>NC_092211.1:72418643-72421142 GCF_043381705.1 Parasteatoda tepidariorum | reverse complement strand
AACAGGGTTCCCACGCTCCTTAAAAGTCCTTAAAAACTGCTTAGTTTTTATTTTGAAAATTAAGGGCCCTTAAAAGTACTTAATTTTAATTCAAGGTTCTTAAAAGTCCTTAATTTCTAGTATCACTAGTTGGTTGGAACAATTTTTATATCTTAGAAAAATATCTACAGTTAAAAAGTACATCTTTCGCCTAAAATGAGATCCTGCATCGAGGGTATAACATTTTGAATGCATGTGAGGGAAAGGTTGGTTTTGAAAGCAAGTGGAAGAAAACATGCTCTTATTGTTTTTATTTTATTATTAATTTTTTTCATTAAAATATTTTTTCTTTCTGGATCATTCTAAAAGAAAAAAAATTTAGGGTGAGGAGAGGGGAGCGTGATACTGCAGGTGGGTAGAGGTCTTGACTTATTTTTAGACAGTACTTAGATACTTTATCAGCTGAAGACTTGCATTGACCTTCTTCATCCATAGGATTCGAGAAATTCAATTCTTCTGATAGCACATGTGATTGCTTTAATACTTCATTCAAATGTGAAATTGTTAGAAATGCCAGGAAAGTGTGTTTTTAATAATTTATGGGCACTTGATGAAAAATATAAGGAATTGCTAACAGCATCTATTGATCGTCACAAGGCAAAGTGTATTTTTTCATTGTGTCATATTTTCTTCTGAAGTTCAATTTTATAAATGATTCCATTTTTTAATATTAAGGATATTACAAATATTCGGCGACGTATAATTTTAATCAGGAAAGTCATTTTTGTCGTTTTATCATCGACACTTTTTGTTTTGAAAAGAGTGAAATGTTTGTTTTCTTTTTTCACTTTTGCTGGGGTTTTTTTTTAAAGCGCGGCATTTTAACAGCGTTTCTGATATATTTTATCTCCACTTTTTCTTTTAAAGTTATACAGATAATTGGATAACCAGTAAAATAGAAAATTGATTTTCTACGTTGCCAGTTTTGTTTTAAGAATTTAGAAAAATTTTCTGTTTCTCTTTTGCTTTTTTGATTAACTGTGCTTTTTTTATTTTGATAGCATATTTTAAAAAGCCTTCTTTTTCGTCATTTTTTCTAAAGATCCGGTTGTGTGAAACACTCAAAGCGTAATCTACAACGTTTAATTTTTCTTATAAAAAATGAGAACGATTTTTTGTTTTTATTTCTGCTTGGCTTCCCCATTTTATAAAAAACAACAACAAAAACTCTTGTTTTTGTTATGATGCAGCAATTTTAACGTGCACTACTCTTAGACATTTTTAAATCGATGTATCGCGAATTATTGACTTAACGCATATATCGGCAGGCCGATATGATAACTTTTATTCTAGGCGACGCATCAGGAATCTGATTTAAGACGATGTTCGTGGTTTAACGTGCGAGGATTCTTGCCTATGCTAACGCTATCACCGCACTGACGAAGACTAGTTTGATTTCGTCTAGCTGCGAAGATGTTCATTTCATTTTTAGCTACGAAGATGATTTTCTTTTTGTGATATTGAATAACGAAGAGAGAGGAGCAGCGTTGAAATATAGAACGTGATGCATAGTTACTTTCTGCACCATATTCGACCTTTGGATTTTACGTTTCTTGAAGATTATTTTCAGCGGGCGTTATTTTGCGATTGCTGTGCGTTTTATTTCGGCGGGATATAACATTTCAAGTAATTTATTTTCAGTGAGAATTTTGCTACTTAGCGATCGTTGCGCATTATTTCGTCCCTTTTTTTTTTCTGTCTGGATTTAACATTGTCAGTTATTTTCAGCAGACCTACTGTTACTTGGTGATCGTTGCGCAATTGCTGTTATCTTAAATTTTCATTCTGAACTTAATATATTAAAGAAAAGAAATCATGAATTAAAAAAAAGATTCTTTATTGATCTTTTTAAAAGTGATACTATTTAATATTTTATGTATTTTGTATTTAAATATTTTATACTTTGTGATCAAAAGTTTTTTTTAAAATTTATTTAATTCATGTAAATATAATAATTTGATAGAATTCGATTAGTTTTTAAACCAATAAATCTTCAGTCGCTTTTAGTTTTAAAAAAAATTAAAACAAAGCCTACATTTAATTAATTTACTTTTATTTTTGAGGAAATTAAGACAGAGTTTGCTGTTCTTTCTTTTCTTTTTTTTAAATTTGACTGTTAGTTAAAATTACTAAATTTTTTTAAATTAAATAAGAAGTTAAGCAATGTTTTAACGCTTTTCAATAATTTGACAATAGTGCTCTTAAATATAGAATATTTTTTTTTATTTTTAAATTCCTTCAATACGTGTTCGTTTAATAATTTGTTAGATAGTCAGTATTATTTTTAAACATTTAAATTAGTCTATTTCATTTTCAAATAGGAAAATAATAATAAAGAAATAAAGAAACTTACATGTATTTTTACATTAAAACCGTTTGACCATTAGTCAATACAACTTTATTATTTTAAATAAGTAATTAGCAAAAGCCTAACAATGTTTAAAACGCACATTTTTTTTC
>NC_092211.1:72404341-72417470 GCF_043381705.1 Parasteatoda tepidariorum | reverse complement strand
CTCATTACCATTAGTTATAGATTGTGCTGAAAATGATTTTGTGAATTAATATGTAAAACCAGTAGGGTTGTTTTTAAAAAAATATAAATTTTAGTCCATAATACATATACTCTCTTCTCTCTATATAGGCAAAGCATTTAGGTATTATATTTGAAATTAATTATTGCCACAACAAGCATTGTTGCTTCTAGTAAAATAGAAGAGAATAATTTTTAAAATTGGTCTTAGATTAAGGTCCTTGAAAATTTTGTTGAGGTCCTTGAAAAGTCCTGGAAAGTCCTTGAATTTCAATCTCATCATAGAGTGGGAACCCTGATTTTACATTACTTGTAGTAGTCAAATAAAACTTCCAAATGTCAAATAAAAGAACTGAGAGAAACATTCTGTAGATCAGTGTTTCCCAAAATGTGGTACGCGTACCCCTAGGGGTACGAGAACAGTATAGCGGGGGTACGCGTTCTTATGCGAAATATCTCGCAAAAATGAAAATTTCAAAAGATTTTATTTAAAAACAAAACTAGGCATGAAAATTTGCGATTAAGTATTTTTCTATTGGCCATTTTTTGCAGAGTTAACAGTTAATAATTAGTGTTGTCAGCAGCCAGTTGTGATTTTTAACTTTTGTGCAGTTTTTTTTATAGTGAAAAATACATTCATTTTTTTATTAGTAGTACAAAGCGTTACGGAAAATTTAGAAAGGGTACACAGAAGTCATAAGTTTGGGAAACACTGCTGTAGATGATAATTTACTTTCGTTTTCTACTTCCTTAAATGTTTTATTTTTTGCGAATATAATTTTTGTCGGACTAGAAATAATTATTTAATAATGTGCAACAAAAAGTTCATTAACAATTGGGAGAAGCTTTTTAAAAATCTTGAATGATTCATCAATTAAATTAATATCATACTTAATTGATACTGTGAAGGTATATGCTAATAAAGGAAATCAGCAAAATGCTATCCTGTCAGAAAAATATGTGCAATTGATTTTCATCGGAATCCATAATTGAATCTTATTCTCCAATGGCAATAGTAACAATATGATAAGAAAAAGAGGTAACAAAATAAAAGAAAAACAATGAACGTTAAGGAATATCCTGTGATTGTAATAATATAGCTATGTTTTTTTACTGCCTTGACCGTGAGAAAACAAAAATATGAAAAGAAGAAATGATATTAACAAGATCGCACAAGATCTTACATTATATAGTTATGTGAAATGTATGCGTTACCTTTAAAGAATGAGATCCGTTATTTCATTAAATAACGGATCCAGTCAGTGGACGATGAACCATAAATAACATTTGATATAAAATATTATTTTCTGCTGAGATTATGTTTAACTGTATGAGTTTAGCTTAAGAAAGTTTCCTTTTTTAGACTTAGAAACTTTAAAAAACAAACATGAAATGCTTCATATTGTTCCAGGAGTATTTCATGTTTATATTTTTAAGTTTCTAAGTCTTATATCTATTTTTAAATGATAAAACTAGCTGCTGAAATGAAAGTGGTGTAAAACTTAATTATAAGGCAATGTTTTTTAATATCAAATGCAAATGTGCATTCAAAAACACAATTCCTCAATCTCAATTTTACACAATGCTATCGTTCACACAGAACAAGAGTTCGGTGAACTGGGTTCGTTCGCATCTACCTTCGCATGTTCGTTCGCACCTTTCCTAACTGGGCATTTGCATTGCTCTATATTTGTGATTGATAACTTCGCGGGTTAGTCAACTGAGGCATAATTTTAGACGCTATTTCGCTCATTTAGTTAAGGTAATTTCAAAGCACAGGTTCCTTTAAAATTTCAGTTCACTTAATAGTTTGCCCATAAATAGTTTCTGGTATGGCCTTTTAACGATGTCAAAACATCTATAAGTTTTGTAAAATATTTCAGGAATCAAGATCAGGAGCCTCTGTCAACTGTTCAAGATTCAGAGCTGGACGAACAAACAGAAAGTGCGAAATGTTCAAGAACAGTACCTGCAACACCTGCCAGCGAGAGGCTGCATGAACAGCCAACACGATGTGCCTCACAACCTCTAGAGGTAAAAGAAATTTATATTAAAGAAATTACTTAAAGAAACTTCAATAATTAATCGATCGATAGTAATATATATATATCGATTGGTATAATATATCGATTGATTAATTTTACCGATAGTCCACAATTAATCAATCGATATCAGTATCAGTTATCCGAATTTCTTTTTTTTTTATTACATATTTTGAAATTGAAAGTAATGAGAATCAAAAATACTGCTGCCAAATTTTAAATTGTAGCATTCGTAAAGTGTGAAAAAGAAACAGTGTATAGTTAACATCCTACTAACATTGCAATCTAATTATTATTTTTCAAATGGAATTTGCAATTTTATTTATATATTTGTTAGAATGTTTACAAACTTTAATGAGTAATAGGTTGGACAAATTTTCGCCTCTCTTTTTATCACAGACTAGCTGAATAACGTTTGTAAAAAAAAAGTCAATAATTAATCAATCGATATTAGTATCAACACTTACACAATCATGTACGGAACTGAAAGCCGTGTGACTACACAATTATATCTGTAAAAATTAATTAAATTTCTTTTTATTATTATTTGCAGCCATTTATGATGGCTTTACCTTGATAAAGAAAGAACATTTTCAGGGTTGAACTCTTTAAAATAAATATTAACCTCATTCAGTATCATTTATCACGAGAAATGACCCTATCGAATATTGATAACAGCCAACACATGGTAATCTATATTTACCACAATCAAGCATTTTTCCTGGTGCATTAGCCCTTAAGTAAGTGGCTAAATACTTTTTTAATTCAATTAACATTAATTTCTCATTCTTTCGGTTCATAGAAACACTTTTCTAAAGCGTCTTCACTATAAAGAAAATAATCACTGGATTTCTGATTTGCACATCACTGCTTTTCTAGGGTGAGATAATCGGAAGAAAAAAGAGGGTCATTCACCATTAATCATTAATTAAAAACGCGATAATACGGCAACTATTACTAAAACGACTGACCATTGGGGTACAGAGAGTGCAATTTTAGACTTTCGTCTTGCTCTCTCGATAGAAAAGGTTTTGCTTTTATGACTTCCGGAGCTGGTACCCCCTGAAGACGTCAGCTTTGGTTATCATGTTTATCCAGTTTTTTTCATTGTTTCATTTGTTTCAATTTCCTATTAGATTCACTGCTGCTAAGTGCGTTTTTTCCATTGGAAGTATTATTGCTTTTAATTGCTTTAAAATTTTGAATTCTTTACTCCCTATGAAAGCAATTCACACTGTTAGCGTAAAAAGAGATACCAAGCTTTTTTTGTGCCTTCATTGCTTATTTAATTAGTTTGCAATGCTAATTTTAGTTGGGACAAGGTTGGTTAAATGCTTATTATTAAACCCATATGTTTTTGTTTATTTTATCAAATGATATCTTCAATTGCGAGAAATGAGAAAAATGAAGTTAGTTAGCAATGAGAGTAAATATATTTGCGAGAGAATAAGTGGATGACTGATTAAGTGTATGAAAGAATTAAAACTTATTTGAAAAAAAGGTTTCTTTTACAAAATTTTTAAAAAAAATTTTCAACTTGATGCTTATTTTTTAAAATTTATTAAAATCCAAAAATAAGAAGTAATCAACTGAAAAGGGACATTAAATTTTCAACTGATATTTATGTGAAAAGGAGATAAAATCATTCCTCTTGATTTTTACACTGATCTAAACAGTCCTTGTAAAGTAAACAAAAATAGTATATAAGTCCAAATGGATTAAACTAGACAGTAGTCAAAAGTTTGGAACCCTTAAATCTGAAGTTCACTTTTTTTCATGTATCAAAAGAGCCATATTTTAGAATTTTAATTACTCTAGAACTACTTGACTCATTCCGTTCAAATTTTGGATTTTGTGATTTAAAGTTACATAGTTTAAAAATAGTGTAAAAATTTGCATGACTTACAGTTCAAATTTTCTTCGACTATTGTTAAATAACATCAAGTAGTAAATAATTAAACATTATTTTTTACATGAAATCATATTTGGAAAAAAAATTTATAATTATATGCAAAAAAAAATTTCGATTCGCTTAAGAAAAATTCAGGGGAGATTGAGGATCCTATTTTCCAGATTAGTCCTAGCCCCCACACATCGGAAGTCAAAAATTCAAA
The DNA here is from genome assembly GCF_043381705.1 of Parasteatoda tepidariorum. NCBI lineage: Eukaryota > Metazoa > Arthropoda > Arachnida > Araneae > Theridiidae > Parasteatoda > Parasteatoda tepidariorum. The sequence goes on along the minus strand of NC_092211.1, from coordinate 72,413,297 downwards.
TCTGTCAACAACAACAAAAAAGTTGCATTCAGAGGTAGTACATTTTAACATCTGATTCCGTAACTCATTTAATAGTTGACACTAATTAATTATCAGATTTGAGGTCAACTTTTTCAACCATTTGAAGCCTGGTTTCTTAAGAGAAGCGTCTTCTCTGGGCGTACCGCTGATGTACCGCTGACGACAACAAAATACTGTTTTGTTAGCTCAGCTTGAGCAGTCGGTCCAAAACAGACATTATCTCGCATTGCGCATGCGTTAATAGCGCAAACAAATATTTATTTTGAATTTGTATTGATTTTCTTATTGTCGACCAGAGCTTTAGAGAGCAAATAATGACTTTGGTTAAGAAAAAATACATTATAGCTTAGCTAAATGAAGAAGAAGAAGCTATATTTAATGTTAAAATCAAAATCTTGACTGATTCCAAAGCTCTGTTGGATGTTGCCCGCTATTGCTACGGTCGTTAACGTCACGTTGTAATCGGACTGCAGTTGATTTGAACGTCAGTCGTCGGTCAAGCTGAGCGTTTGATGAAGTATGCTGTCAAAATGACCAATCAGAGGTTAGCGCTCTCTTCAAACTGGCGTTTTATAACTCCGACCTGTCCTAAGAAACCAGGCCTTCAGATCGACACCTAGTGCATGAAAATCCTATCATTAGAGCAAACGATATTAAGGATGGACACAGCTTGATTTCATTGCATTCATATTTTTTTATTGTAAATCATTCTTAATTATCTTCTAAGAAAGAGCTTACATTCTATTTTTTTCAGCGTCCAAGGCTCCGGATGGTCCGCCTCAACAGGCACCTTTCCGCAGAACAGGGTGATCCTTCCTCTCAAGAATGGGATACACCGGGAGACGTGGTAGGAGGGACAGCAATGGCAGCCGTACAATTGCAACAAGGAACTCACCTTCCAGCGTCCACGGCAGCCCACATCAGCTCCTCCACGTCTGCCCTGTACTCATCTCTGAACACTGAGCAATCCCCAGAGAGGAAGACCACCTCCTGGGACGATGTCTCCAAGAGAGCAGGACCCCAGTCATCTGATGTGTAAATAATGTAAAGTTACGAATTTATTCGAGTTCGCCGTTGGGTTTTTATTTTTCTACCGCCAGAGCCTTGTGTGTGTCTATAGACAGTGCCTGAAACTCCTTGGTTGCTAGACTACAGGGGGACAACAATAACAACAGTGGCGTAGCTATCTCGGACGAAGGTCGGAATAAAGTTTGGGGCCCAATGCCATACTGACTATGCACATATTAAGTACCAGTAAGCTCTAGTTACTACCACACGCGCAAAAAATGCACCCGCCTGCAACCGCCATAGCTACGCCACTGTTCGGAATCCAATAAAAAACAAAAGGGACATGAGACGATCTTCAGTTCCTCATCAAAGCCCCATCCTAAACTCACCCTTGTTCAGTTCCAGGTTGCCTTGACAAAATATATATAAAAATTAATTGAAAAGTTTAACAAAAAATAATTAATTAATTCAATCCGAGAGCTGGTCCGGGTCTGTGTGGAAGACAAGACGATTGAGGCTGACTGCAAGGATGGTGGATTTCCACACTCAGGGAATCTGAAGAACAAACCCCATATCAGGACGAGTCACATTTTTTCTCTAGTCCACGGTCTGTGATAAGTTACGTGTGGTCCTCATAAGGGGGTGCTACCTACTGCTGGAATGCGCATAGCTGTGATTTTTTTTTCTTCTTCCTACGCTCCTGCTAAGCAAGAGTGGACGGACCGATTGACTGAACTGCTCTCAAATTGTGTAAATATTATACATAAATCTATGCAAATATATACTAACACGTATATATGTTTGTATACATAAACAAATATGAATACATACATATATATGGTCCACTATTAGGTGCTGGCCGCAGCGTGGGTGCAATACTTCTAGCTAAATCAGAAGCTATAGACAAGTAGGCACGTGTAGAGCACAAGTGTTGCCCCACGCATTTTTTCATACTATGCATTTTTCATGGCTTTCAAAACGCCAGGTGCAATACATAATCGATGAAATAAATCCGTTTCCTCTCTCAGCTATCTACCATAGCAAACTCCAAATGCTTTTCTGAATACACTCTTCACATACCAGCAGAAAATTCAAATTTTTTTGAAAAGAAAGCAAATTCCGAGAAAATTATAAAAGGGGAAAAAAATCAAAGAGAAATTCCTTCAGCCAACTTTAAATAGATATAATAATAATATTTCTAATCACCGACTTCTTATAATGAACGGCCATGTTTTTACTTGCACGCTCTCTGAGAAATAACATATTAAAAATAATAAGAAACAAATATTCATTATTTAGCATATTAGCTGACTTTATTCTTAAACTTTCCCCCCGAAGAAAGTTATTTTTAATTTTGTTGACTCGGGGAACCAATTCGCCTTGACTGGGCCATTGCACAGGTCATCTTTAGGGGCCTTCCAGTGCATGCGCTGATATTTGATGCAAACCTTTAAACTTTGCACTTTTCCTGCCTGCTTCCTTACTTAAAACTAATACTATATATAATACTTTCACCCATCTTGTACATACGTTCGTTAAGTACTAAGAGAATAAATATTGAAAAAAAAGCTCCATTTTTATATATAAATTGTTACATATTTTACAACAGACCGTTAGACTTATGGTGCATAGAAGAAAAAAAAAAGAGACAGCGAGCCATGTGATTGGCTGACGCTGCTATGCTAACGCCGTGGCCTTCCTTTCAATGTTAGCGAACTGTTTCTGTTGCAAACCCTACATCTATTTTGTTAAGAAATCATAAAGCTTCATCCCATTTGGTTCTCAAAAAACGTTCTGTATAATAAAGAGACCTATGCAACTATTATACTCCTTTGTGGTGTCTTTATTTCATTCACACCTTGCAAACACTTACAATATCTATATTTAGCATTTATTTATTTTTTTCGAAAGACCTAGAGTTTAGGACAACATAAATTTATTTCCATCGACTAGGATCCAACCAGCAAAAACAAACTGCCTGTGATGTACCTTGACAAAAGGGAGTGGTTATCTCATTTTTATTGCAAGTACCCATATGTAGTAACGCATTCTAGACTTTATTGCAGTTCCTCAATTTATCCTTACCTCCATTTTGGTATACAACCATAGTGTACAGTGCCCAAAATAAAAAAACGGACCACCCTTAATAACTTTTGATCTAATGATCAGATCTTCACTTTCTAGGACTCATTCTTTATGATTCGAAGGGGTGAACCTCAAATATTCTAATAATTATTGTCGACGATATTTTAAATTAGGAAATCGGACTCAAAAACGTACTTTCTCTGAATAAACATACCTTCTTCTCCACAGATTCAGATTTTTGACCCCCAAAATATAAGGGGTAGCCGCAATATGAGAATTATGGTCTCAATAGTTAGGTCGAGAGAGCGGTCCAAAGTTTAGACATTTTAATGTTAATTTTACTTTTTGCGTATTTCGCCATATCTAGGAAAATTCTTAAATGAAAAAAAGGCGTATTTTAAAGATTCGATTTCGCTATTCGACCGCTTTCACAACAATTTTGTATTTTCCCTTGCAAAATTATATTCTTTAAAATAATGTTAAAAAAAATTATACAAAAATTTTTCGACTAAAATTAAATTAAATAATAAAAAATAATAAATATTTATTAAAATTTATTTCTTACGTGGAATTATCTTTAGATAAAAGAACTTTATAATTGAGTGCAAAAACGTTTCAATTCGGTTTAAAAGTTCTCGAGATATGGCGAAATATCCAAAAAATAATATTAACATTAAAGGGTCCAAACTTTGGACCCTTCGACCAAAGTAATGGGACCATATTTCCCAAATAGCGACAACGCCCTATATTTTGGTGGCCAGAAATCCGAATTCGTTGAAAAAAAGATATGTATACTACTCAGAAAAAGTATGTTTTTGTGTCTGATTTCGTAACTTGAAATATCGTCTACACTAATTAATTAGCATATTTGAGGTCACCTCCACGGGAGTGAATCCTGGACCGTGAAGATCCGAGCCTTAGAACAGAAGTTATCCAGGGTGGTCGGTTTTTTATTTTGCGCACTGTACAACCGAACCTACTAATACCTATGTAGTTGTGGTAAATTGCGAAACAACAAAATGCAATTCAAGCATTGCTGTCACCTATTGAGCCTTACAACTAATATGAATAACGGTTAGTGTTTCTCTTTCGTCTGGATACATCGCATACAGAACCGTACCGTTTGATTTTTGGCAATCCAACTTCAGATCGATGGGTACCAGCTTTTTTCGGAAGTAAAGGCAGTCGGTGAGCAATGGAAACCACATTGGCACGATTATGCCGTTAGTTGCAAAGCTGCGAAGCTTTAACCTCCTCGACTGGCCCACAATGGGCTATTGAGGAAATTTTTTACTTTATACACAACATACAATTTTTTCCCGTTTTCTTTTCGCTAGGGGGCTACAATATTTTCGCTTATGTTAAACTACCACAGTTACAGGTATCAAAATTTATGCATAAATATGGTTATCTTTTTTTACATTATTGTCTAGAACATTCACTCGTTTGTTCGATCGATAATATGAGCTTTTTCATCTACTCTTCACAAACGCTTCCGCCAGTGATCTAAGATAGATGTTTAAAAGTTCTCCGCTGACTCGAAATTTTGTTTTCCTGGTTTAGTTTGCAGATCATAATTATAATTAGAAATCACCCAAAAATGAACTTGCTCTAAATGAACATAACTTTTTTTATGACAAATTTTCAAAAAGGTACTCGATTCGAAAAATGTTTTGCACCTTTTAACAAAATTCGTTTAACTAAATAAAATTTCACACACAAAAAAAAAAAAAAATTTAGTAATCATTGCAATCAATGTTAATGCAAGATGTTTTGGATGATTAAAACCATTAATTTATTCATTTTTATACACTCGTAAACATCGTCATTTTAAATATAAAAAAATCTAAAGTATAGATGAAATAAGTTGAGTAATTTCTGGGACATAAAAATTTAGAACAAAGATTATTTCAAATTTTTGAGCCTCAGAATTTATTCAATCGGTTAAAATTTAAATTTTGACATTCAAAAAGGGAAAATAAAACCTTTTAACCCGATTCTTTTTTGTCATTATTAAATTAAAAAATAATAAATAGTTATTGAAAATTGTCTTTTAAAAAAGAAACTTTCATTGGCAATCGAAATGGGCTACAGATGGAGCAGAACTTTTAACCTACGGCAACACTTTGCATGCTTCCACCATTAGCGTATGGAAAGTCATAGAAGAATGAAGTACGTTAATTTCTGTTTTGATTTTCAAACAGATAAAAAAAAAAATTACGTTAGAATAGTGTTTAAAAGAAAAGGTCCTGGAAATTTTAGAAAATATTTTTGACAATTAAATGCGAAAAATATTATAGTAAGGGAAAACTTACTAGTACATTCGCATCCAACTAAGCGGGGGAGAAGTGGGAAAGAGAGAGGGTCAAAACATAGAACTTTTCTTCTCCCTAGATGGCGTATACATCGCGAATTACTAAGAAACCCAAGATTCTTGATTTGCTGTTCAAGTCCAGTGATATAAAGAAACATACAAAATTACTAAGTAACATAAGGGAACCAAGATTCTGAGTTTCAAATCGTTTTATTATTTTTTGCACTGCGTGATTCTTTTGATTGGAATATTGCATTGTTTGTACACACATTAAAAGTATAAAACATAATTTTAATCTTTTTAATATCATGAATTCTTAATATAAGTTGACAGTAATTTTTGATGGAACAAGAAGGGGGATATTTTGATTTGTTTTCTTTAATAAAAATAATATATATTTTGTTTTTATTCAACTTTAATTTGTTTTTTTAATTATTTTGGAAAAAATTTAGTCTTTTCCATTATTATTTCAGAATAACATTTCATTTGTATTTATGAAAAATGAACGTCTTTTAAATAACAACCTATTCATGCTCTTTTTTTTCCGTGTTTGGCCAACACCTCCTAGAAGAAGGAAGGCCTCAGCACGGATCAATTTAGTAGTCCGATTTAACGAAGTTAACTGCGCAGTAGATGAAAAATAAGAAAGATGACATTTCGTTAGGGCAGTGTTTCCCAAACTTATGACTTTTGTGTACCCTTTCTAAATTTTTCGTAACGCTGTGTACCACTGATAAAAAATGAGTGTATTTTTTACTATAAAAAATTGCACAAAAGGTAAAAATCATAACTGGCTGTTGACACCACTCATTATTAACTGTTAACTCTGCAAAAAATAGCCAATAGAAAAATATCGTAATCGTAAATTTTAATGACTGGCTTCGTTTTTAAATAAAATTTTTTGAAATTTTCGTTTGTTGCAAGTTATTTCGCATAAGAACGTGTACCCCCGCTAAACTGGTCCCGTACCCCTGGGGGTACGCGTATCACACTTTGGGAAACACTGCGTTAGGGGTACTAATCTGCGCAGTGGTTGAAAATACGAAATATGTTATTACGTTTAGACTACTAAAGGATATTTATGGTAAACCGTGTTGAGGCCTGCTCTTATCTAGGAGGTGTTGGTTTGGCTCGAACAATGAAGAATTGCAATTGTCAATTTTAACTTACTAACAACACGAAATTAAAAGAGCATAAATACGTAACCACATAAGAACTGCTCCAAAGTAAAACTGAAAAATTACTAACATAAAGATTTCTTTGACTTTTACTTAACAACTTTCAAATACTGTTTCAGGCATCCTTAAAATTAACTAACTGTATTCGAAACTGTAATAGAAGCATATCAATCTTAAATTCGTAATATTTTCTTCAATTTTATATCATTTACTTCACATTTTCATCAAATTTAAAATATTTTCAAATGGATTATTTCCAATTTATAACCGAAATTTTTATCGCCAGCAGTTTTGAATATCGCGCATTTTGAATGGTAGCATCTTCTTGTTAGAATACACCGAAGTCAAGCATCACTGGCTACGGTCAATGTGCGGGTGGGTGACCACTTGGATCAGTCAGCGTAGGGACCGAGGGTGTACGGTATTGGTCCTCGTTAAACTGTGCTACCGTAAAGTGCTCGACTTCGCGCGCAGGTCGTCGGGCTACCGAAGCGGGGGTGCCATCTGCCATCCCCTCCGCGGAGGATCAAAATTGTGATGGCATGTCTTCGGATCATCCTGCCAATAGCCCATTGTGCAGCTCTAGTGCGACGTAAATTAACAACAACAACTTGTTAGAATAATCAGTTCAGCCCATCGAAGTACCAGAACATAACAAAGAACACTGCCCTTATTTCGAAAAAAAAATAACGAAATATTTATTCTGATTTTAAAAAAAGAGGAAGAAAAAACAATATCGAATTACTTTTGCGATATAGCTAAGCCCCGGCAGCAAGATTACAAACAAAAATCGTGCAGCACTAGCCTGTCAGTGCCAACCAAGAATTCCCTTAAAGAAGTGATTTTTTTCTATATCTTTTGTTGAGCCGCGATGGCTCAAGGGATAGGGCGTTCGCCTTCCAATGAGCCGAACCAACCGGATTCGAATCCCAGGCGATACGAATTCCACATCCGGCTCGCACCGACCACAGTGCTGACGTGAAATATCCTCAGTGGTAGACAGATCATAGGTTATAGTCCCCTTGCCATCAGGCTAACCGTGGGAAATTCTCGTGGTCTTCCTCTCCATGTAACGCAAATGCGGGTTAGTCCCATCAAAAAAGTCCACCACGAAGGCAAATTTCTCCCAATAGTCGATCCAGGAGTTCCCTTGTCTTCTGGATTGGGTTCAAAATTACAAGACTACGAAGTTGAACATTAAACCCATAAAATTGATAGTAAACCCATAAAATTGGGTCGGCTGTTCAACGACGGTTATAAAATAAATTATTTCTTTTTGTTAAAGGAGAATTTTAACGAATGCATATTGACCTTTTTCTTAAAACACGTACCAATGAATTTATTTTTAATTTCAGAATTTGAAAATCGAAACTAAAATAATAGTTTTCTAATAACAAGATGCATTTCAACGCTTCGTATTAAATGTTGTTTTATTATATTCATTTGTTTTTCGTCAATAGTTTCGATATTTTTTTTTATAAAAGTGGTTACGAATTTCACATAATTTACATTCGAAACATATCAGTGAACGAAATACATGGCAGATACCTATTCGCTTTAAAAAAAAAAAATTATCAGTATAAAAATGCCGGATTAATGCATGGAAAAATAGCATTTTAAATGTTGCCTTATAAACAACAATGTAAGAAATACAGGATAAGAGCATACCGGGAAACATCGATGAAAACACCGGGAAACGTCGAAGAAAAAAACATCGATGTAAGGAATACAGGATGCAGGGCAATTATTTCCGGGTAATGACACTTAATCTTTAATGAATAGCATTGATAGGAATACGATTCATTTCTGTTCATGTTTTAAAAATAAAGCGGAGAAATTTACTGCTCATTAAGTTTCTATGTGAACTTTATGAATATTGCTCCATACCAACAAAACAACCCAAATTCGCTGCTCATTAACCTGATATCTCAGTGAAAGGCAGAACAGCGAGAAAAACAATTGAATGTTAAAAAAGTAAACGAATAAACAAAGTAAAAAGAACAAACAAAGATTTTTGGAAAAATAGAAAGTTTTGTTTTACTATAGTGTCGCCCTCTCTAGTCACAATTTTGATCTAGTTGCAATTTAAGATTTTCATGTTCTCAGATAAACGAAATGCGCGCTCTAATTGCACAACTGAATTTTTATAACTTACGCCATTTAATTTTATTTCTTACAATATATTTTACATAAAAACAGATGCAAAAAAAAAACTTTTTAAAAGTAAAGTAATTTAAATTTTAAAAAAAAAGTGTAGTCGTCGAATATAGCTTTAAAAAAATTTTCAATATTGATTTTTTGTAATTATATATATTACATAATTATTTATATTATGTAATTATATATATAT
>NC_092211.1:72228892-72404263 GCF_043381705.1 Parasteatoda tepidariorum | reverse complement strand
ATATATATATTAAAAATATAGGGAGAATCTGGGAAATATGACCCCAATAGTTTGATTTAAACAGAGGTTCAAAGTTTGAACCATTTAATGTTAATGCATACTTTTTGCGTATTTCGCCCTACATCAAGAACTTTTTAAGTGAATTAAAAAAATTTTGCACACAATGAAAAATTCATTTATCTTAAAATAATTCTTAGCAAAAATGACTTTTAGTAAATATTTATTATTTTCATAACTTTATATAATAATAGTCGAAAAAATTTTGAATTGTAAGATTTACAATTTTCCTCACCATTTTAAAGTTTGTAGGTACTTTAATAAAAAATACCAAATTTGAACGATATCGGTCTTGAGAAATTCTGTCTTCAAAAATTGAATTTTAAAAACACGACTTTTTTCAAATTTGCTTTTTCAGGAACTATTTGACCAAGTTTTTTATTATCTTTCTTTTGATAAACGAATTTTATAGTTTAGTACAAAAAATTTTTAATATGTTTAAAAAGCTTTCGAGTTGTAACGAAATACGCAGAAAGTAAAATTAAGAATAAAGGGTCCAAACTTTTGACCTCTCTTCTTATCTAATTATTAGGATCATATTTCCCAAAGTGAGGCTACCGTCCATATTTTGGGGGTCAGAAATCGGAATTCATTGGAAAAATAGAGTATATTTATTCCGAGAAAGTACGTTTTTGCGTCTGATTTCGCAACTGACAATATGGCTTGCTCGAGCAAGCCAATAATAAGATCTTATTATTTAGCGTATGTGAGGCCTCGCAAACTTAGGTTTTAAAAATAAAGATCAAGGTAGGGACGTGCATATTAAATTATGTATACAAAGCCATATCATTACATTTTCTAAATCAAAAATGACGTAATCCTTATTTGTAAATTTAGTAATCAATATATTAGTAAATTCTTCAATGTAACGAAAAATATAGCTTTAAATCGAAAAACATATATTCTGACAGACATCTCAATACAGACATTTAAATCTGCAGGATTTATATATAAAAATTAGATCATAACCAAAGTATTAGGTTATAAACCAAAATTAGCCCTTTCAGCATGTCAAATTATTAATCTGTAGTTAAATTTCAACGGGTGCGCATAGCGGTCCTCGTGACATCTTTTGTTACCAGTTTTACAGTTAATAATTCTCAAACTAAGCGACGAATGTTACATTCTTTTTACATATCTTCATAATTTTAGGTGGCTCTTACGATTTTTTTAATGTAGAGAATCATTCACTTAATGTTTTACAATTAAATTAGCATTAGATACGGAAATATATAGAAAAAGAATATAATTATTTTTATATGGATATTAATTTTATATCGATAATTTATTTATAGATTTAATACTAGATTCAACTTTAATTTAGCATAGTTAGAATAAATATAATTAGGTATATAGGATATATTAATAGAACTTAATAGGACATATTAATAGAACAGCATTGATGCCTAGTATATCACATGTCAATAATATTTAGAGCCGATATTTTAAACATTAAAAAAAAAAAAATTAAAAGTCAAAATGTTTAAACGAAACCTTCATCAACCAATCTAATCTATAGATTTCTCCATTTTCGTATTACATGTTATAAAATAAAAATGTTTCAATTCATTTTTCATAAAATGTAAAAGCATAATTTTACTGTAAAAATTTAACAAATTATATAAAATTTTTATAGAATTTTATAAAAATGTTATAAATTTTATATATCACATTCACAATTTCATAAGATTTATGTGAATTTTATTCCAAAAGTTTCGTCTGCCATTTTTTTTAAATTCCATTTTCTTAAATTCCATTTTGCCTTCATCAAAGTAATTCGTTATTAATTACTCAATTTCCCATTCATAATGAATTCATATATTTTCGTTGAACTGTCTCTATTAATCCTTCTAATTCAAAAATGTGTTTTTATCAATAAGAAAAAAGTGGTAATATCTTAAAAATTTTAATCTAAAAAACTATTGAAAATATTTTATTAATAGGAAAAATTAGTAATTAAAAATAACGAAGAACATTTTTTGTTTTTGCTTACCGTTTTCAACATAAATTCATCAATATTTTTATTAATTTTTGATTATCATCGAACGTTGAAAATTTGAAAGAACTTTTCGCTTATTTTAGTGGGGGAAAAAGTCTGCCAGCAAAACATAGCATTAAATTTGAGGATATTTTTATTTTGTTTTATATATTTTTTATTACTGATAAAAAATTTAAAAATTATAGTCTGGAATCGAATCTGCTATCAAAAAATTCTTTTTAACTGGTTAGGAAACATTTTCCAATGATAATTATAATCAATTTAATCATTTTTGTTGAAAAATCACTTTGAATTCTATATCATAAATATTTCTATAAAAAAAATAAGGAAGCAATATTTTGAAATTTTGAATCTTAAAAGCTGTTAAAAGTATTCTATTGATATAAAAATTAATGAATGAAGATAACAAAAAACATTTTTATTCTAACTTCCCACAATTAACATATTCATCGATATCCTTTATAGCCTTAAAATCTAAAGCAAAATTTATTAGAATGTTTAATTTTCCTTACAAAAATTATAAGCAGGAGAAACACAACATTAAATTTTGCGTTTGGTTTTTTCCTGATAATATAAATTATCGTCTGGAATTGAATTATAGGAATGAAATTTGTTATCAAGAATTGAAGGGAAAAAAAAGAAAATAATAAATTTTTATTAAGAAAGGAAACATTTTCCATTCATTATAAATTCAAATTTTTTTGTTGATTAATCTCCATAAATTATTTTAACTCATAAATATAGTTCTTTTTAATAAGAATATGGAGGGAATATTTTGAATTGTTAAAACCGTTAAAAGTATTTTATTAAAATAAATATTTGAAGATTATAAAGAACACTTATTTTTACTTACGATAGTTAACAATGTAGATATTTTGATATATTTACTTGCATCACGAAAGCAATTAAATTAGTCTTAAAAATACGGAAACAGTTTAATCTACTCTAATTTACAGTGAAAAAAAAGCTAAACTGTAAAAATATATTTTTTGAATTTAATTACTATGCTTTTAAATTACCCTTAAAACCTTTAAATTAAGCTTAATAAAAATATTAACAATCTATTTCAAGTTCGAAAGTTTAGGCCTAATTGATGTTGCCAAAAATCTGAAACCAATTGAATAAAGAATGTGTTGTAGTGATTGTTTCACATTCCAACTTTTGACCAATTCAGAATTATATGACAAATGGCAAGTTCTACTCTGTTTTCCAAAAAATGTTTCCAGTTAGTAAGTTTCGAAATCATTCATCTATTTCCATTCTGTTATTTGTATTACAGACAACTGAATTCCCAACATATTGACGTAATATAATTTTGATACACTATTTTTGATTTTTTTTTCTTCTCATCTCAAAAACAATGAGTATTCTTACAAATAAAAAATTCTAAGTTCTTTAAGGTCACAGCAATTTAATTCTTTTTTTGTAACATTTGAAATAATAATATTTTAACAAAAATGATGTATATCTTGAAAGTAACATTGAATTTAAATCCCTTAGAAACAATCCCTTTTCCCGCATTGGCAATTTAATTTATTTTTCCTATTTAAATACGAGACATTTAAAAACAAATGAACTATAACGTAATAAAAGCTAGAACATTATAGATTGGCGGCTATGAAGTTGTTCATATCCAGTGATGTAAAGTATTTTCACAACTGGGGAAAGTAAGGTTAAAAATATCAAAATCGCTTTCATAATCCGAAAAAATATAAGGTGAGAGGCGTTTAGTTGAAACAAAAAGTTTTACCAGAAATTCAAATTATTTTTGATATTTTTCATCCGCCTTCCGAACTAATGCTTCAAAAATAGTTTATATAATTTATAATCCTTAAGGTATACGCTTCTTTGGCTTTATTTTTGACAAGAATTCCAAATATATAAAAAGTGTAGATTGTATAGTGCGGCTTTAAAAAGAACTCCTCCAGACTGAAAGTCTGGGGCTTTCTGCGGCCATGGTAACAAGCGAGAGCATATTTCTAATGGGGGTGAAATGAAAGAAGGAAGGCGTCGATTGGTTTACTCACGACGACCTACGCTAAGACTATTCACCCCACACCAGTATTCGAAGTGACCTTTCCTCGTAACCATAGTACCCGCCATGACGCGAGACGAGTGTCTGGAGTTCTCCTGAAGGCAACACTATAGAACGCCTTATAAATATTTGAGTCCATCGCCATTAAATTGACATGTAAGTGATTTCCATTAATGTACAAATGTGACTTCCTTTAAATCTATGTTTTTCAAAATTCGAGTCCCGCAGTGGACTGATCGTTAAGACACGGTTCCCAGCAGATCACCGAAGTCAAGCATCACTGGCTGCGGTCAGTGTGCGGGTGGGTGACCACTTGGATCAGTCTGCGTAGGGACCGAGGGTGTGCGGTATNACTTTACTTGATTTTATTCTATTAATGTCTAAATTTCAGAAGATGAGAAGCAAATTTTTCGCCCCCTCACTTTTATTTGGAAAATAGATTCAAAGATGACATTTTTTTTTAGTTACCAATTTTTATTATTTTTGAGCATTTTGAAATTTCAGAAGGGGCGGAACAATATGTTCGCCCCCTCATTGCTATTTCGGAAGAAAATAGAGTAAAAATTGGAAATAAAATACTTTTTCTACTTTTACTTTACTTTTCCAAAAGTCGAAAAACATATAAATCGCCCATAACAGAATAACTTGATGTATATCTCTTCAAAGCTGAAAAAGAATAGCTTTTTTTTCCCTCTAAAATTACCTATTTTACTAGACTTCGTCTTGGCGAATAACTAAGTATCAGAAGAGACAAGGCACGTAAATGTCAGAGGAATATAAGGTTTTCTATTTCAAAAATAGCTTCAAAATTGAAAGGAAAAAAAATTTTAAATTACTGATTTTACTTGACTTTATTTTTGTGAGTGTCTAAATTTCAGGAGGGGCGAAACGCATCGTTTGCCCCATGATCTAAATTTTAGAGGAGACCTCTGCCACTGGGTCTGACGCAATCAACTACATGCAGCTGAGGCCTTTCCCCTTCTCTGTAAAGCGTGTTTGTTCTTTTAAGAAAGGAAAATAATTTGTGAAAAGGTGTTTTACCGTTATATCTATCTTAACACAATTTCTTTCCTACACATATATAATTAGAGTGCTTTATTTTGAAAGAAAAAAAAAACATGATGTGGTCTCTTCATATGGGGCCCCCTTGACCGTCGGGGCCCCGGCGTAGTTACGGCCCTGCGGGCTACCCCTTCGCAGAGGATCAAAATTGTGATGGCATGTCTTCGGATCATCCTCCGGGATGTTTCCCAGACCGTCGCCAATAGCCCATTGTGCAGCTCTAGTGCGACGTAAATTAACAACAAACAAATCATATTAATTAGTGAAAAATTTAAATTGATAACAAATTCTGAATTTATAATTTCAAACCCAGTTCTAAATGGTGCATATAATTAAGAAAGTTCTGAACATATTGAGAGAAGATTTTTTACATTTAATAAATATTAAAAAGTTGTTGTCAAGAATTAGGATCGATGTCCTATTTTTTTTTTCTTCCTAAGGTTTATAAAATGAGTTAGTTTTCAATAGGAAAAGATGTTTCGTACATAACTGCCCATTGCTGCTTATTTAGTAAAAATGTCCATAAACTTGTCGCTGAGCTTGTCAATTTAGTTTTTGAAAGATATTTAATATTAAAAAATAAAAATTTAATCAAACAGTTGCATCATTAAAAAGAGACAAATAAATTTTTCATTGTTTTATTAAAAATATTTACAAAGCTTTTAAACTTTATACAACAGAGCATTATTATAAAGAGAGAAAAAAAAAACAATTAATTATTTTTTGCATTAAAAAAAATAATTTACAATTAACAAACAGTCTCTTTGGCACTTGTAAAGATATGATCATTAAAAATATTTACAAGTATGATGTACCATGGTAGTTTATATATACACAACTGGAATGTATGTATGGAGTTGAAACTGAAATCGATCATTCTGTGCCAGTGAAACATTTGCATTTGTGCATTTAAAACAGTGAGATCAGATGGAACTCAAAAATATACATAAATTAAAAAACAATATAATAATTAACAGCTATCACAATCAGTTAATTTTTAACAATCTGTTTTATATGCACTTTTATGTACAATAATAAAACCGCAATCAATAAAATATTATAGAAAAATATTAAATAAATAAACTTCAACTTTAAATTGCTATTTGATTTTTCATCCTTAATTCAAATCTCCACAAAAGCGTCTTTCAAATTTTAAGTTTTACAAACTGAATTATAAATTTTATAAATGAGTTGAAACAAAGAATCGGTTGCTTGAATTTCAAAATCTATGTCTAACTCTTAGGAAATGAAATGAAGCTTTTTGTGCGTTTGATTATGAACCTGGATGTGTTTCTATCACAGCTGAAAATAAAGTAATTTTAAACAATTGAAAAAAAACAATAACAGTTATAAATGTAATTAAAAAGTTCAGTCACTTGGTTTGAACCGTGATAAATAGAACTCACAGTCTGTGCAGTAAATTTTAGGAGATGTGACAGGTTTACTATGACACAAATTGCATGAGGATGGCGAATTAACGTTTGCAGAATCAGAATTTTCATAGTCATAGCTCCTGCCACTTTCCACTGGGTAACTATTACTATAACTGTTACTCAAAATCGGTATTTCACCTTTTCCTGATTCCACATGCTGTTGATAAACTCTTTCAAACAAAGGATTCGATGAGAAATCAATTTCATCATATTCTGCGCAAGCAACTAGAACAACCTCGTCAGAAAATGTCACTGTTTTCTTGGGCCCTTGTTTCTTTTTTGGAGGATTGCTTAAGCTTAGCTGTTCCATAGGAGTAAAACCTCCATCGCTAGGTGAGGTCTTGATCATTCCAATCCTTTGCAAAGCTGTCGCGTAATCAGGAGGTTGAACTGGTCTTTGTGATGCGCTATTTTCAGCAAGTGGTAATCCAACTGCATGAAGTTCTGCAGGATGAGAAGTTGGTTTCAAAACGGATTTGATAATTTTGGAAGGACTATCAGAAATATCAGATGAGCTTTGATAGTTAATCTCACTAGGGTTGTTATAATTAAAATCAGACCTAACTTTTAAAGCAGATTTCAAAGGCACACAGTTAATTTCAGTTTTAATCAATGATTCACAAGGTAAATTTTGTGCATCAGGAGTTGTATTCTGATTGTCCACACTTGACTCTCTTGAATCCCGAGAACTAGATACATTAGGTTGAACAGTTAGGTTTCTGTTTTCAACAGTTTCATTTTTCAGAAAAGATGGTAATTGTGGGACAACTGGCTTAAGAACTTTTTCAAATCTTGAAGCCAAACTTTTAACACTGTTGGCAGTGTTTGTAGCTTGCACTTGATGGATTTGATTAGATCTATTTGTAGCTTGTGCTTGAGAGATCTGATTGGATGCACTCGGATGAGATAATTGATGAATTTGATTAGATGTGTTTGTCAGGGACATTTGATTGGATGTATTGGTATAAGGTGGCAGTGGAGATGCGTTTGTATGAGACATTTGGAGGATATGATTGGATGTATTTGTGAGACTCGTTTGGTGGAACTTATTGGATGTGTTTGTAGCTGGCACTTGATGAATCTGACTGGATGTAGTTGCATGAGGCACTTGATGAGTTTTATCATATGAGTTTGAAGTTTGCATTTGATGATTCAGGATGGAATTATTTATAGCTTGAATTTGCTGCACTTGATTGGGTGCTTCAACTTGCAGACCTGCACTAAGATTTGAAGAACTTACTCCATCTACTTCAGAAATACTTTCTGGGAGAAGCTGAAAAATATTTACATTTTTAAAAATGAATCAACACAATAGCTCTATTAATTGACTGAGTTATTGATACAAAAAAAAAAACTTTCAAAAATAAGCTATTTTAAACAATTTGAGTTAAGGTTTTTGATACTTTTTAAGCTAAATTAAAATGAGGTAATTAAATAGATGTTAAGAATAGATTTAATGACAGTCTTGGAACTAACTCAGAAAATATTTTTAAATGCAAAAAAAAATTTTTTTATTAGGTATAAAAAAAAACTTCACTTTAAATGTGATTTATGTCATTTGCAATAAAAATATTAAATCTGTTTTAAGTGATAAGTGATAGATATAATAAGATAAGTGATAGATTAAATAGAATTAAGTGATAATGATAGAAAAATAAGTGATAGGTCAAAAGAAAAAGAAAATGTTTAATTCTTATTTCAAAACATTTCATTACATACTGCGTCACCTTACTATTTATACAAAATATCTATTTACATATCTATTATTTATTTATTTTTTTAGTTTCCTATTTTTATTTTCTGCGTTAAATTTGAGTAATCTCAGCTATTTTATTGAGTTAAAAAGTGCAAGTGAAATTTAACGAAACAGTAATTTCTAATTTCAGAAAGAGTAACTTCCAAATTCTCAGAAAAATCTATTTAAAACTTACTAATACTAAGAAGATAAATGAAAGGTACTCTCTCTAGCTACTACCAGTAAATTAAAACTATTACACTAGTAATATTTGCCAGAAATATTTATTAAAGATGGGTTTTTTTAAGGATTTCTGGAAATAAAAGAGCTTTATCATACGGTATCCTCAAATGCATAAAAGCATCAAAAATATAACATCACTCACCTTTTAAGTGTTAATCTCTATGTAAAGCAATAAAAAGAGAAATAAGAGATTATAACCAACGAATAAGAAATAATACATTATATATTTCATGCAAAAGTCATGAGACTTGACCTGAAGACTTTTTAACTAATCAAATAAATATTATGAGGAATTAAAAATTATTAAATTTCTTGATGTTAATTTATGAAAGTGAGTTAAAAAGAAATAAAATGTGAAATTTCTTTATTAAAACAAATTTTCCATTAAGAATAGTCAATTTTAAGTTATTTATTTTAAGTGTATAACAAAGGTTGTAAAAGTAATTTGTTGAACAAATATTTTATTGAAATTAAGTTTATTGTTATTATTAAGACATTCAATTTATAATAAATATTCCAAATTTTCAATAACTATGGTTGAATCGTTCCTTTCGTCATTTAAATATCGTTTAAAAAAATCTTCTATTTACTTAAATAATATAACATATTTATTCTCAGTCAGTTTCAGCATTATTTCTTTTAAAAACTTTTTAGTAAACAAAATTACAGTAAATTCAAAAAATTTTCATCACATGAATTTGCAAATCAAAAAGATGTCTTAAGAACTAATGGTACATATTTATGAAAAAATATTTCTAAAACATTTGTCTAAAATAAATAACAAACTTGCATGCTTAACAACAAAATAAAAACAGCTTTATAATAATAATATTGAGGGATATTATAAATCGACTATGTCAACCTTCATCTATCAAAAGGTACCTCAAGATAGAATCAAGTTAACATGTATATATATACTAGTTATTATATTATATATACTAGTATCTTATATATACTAGTGATTTGGTACTCAATATTTATAGTGGTAGTTACGCCACAATACCTTATGTTTTGAACAAGAATAGTTATTAAGATTAATTTCCATTCATTGTTTCAGCTAGACTAAATACAAAGACAAAATATATAGTAAAGAATACTTAGTAGGACAGACTAAAAGAAAATGTTTTCTTTATTTATTTTTACTTTTAACTTTTGATAGGGATGATAATACTGTGAAACCCCAGGAAAGACCACTTCTATGTAACGACGTCCTCTATTTATGGCCACTTTTAAGCGGCACAGAATTTTTTTTTACATAGGTTTTGTATAGAAGGAGAAGAGGAAAGACCATCAAAACCTCTCCCAACGACCGGGCTATCTTTCACACCAAATACGGAAAAGGTTATTTAGGGAAACAAAAAATATTAACAAATCAAATAAATAGTTCAAAAATATTTGTGTGAGGCTCTTATTTGGAGCTCTTTTTAACGATCTCTAAAAGAGATCTACAACGTTATGCTGCAGTCAGAGTGTACTAAAGACGAAGCTTTCAATGATTTATTTATAGTTAAAATTAAATTAGAAAAAAAAGCTTTTTAAGAAACAATTAATCATCCCAAACAAACAAACCTTAAAGCTAACTAATTTTTATGATATAAACTTAAAAACATAATTGTTTGTTTATTCAAAACAGTTCTATCTTTCATAATTGATAAATTTGCTTTTACACATAACTATATCAGTAGAAATCATCTTTATTGACGCTAAAGGTTATTTATCGATCCAGTTTTCATGACACCAACACAAGTGCCATTTCAGCCAGAAAGTAACACTGAGTAAAATTAAAAGCGCTTGCAAAAATCATGTACCTTCGATAACATTTTGAAGTTAATGGAGATAACCCCTAAGAACTCCATTAACAATCATTTTACTTGTGGAATAGAAAGTGGTCGCTCTCGAGAGGTTTCACTGTATACTAAAAAAATTTCTATAAAACAAGAAATTTGATGAAATAACAGAAGTGAATAAATTCTAAAAAGTAATTACCTTCCAATTCTTTTGGTAATAGTTAGTTGGTTCTTGCCTCTGATATTCAACAGCTGAAATAGAGAAAAACAAAATTAGAAATGTTTAAGCTGATTACAATTTATAAATTTAAGAAACATTTGTTTTAAAACTAACCTTTGTTAGGTATTTGGGGCTTCATTCCTCTATCAAGATTGTTTGGCTTTATTATAGATTTTATTGGATCTTGTTTGCTCAAAAATTGTTGTTGCTTGCTCTGCAATTCTTTTAGCCATGATGTACCTTCTCCATGAATGGCTAATTTTGGAAGCATGGACAATCCTTCCCTTTCAATGCTACTGGAACAATTCTGCTGATTCATATTAACTGATGATTCTTGTTTTTGTGACGATTTGTTCAAAACTTGTTTTCTTTTAGCTTGTAATTCAGCAAGGAACGAATTGGTTGGCTGTGGAAGATCCAAATCATTAGCTTGTTCATCAGAATTTTGATGATAATTATTTACAGAAAATGAATCTTTTGGTACGGTGTTTGGTTTGATGGGTGAAAGTGGAATTTGAGGGGTTAAAACTGGAATTGCAGATGGAATTAATCCTGTTTTAGGATAACTAGCATCAATTGGTTTATACAATGGTAAAGGTGGTAAATTTTGTTCACATTTTAATGTACTTGTCATAAAAGGTATTTTAGAAGGTTTTGCAATTGTATTGTAACTAGTTTCAATTTGAGGCTCTTGAGGTTTTTTTCCTATTGAGGGAAGTGTGTGAATCAACTTGAGTTTAGGACTTGGTAATGCTGGAGATTGGACACTAGGAATATTGACTTTCAATGGTAGGGCTCTATGTGATAAGTCCTTCTTTACAAGAGCATGATGGGGTTGATAAACATTCCGTTTGATTTGGGCTGTTTTAGTATCGTTGGGGCTGCATTTAGACTTCACACCTGATGAGTTAGATGGAACTTCTATTAAGGCATCATCCAGGAAACAGTTTATTTGATCTGTAGAATTAGAATCCTCCCTAAGATCTGGTAAGCTCCGATTTTTGCGTTTCATAAAGTTACCCATTAACTTCCTTTTAATTTTGTGTTGCTTTTTATCAGGTGTTGTAATGGGTGAGAGCAGGTCTCTACTTCCAATGTCAGGTGCAGAATTTCGACTGTTTGCCTGAGGAACCTGAGAAGGTTGTGGTTTGGGAGGTTTTTTCTTTGCATCACCATCACCTTTTGGTGGGGTATCCTTCTTACGAGTTGGGGATTTAGCTGGGACTCCTTCAAAGCTTTTCCTATCATTACTTGAGTGACTTTTCCGTTTGGGACTGCTCTCAGATAGACTTTTTGGCTGATCAACATTTTTCAACATTGTTTCATTCAAAGCCTCACTAAGACTTGTATTCTTGCGTTGTTTATTTAAGAAATCTTTATAAACTTGGTCATCTTTGGCTTTTGTTGATCCAGAAGCAGCACTTTTCTTCTTACTTCCTTTCTTAGGCAAAGTTCCATAAATTTCAATATTTTTTCCAAAATTATCACCATCATCAGAATTAGGAGAGTTCTCTTTATTTCCAGATTTAGAATGAGTGCTGTCTTTGCTACTTTGCCTACTGTGCTTAGAGTGTGTGCTATCTCTACTTGACTGTCGACTGTGATGCCCAATGTGATTTTTCTGTTTTCGCCTTTCATCCAATTCGTGGTCTTTTATCCTTCTGTACAAATTAGAAGACCTCATCACACAAGTGCTGTGCTTCTTTTTTGCACAAATTAAAGATTTAGAATTGTTGTATGGAGCTTCCATGGCAGCCCTTGCTCGAGCTGTAAAATAAACAACATTAGATTAAGAACTGAAATTAATATAAGTTTAATACAACAAAGAAACTAATTGAGAATTTGAAAATTTTTATTTCAACTTACCAGCAGCTGAATCACTCAATAAGGCAGCCATTACTAAATCACCATCTTTTTCTTTTTCGTGAGACTTGGCAAGCAAAAGATCAGCTTCAGCACATAATTTATCACAGTCAGGTGGTCCTAAAAGTTTAAATTAGATTTTTAATAAAATCCATTTTTAAAAAAAAACTTCATACAAATAATTATGTTTCAAACTTTAAGCGTTTAAATTAAATAAAAATCGCAACTCAAAAAGTTTAAACGTAAGAGAGTATTGAAAATATATTTGTGAAAGAAAATTGTTTTATTATACGCTCATTATGCTTGTACAGTTTATTTTAACGATATTTCCGACAACTATTTGAGTGACTTAGGCGTCAAAATTGGGTAAATGCTTCTTAGAGATAAAATTTGGGAAATGGAGAAATGAGATAGCAAAATGCATCACAGGTCATTTATTGAATAATAATTGCAACATTTTAGATTCCGGAAAACTAAAAAACAAAAATTGCTCATATTGAAGTTAATGAAAACAACTGCTACAACAATAAAATAAAAAACTTTTAAAGAAATTGCAAAAATAGTTAGATTAATAAATATAACTTAATCAACTTACAAAATAGTTAATTCTGAACTATGAATGACTTTCAATTAAAGCGTTTAGTTTATAAAACAATAGCAAGTTCTGTTTTACTTTATTAATTATAATTTAAGTACTTAACTTAAAACTAACAAATTAATTTATATCTCAGTCTCAAAAGTGAATTAGATAAGCCACAAAAAAGTCTATTTTATTTAGTTACAAAATTTAAAAATTCTGAAATGTTTTCAAGTTTCAACACAATCTAAAAAGGAATTACATAACACATTATAACCGACAAACTAAATTTTTGAACTAAAAATATAATAATTCTGGTTTGTTATTGTTTTTTAAGATCTTTGAGTAATCTAAAATAAGCTTTGAAATAATCTAAAATAAATTTTAAAAAACTAATAAACTTTGATATAAATTTACTATTTTATGAAAAACCCTAAAATGTGATGGGATATTGTAATCAATTGAACAAGAGCTGGATGCATGTAACGCTGCACTAAATTTGAGATAAAAAAAGATACAATGCTTTGTATGTCTGATTCTGACTCAAAAAAAATATATAATAAAAAATAGAAGTTTTTATGGTATCTCAAAATATATAGATTTTCTAAAATTACACCTACCTAAAAACGGGTAAACTTTACCCTTAAGTGGTGATCCATATCCAAAATAAATAAGAGAGGTAAAAACTCTCTTGTGAGTTGTGGGCATTGTTTTGCGATAAATTAAATAGGAGCTGTTTTTTTTTTTAACAGAGCCACACAGAACAAAATGAGATGAAGAAATTCACAAAATAGGATGAAGGATTTAATCAAACGACATCAAGTATCTTTCCTACAAGTAAAGAAGAAAATACAAATTTATAAATTACCTGAATCATCTTTAGTTACAATACTCAATTTCTTGTTCAAATCATTATCTTCTTCTTCTTCAGGAAACCAATCCTCAGGTATCTGCGTCAATCTTGGCTCAACCTTAACAGGAGAACCATTAACTGATGGATAACTATCAGAGCTGGACACTGAGAAAGAATCATATCCATGATCAGAAGAATTGGTGTCTTGAAGCTGTGGTTTTTTATTTAAACCCAAAAGCAACCTAAAACAAAAATTATTCTTGAACATTTTTTTAACAAACATTTTAGGTAGAATATTATTTATTTTTACACTGAAACACTAAATAATAAAGCATTTGGACAATAAAAGCTTACATCTAGATAACTTTTCATAAACATGTTAGAAAATAGGCTTATCCTCACTTTTCAATTTTCTACATATTTAAATGTTTTGCATCTAAGAGCTACTTGATAAAAAAAAAGTTTATTTCTTTGCATTGTTCATGGATCTACCATTGAAAATTATTTTCAGAATTTTAAAAAAAATGGAGCAGAAACTAATTAAAGGTAAAAGTTAAACTACTATTTATTCCTAATCATTAAGGTTAATTAATTATGAAGGGTGGTAAAATTACAACAAATTGTTAATTTTTTATAGTCTTTCCATAAAACCTAAAACACATCTTTTACTATAAACATATACATTGAACAGTATGTTACACCTTTTATATGAACTATCATATCAAAAGGAAAGGCTCAGAGGGAGGATCATTTTATTAGATTTTTCTTCTGAATTTGTGAAAATCAACTTTATATTGTATTGAAATATCAGACAGCAATTTTTAAAAGATCAGTGAAAACTGCTCTTTTTAATAGTGCATAAACTAATAACACAACTTAATAAGAATAAATTAGTACTTAATGCTTACTAATAGCCATAATATTGAACCTATAATAAAAATTATTGAATATAGAAGTAAAACAACTGCAAGATATTACTATACCTTTTCGAAGCAACCACAGCTAAGAAAGGATTTTCAGCAGAGTTGCAACTTGAAGAACTGTTACGGTCACTACCCCAAGATCCAGAATCTCTACGAATCAGCCCATTGTCCAGCTGGTTGTTCAGTGGACTGGGTTTACTGCACTGAACATTGTCAAATGACTCTAAACTACTACTGCTGTTCCTGTTGCCAATAGCACTTTGACTGTACGATCTGCACAAAGTCATCTGTCTCTTTTGGTGATTAAGAACACTTTCAACGGCTTTCCTACTGATGTACATGTCACTCACTTCAGCATCTTCTTCAGTAAAAGCTGAATCACTGTCTTTTGCTGCATCAAAATCCTTAACTGCATTAGAAATATCAAGAGCATTATACATTTGCAAATCTCCATTGGGTATGACGCTTCTGGTACCATTGCTTGGTAAGTTTGCTGGCAGAGGCAATTTTGAAAAGTCAGCATGTTCATTTGACTGCTGTAAAGAGTTTAAATACTGCAAATTGCTGTAAACTGGTAAATTTGAATTGTGATTCGTTTCATAAGCATAGTTCATGAAATTTGCACCAGATCCTGTGTTTTTTATCGTAAGTCCTTGATCTGCGATCTTATGTGCATTGGATGAATACTTGTCTGGCATGTAATTGTTCACATAGGGATCTTGAGCTTTAGCACAAATTGTTAAACCATATTTTGGTTTTGAATAGGAACCCATTTGAGAATTTTGGAACTTGAGATATTGATTTATCACAGCTTGTCTTTGGTTCATCACAGAAGGTTTGTTACAAGGATCACATAGAACACCATTCGGATGAATATGATCTAGAAGGAAAAAAATTAGATGAGTTTTGATTTAAAAAATCGTTTTTTTTAAATTTAATTACTGTTTTGTATTGAGCCATAAATTGTAATTTATGGCTCAATGCAAAAATATTCAGTGCCTGTGCTTTAGAAAAGGTTGAGTTTTAAGGGTTGAGAATTGAAAAAAGTCTTTTTTTTAACAAAATTACCAAACAACTAGTTTAAAGGAATGGATTGTGCATTCCTTTTTTTTTAAACAAATATTGTAATATAACAAAAGAAAAACTCTAAAAGTTAGCTCAAATATTTTGAAATTTAAACATTTACAATAAAAATTTCGAATCATGACTTCATTTATTCGCAGATATAATCTTTATTCGTTAGTCTAATTGCTTAACAGGGTGCATATGTTCATTTGACAAACAAAAAGCTCATAATATAATCATTACATAAACTGAATATAAGAGAAAAAAAAATATAATTCAACTGCTTGTTAAATTTCCATAATTACAATAATAAATTATTTATAAGACAAAATTATATTTTCTTGCTTAATTTGTATTTCTTATTAATGTAACCACTTTTTTTTTTGGACGCTGTGTTTGTTTTGTTTTAAATGTAATGAAAGAAAAGGAAATAGTTTAAGTAATTTAATTAAATAAAACTCCAGCATGTCAAGAGGAAACTAAACTAATACATACCTTGTTTCATGGATGAAAATGAGCTATCTGGATTGGCAAATAATAACAAAAGTGGTTGAAAACGCCCCTTTTGGCATTTTTCAACAACTTGCTCCCAGCTTGGCCCCACCTAAAAATAAATAAAATAAAATTAAAGTTGATAATAAATCAAATTTTCAGTCCACTTTATTTTCCAAGCATTTAACTTTCACATCAATTCAGAATTTTTAATAACTCAAAGTAATAGATAATTTTTACTAAAACCTTAAAAAAAGATAGTAAATAAAAATCTTATAGAACAGTTGCAATATTTTAACAACCTGATAGATAAAATTACTTATTAATTTTTTTTCTTTCATAAAATCATTTTAAAAAATAGATAAGGAATACAAATTGAATCTTAATAATAATTACCTCTCTTACGGTAGCATCATCAAAATAAATCCAAACTCCTAATTTTGTATGGAAGAAAAAAGTTGAGTAGTGCTTTCCATAATAGGTAACTACTCCAACCAGTTGATGAGTTGTAGCATTGGCCCATTCAGAATCATAAACGTTATGAAACATCTGTTAAATATAATAAATAACTATTAGACAAAATATGTAATTCAAAGATCTCTATGAAATTTACAACATTCTTAAATTTGTGTATTTGAGCATTGTGTATGTTTTCTTAACTTCTAAAATAATAGAATACCAGTAAATGTTTTAAAAACACATGAAAAATAATGGACATTACGAATAATTTGCAAGCTCACTTGCAAAAATATGTTAATGCTGCATAGATCAAACTCGTGAAAAAAATTTTTGTTCACTTACGTCTTGTAAGCCCAGGTACATTCCAATACTGTGGAAAACATCAGTGATGTGCTGAAGTGTTGGTGATTCAGAGTCCCATACTAGACCAATGCTTACTAAAATAATGAAATTATACAATTCTGTAATTAATGATTGCAAAACAAAAAGTTCATCTTATGAGTTACAAACTTTACAAACCTTATGAGTATGCAAGTATATGAGTTACGAACCTTTTTTAATAATTAAGTCAAGCAATACACATAGTATTTATATTTATATAAGATAAAATATTACTGAAAAATGTAACCTTATTATAGAAATGTAACCACTAATGTTTTTAAAAAATATACATTTTCAACTAAAACATTCATTCAACACAATTTAAACTGTATATTATTATTATTCAGAATGCAGGGTGTTCCATAAACACCACCCTCAATAATAAGGATCCTTATCAAAATGGAAGATAAGGAAGTATACATATTTAAGTCTGAAATCAAAAATTAAGCAAAGAAAAATAAAAACATTGTCAAAATCTGAATGAATTGCTATTGGGGAAGAGAGAATTAAAAATCATCCAAACCAATTTGATTGCCAACCAGATGAAATTTCAAGGTATAATAAACTTCTTTCACCCTCCCAGTTTCCCCTGAAATTCGATATCTTTATTATTTCACCAATTTGTGAAATTATGATAACCTTTCTCTAGCAGAATTATATATTAGTTTTCCCCCCAATGTGCAAATTTTTAATTCATTTTTGATGAAAATTTTAGATAATATAGATATAGGGAGGTCATAGCAGGAGATATATTTTTAAAAATGAATATCTAGAAGTAAGAGAAATGCAAATTTTTAAAAATAAAGTATTTAGACTCATAATTTTATGAAGAAAGATATATAGATATTTATAGCTCATTTAGTAAAAAAAAATTATGAATAAAAACTTACAAATTCATATCTAAAAAAAAGAAATTGCAAATTATCTGATTATTTGCGCAACACAACTTACCGACTTCAGGGTAATTCATGAGAGTTTTCTTTGACTGGATACTGCCACCACAACCACTCTGAAATTATAAATTTCAAAATTGTAATTTATAAATTTAATCATATTTTTTAAGTCAATAAATAAAAATATCTTACAAGTTTTCGTATTGGTGAGATAAAAAAATATACAATTTTTAGGGGGAGGAAAAATTAAATAAAGAATGATAACCAAGAATAAATGAAAAACGATTCCTATACAGTTTACTAAACTGTTCTTATTTCTTCAGTTATATGAGTAAGAGTAAAAAGGTTTATAGACAATTCTACAGTAAAGTTTTAAAAAATAAACTGTTTAATTATTTTTGCACAATTTAATAAGATAAACATATCGTAACATTTTCTTAAAAGCTTAAAATTATTTATTAATAATGATATATATAACGCTTTTTTTATGTTTTATAAAAACATATATATGAACAGAAAAAATATCTTCAAATTTAAAGAGACTATTTTTTAAATATTGTTTCTCACAATTGCGAACTCGATAACTTTTTCAATTTCCTTTATATAATGGTATGGTTCGACTACACTAAGAATTTTTTTTTTTAAATGTTTATAATAAGTTAACCAATGAGAATATAAATTATAAGAAATCATATACAAGAAAATTGGAAAAAAAATTAAAGAATGAATTACATAAGCCAATATTAAGTCTAGCAACAAAAAAAAAGTTTCAAGTTGTCTTCAGAAACTATATTCAATTTAGTTTGTGAAATTTAAATTAATAATTTATTAGAAATTATTTTAGGTTTAGTTGGTAACGAAATTAGAAAAAAGTTCAGGTGTTTCACGAAAATAAATTAATAAAAACGTACTGGGCATTCTCTTATTTCTCCCATCTCTCCGGCTAATCTCAGTAACTTTCCAAATGAAGTCAGTTGTCTGTTACTTGATTCATTCAACATTTCTGTGGACTTAGCACTGTAAAAAAGTTTTAACTTGAGTTTCAAATAGAAAACAACATGAAAAACATTTTACATTTATGCATTTTAGCAAAACCATTAAAATATAGATAAAATAAATTATAGTGCAGCGTAACTACCACTATGATTATTAAACATCAATTTACTAGTATATAAGACATGCTAACTTAATTCAATATTGAGGTACCTTTTGATAGATGAAGGGTGGCATTGTCTAATGGTCTTTCCCTACAATAGTGTAAGTATGCTTTTTGACACTCCAGATTTTATGCAAGATTTAAAATGAAAATAGTAAGAATTTAGATTCTCTTTTAACATTTTAAACTTTTATGAAAATAGAAATGTAGTTGTAACGTAAATATGCAAAACCTATTTGCGCATTAAATGACAAAACATATAGTATTATCACTCACGATCTTCTGATACCATTACTCTTCTTCTGATACTCTTACTGATACCATTACTCTTCTTCTGATACTCTTACCATTTTTCTGAAAACATTTCTGTTACATAACGCAAAATTTATTATGCAAATTTTTTCTTATTTATTTTAATTTTTCATATTTTTATTTCTTTTGATTTTGTAATCTGCTATTCATGTTTCTCTTCTTGTTATGTTTCTTCAAAACATGATTCAATTTATTCACTCATTTTAAGGTTTAAATTACTTGATTTGAAGCAGATTAGAACTTTTGATCTGAATCAATTAAAGTCCTGTATTTAAATCTCATTAAGATCAGTTCATAAAATAAAACAATTTTTAATGAGATTTGAACAAAAATGTTATTTAAAATCTGGTGGTTGGTGATTCAGAACACTTAAATTAATACGTACCATAAGGCTGATGTTGTAACATAATGTACCATTTGGGTAAAAGGAAGAGGTTCTGATGCTGAAGAACAATTTTGGCACATTCGCTGAAAGGAATTTAATTACAAGATTCAATATAGATTAAAAAATTTCAAAAACAAATATACAGGAGGAGTCCTCAAAGTTTTTTTTCACAAAATAAGACAAATGTATACAGTAAAGAATTCCTGATCAAATTACAGTAAAATATACTGTAATGGATGGTGCACCCTGGGCGCACCATCCATTAAAATACATTTTTACCATAAAATTTTATACTGTAAAAATTAAAGTAATATTTATTTCATTACTGTGGTTTTACAGTAAATATATTACTGTAAAAATGAGCAAAATTATTAAAATTTTACATTAATATTTATTTAATTACAGTGATTTTACCATAAATGTTACTGAAAAAATTATTGTATATTAGATTTTTTATTCCATAAAATTTTATGGTAAAAACGGATTTTTTTGGACCATAATTTGGTACAGTATTTTTTAAAATTTTCTTTTCTAACATAATTATAGGTTCTTTCATTTATTTTTCTTATTCCATTTATATTCCATAAAATTTATGGTAAAAATGGATTTTTTGGACCAGAATTTTTTACAATGTTCTTTCCTAACATATTTATAACTTCTTTCATTCATATTTTTTTTATTCCATTTATATTCCATAATATTTTATAATAAAAATGGATTTTTTGAACCATAATTTGGTCCAGAATTTTTTGCAGCGTTCTTTACTAACATATTTATAGCTTTTTTCATTTATTGATTTTTAACAAAAGATTGTAATTACAAAAAGACACATTGAATACCCTGTATGTCTGATATTTTTATGTAAATTTAATAACAAATTTGAATATAATACCTGCTCAACCAATGTCATTGCGAACTTTTGATGAGGAATGCAGTTGGAATGACCACACATATCATCGCCTTCTTGGTTAGCTATGTGAACATGAATTCGGAGAAGAATGTTTTCCTGAAAAAATTTTGTAAAAAAAACATTAAAAATCATTGATTAAGTCATATTATTGTGACAGCTATGCACAAATTATTAGTCATCAGAAATTCTCCATTTAAAAAAAAAATAATTAAATTTAAATAAGTATCACAGCTTACTATGAACATAATGCATTAACTTACAAAACATTCGGCAGCGTCATCCATAAATCCCAGTTGAAATCGTCGCTGATCGCAAAATGTTTTAGCCAATGCATGACGCAAGGCATCAGGGGGCAGAGCAGATTCTTGGCTATATTGAAATTGTGTAAACAGCTCCTGAAAATATTACGCAACAAAATTAATTTATGAAGATGCCGTAGAAATAAGAACATAGACATTTTTAACTGAAATACTATAGTAATGCTTAACTACACATTCGGGAAAATCAGTTCAACGTCGAATCATACTTAGAACCGCAACACGCAATCGAGTTCGTAGCAACCATTAAATTGAACCTAATTTCCATTCAAAGTGAGTTACAAAATATGTTGACTCAGTTTAAGATAATTTGCACCATAATATCGTTCGAATTTTCAGCAACCTGAATATGGTGCCTAAGTTGAACCATATTAATGATATAGTGGTTTAACTAGAACGGAAGCATGGTTCACCTTATTGAGCTTTCAGCAAATCTGCACTGTACTTGTGATTGAAAACACCGATATTATGATCCAACGTTAGTCCGATTTTTTCTGAGCGAGTATATTATTGTTCAACACAATTCCAAAATTCCTAGCAGGCATTAAAATAGTATTTTTTAAAAAAAATATCCTATACGTTAATATACTCTTTAATTTATCAATAAATTTAAATTATTAAAATTTTAAAAAAATCTGGTGATTTTTTAGAAATGAAGGTTAAAAAAAATTACTTCTTTATTAAGAGTACTAACCATTAATATTTGAATGTAGCAATTTTTAAACAAATCTTTCTTACCACCATAAATAAGACCTCTAAACAACAGAAATCCTTGAATGCCCCGTACGGGGAAATAAACACATAATCATTGTTTAAATTGAAAGGACAATTAGCGCACATGTCCCCATGTTTTTGTTTCATTATACTCGCTTAACTTACAAAGTCAATGTTTGTTTCTTTTCATCTCTTTATCTTTATTGTTACAGAAGAATTAGGTAAAAAAAAATAAACTATGGATCTATTATTCAAACTAGCAAATATATAAAAATAATTGTTTTTATGTCACATCTGATGATATAACCTTGAACTTTTTTCTTCCTTCTGCTTTTTCTGGCATGTGAATCATATAAAAGACATCTCTATTTTATATAGCATGGTAATTGCATTTTAAAGTAAGTGTTAAATCTATTATAATGTAAAGACACGAAGGGAAAAAAAATCATTTATGCTCTTATCGTAGTATCAAAAATCGAAATGCAAATCCGGGACTTTTTTTTTTTCTATAAATTTTATAGTCTATCTTCTTCAGAATACCACCATCTTCAAATAATTTTTATAAAATTATTTAATAAAGTAAATAATTATTTAAAAATTTCTGGTCGGTTCTCTTATTTACTCATTTATTATTCTGTTGTTATTAGCCGTTTTAGAAAGATTATTTGCTTCTGAAAAAATTTCAATCCAACTTAAATATTATTAATATTTATTTTGAATTTAGTCTATATTATTTCATTTGTTTCAAAATCTTAAAATTTTAATTTATATTTCGAACGAAAATTGAATCTTACCTTTAAAGCGCAGAATATACAAGACTCTGCCATACATGCATGACTAGATACTTCTCGAAAATTTCTTCGAAAGGAATCCAAATGCCAAAGTACCTGTGAATTAAAACTCATTTAATTTCAGAAGTTCGGCATTTTATTTTTATATAGAAATGAATTTGCATGCATTTAAAACTTCTTTTAATCCGAAAAAAAATAAATTCTATTTGCACCATTAAACCACAATAGAGACATAACTCATAATTTCGATGTTTGTATTATTGTATCATTCTAATAAAAAATTGACTAATTGGATACCTAGTTTATGAAGTATATACACAATGTAAGTATTATTTGTAACATTTTAAAAATTCCACCTTATTTTGCGCGAAAGTCTTAAAATTATATGGTTTATTTAGTGTTTAATTCAATGCTTTATGATTGCAGGCATCAAGTAGTGAAAAAGTTTTACTGTTATAAAAGTAAAAGCTAGTTCCAAATATTTTTAAAAGCAGACACAAAAATTAAATAACTAGATTTATAAATAAGAGTACGAAAAAATTGAATATTTCTAAATATAAAGCACATTTCATTGACTTCAAATTTAAATTCTACTCGCATAAATGCTGTCAAAAGAAGTTTCTAAAAGAGTAATTATTCTTTAAACAAAAAAAAAACAGTTAAAAAAAGTATAGTTATCGCCTGAAAAGTAATCAATATCAAACGATTTTGAAATGCACAAGCATTCATTTAAAACAACTGAAACATGCATTTAACAAAACACTTCGACAACAAACATAAGATCTATAATAATTTCATGTAAATACATCAAAAATGATATAACACCAAATATTTATTAAACCCATCAAGAAAAAAAATATAAAGAAATAAAAATTTTATTAAAATTCAGACACAGTAAAAATTACATCTTCCATTTTGCTCTTGACCTCATTTGATGCCTGGAGCTGGTAAAGATAAAACTCTGATCATTTCTAATCCATCTGAATAAATAGTAGCTAAGAAGCAATACCTGTTCTCAGATTTAATTAAGGTACAGGTTGGTGGATTATTTTGAAAGACTTCACTGTTAATACACTACTGTAAAACCGTTGGAAACACTACTTGCTGTGCTTACTATTCATGAAAACATGAAATTTGCATACATTTTTTTTTTTCCTTCCTTTATAAGCTTTATTTAAATATACAGAATCTTTAGGAGATCGCAGTAAATTGTGGTTAGTATAATTTGGATGTGAAATAAATATATTTTAAATTATATAATTTATATTTAAGCTAAGAATTTAACCACATCGCTATAGACGTTCAACGAATACATAGAAAAGTTCGACTGAAAATACCAAAACCTGTTTGATTACCACATGAAAATAGAGAAGTCGAAAAGCGATTGTTAGAATTATCTATATATGTACTAAACAAATCTACTTTTTATACTAAACAAATAACTAATGCTATTGAACTGAACATAAGATATGAGGATAAGATATTATATAAATAAATAGTCATAACCTATTACTAATTATTTAAATTAAAACCTGAAACTGTAAAAGCAGTTAAGACAAACAATAGATAGATAGATAAGATAGAAAATTCGATTTCTGTCCGAAATCCTTTTATTGCCTTGCCATAGTCTTAAAATAAATTTACCAAAAGATCAAACGGTAAATAATATAATTTATCGTTTTCTAAGTTTTAATCAAATTCAGCAAATGTCCTATTCTATCATTCTCAATCTTAATAGGTGTTTTTATTTTTATAAACTTCAAGTTCCGATGATCTCTAACTTGCATTGTAACTAATAAATAATCTTAGGTTAATGAACAGCTCATAACACAAGGGAATTTATCTAAATTAGTAGTCATTAGTTTAATTACGAATATGCAAATCCTGAAGTTCTAATCCATAAACAATGCTCATGGCAGTTAAAGAGTTTATATAACAACAAGATATAAAAATTAGATGTATGCCAATATCTTTTAATTTCAACAATCAAATCGATCGAGTCTGTATTTCTCTAACCGAATTTTTTATTACTAGTTCCTTATCGTTCATATTAGACAAAGGAACCATAAAAAGTGCTGCTTATAGAAACATAATACAATGCAATGCACTAAATATCATATTTGTTTTTCCCCTACATCTTTATTAAGAAGGTGGCTCGGCTTGAATAAACACATTCAAAGAAAAACTATATTTAGAATATCTAATAGTTATCGGTGTTTGAAAAACAAACATAACGAGTAAAGCATGCTGTTTGTTGTAACTGATAGTGAAAGATGTCGAACAAGGAATAAAAATTATACTGATTGCGAAATTTGTTGTTTCGAATTTCTACTTCCCGTTTCACCAGACGCGGAAGCCAGCAAACGATTCTAAAAAGCGTTAACTTGCAACTTCTAGCGATTCATTTAATTTGCAGCTGATAGGTTTATTATTGCAACGATAGATAAATGAAAATAAGGAGGGAATCCGACTTCATACCTTTTTATGAAAAAGCTGAGTTAGTGATAGTTAATTTAATTTACTAATACTGGATCTAAACATACGTTAAATAATCAAATATCATTTCTCTTATAAATGATATACACAGAGAGATATTCAAAATAAACTTTTAAAAAAAATTTTTTACATACAAACGCAACTTTCCTGCAAAAAAAAATTTGGAAAAAAAATGAAGTATAACATGGCATTTACAATTATATGATAAATATGATTAAGAAGTCGAGTTTTGATATAACAGTATCAACTATTTTCATTTTTATAATTTATCATTAAATAAGTTAATTAGACGCTTTTTTTTTTGCTATTTATTTCTGTTTTAAAATTATTGTAGGAAAATAAAAAGGTGGTAAAAGTAGTAAAATTTAAGACTAAGTACAGATGGACCCTAAACCTTATTTGCGTTGATCAAGGTCTGTCGTCAAACTTAGAGACCCTGATACAGGCATAAAACATCCATTTAAAAGACAAAATTCGAAGGAGAATTTTATCCGGTTGACTACGTCAAAATTAGAATTCTGTCAAACTAAAAGTTGTTCCATAAAAAAATTTAATAAAAAAGGTACAAAAATTAGAATTATTCACAAATTGTAATTATTAGAATCTTCGAATTTCTTAACGAAAATTGCAGCAATAAGATGAGAACTTGTTGACATATCTGAGACCATTTCGTGACATATTAGTGGAAAGTTTCACACTTCTACAAAAACTATTAAAACCTCCTATTTCGAATTTAAATACGTATATAGAACTTAATCTCTACTGTAACGAAACGAAAAGATATTACATAAACATTAGCAAACACTGCTTTATGAGTTTGTTGACATATTTCTGCTCTGGGATTTAAGATATATAATGTCATTTTCATTCGAAATTAATTTTCTTTTTTACTCTTGAACAATGCTAGTAGTTACGAGGGAAATATTTACTTTTAAAACAATGAAGGATTTGTTAAGCAATTATATATTAAACTCCCTGAAGATGTAACAATAACGAGGTAAAAAGTGGAACTTTTTTTTAAGGACATAATGAGATCTTTTCCCATTGAAAGTGGGCAAGAAGAAGAAGAACGCTAATTTGCTACAAATGAAATCATTTTGTCATTTAGAAAGTCATAAAGCGAATCAAGCTGTGATTCTCACACAAGACACCCATATTCTGTCATGCATGGGTGGCTGTTCACTTCAGGCCATCTTTTTGCACAAAAAAGAAAATGAAAAGAATGAGTCATTGATTTGCGGCTTCACAGGTATAGTCTGCCACCTGTTAGAACAAATTGATTGCCCAGCCCTAGTATTCCGGACTAATGATTTGATGACGGTATTTTGAAAAGCCTTATTTATAAAACATATGCGGTTATTTAAAAAAAAAAAAAAATTATAGTGAAATTGAAAAAAAAAACTTTTTATAGTTTCTAATTTATTTCAAGATCTAACCTTTAAACTGGAACAATATTGACAGGTTAAAATGTGATTTTAACGCATCAATCATTCCTTGAACAATCAATAATTCAGACAGTTGTTTATTCTATTTTTATTTTATTTTATTTTTTCTGATTGCAGGAAATTGTCAGCAAATGCAACAACTTTAGCACATGACAACTTAGCCAGCTTAACCCTAGATTCATATAAACAGCATAGGGGATACACTATTCATAAATGTTCTACGAACAATATAACAAGGTACATAAAAGTTCATTTTTATATTTCTTTCAGTTTACAAGTTAAAAGAGCATGTGTATTATTTGTGGTTTCTCTAAGACGAATGTTAATAAATCTTTTTTTTTTTGCTTTGTCGTAAACTTTTAACAAACAATAATTGAGACAGTTGTTCCCGCTATTTTTAAATTCTCATCCTTAGAGTTAAGATCCCACAATGTTTAAAAATAATGAATTTAAACACATTTTGTTAAACGAGCTTAAGCAATAAACACATTTTCTGTTTAATGTGTTTAGTTTTTTGTACCCGGCAATTTAATTTTTTTATATTACTTTTCACTATAAACAAAATTATTAAATTATTTCCCAACAACAGCATTAAAAAAAAAACTAAATCTAATTTTGTCTTCAATGCGTAAAATAAATTTATAACTCTAACTCCAGTCAAAGACAATTTCGTCAATGACCTAATTCATCAATGCCTGTGCTTCAGAAAGATATCAAAGTGACGTAACATTCAACAAAACGGAAATAGTGTTCCCCGTAAACACCCACTGAACACGAAAAAGGAACAAAGAATAGCGCTGTTAACCCCATACAGCTAATGTACCCATGGAGCATACATTTCCTATGCTCTGTTGCTTGGCGTTCATTGTTCTTTTCCGTCGTGATTTTTTCAGGAGACTCGATTTCGTTATTCAAGAACTGATGTATGGAGCGACCCGATTACCTACTATTTAACGTCGCCAAGATAGCATGTATCCTGTGTTTTGGGATTGGATTGGGTTGAATTTAATTGGTAAAGTTGGGTGTTATGCCCCCTTGGT
The DNA here is from genome assembly GCF_043381705.1 of Parasteatoda tepidariorum. Classification (NCBI taxonomy): domain Eukaryota; kingdom Metazoa; phylum Arthropoda; class Arachnida; order Araneae; family Theridiidae; genus Parasteatoda; species Parasteatoda tepidariorum. Next base: position 72,376,620 of record NC_092211.1, on the reverse strand, counting down.
TTAGATAATTGAGTAGTAAAATGTTGTGGCTCTGCATTTCACTTTTTTTTTCTATTAAAAGTTAAGCTATTCGAAATTTTTTTTTCGTTTAAAAATAATTACGTTTGTACTAAATGTTGCCTATTATTTTCTCCAAAAGAATACAATTTCCTTCCATTTTCATTTGAATGAAGAGTTTTTTTTCCCCCTCCTTTTCTTTCTTTTATTTATTTTTTTTTTTTCCTTCTTTTGAACACAGAAAAAAATTTAATTTCTGTTCAAAAGGATGTTTACTTGATTAAATAGTAAAAAAAAATGAAATATGTTATTCGTTGTTGTAAATTTACAACACACATTACTTAAAAATAAATATTATTTTTAAATTTCCATTCACAAAGATGTAAAGTTGATAAGATTAAAAATCAAATATATTTGTTTTAAACTAAAAACAAATAATGAAATTTTCGACTAAATATAAATAATGAAATTACCTTTGTACCAATTGTTGCCTATTATTTTCCCCAAAAGAATACAATTCTCATCCTTTTACATTTTTGAGTTTTTTTTCCCTTTCTTTTTAACACAAAAAAAAATTGAATTTCTGTCCAAAAGAATGTTTACTTGATTGAATAGTAAAAAATAAATAAAATATTCAAATATGCTCTTCGTTGTTGTAGACTGACAACACACATTATTTAAAAATAAATATTACTTTTAAATTTCCATTCACAAAGATGTAAAGTTGACAAGATTATTAAAAATCAAATATATTTGTTTTAAACTAAAAACAAGAAATGAAATTTTTGACTAAATATAAGTAATGAAATTGCCTTTGTACTAATTGTTGCCTATTATTTTTCCCAAAAGTATACAAATCTCTTCCTTTTTCATTTTTATACAGAGTTTTTTTCCCCCTTCTTTTTAACACAGAAAAAAAATTTAATTTCTGTCCAAAAGAATGTTTTCTTCTTTTAATAATTAAAAAAAAAATATTCAAATATGCTATTCGTTGTCGTAAACTGAAAACGCATATTATTTAAAAGTAAATACGTATTATTTTTAAATTTCTATTCACATGCAAACTTCACTAGAAAGGTGAAAATCAAACATGATATTCGTTGTAAACTAAATACAAATAATGAAAGAATATCTATGAAATTTTCAAAAAAAGTCTCAACTTGTAACTAATTACAATTAAGCAACCAGCAGATATATCCTTCCTGCCATTTTTCTTAGACATTTCAACATACTTATTTTTAATAATAGACTAAATTCTGGTAGAAAGTAAAAATATTTTTTAATTAATTTATTTTTTAAGTAATATTCCAGAATATGTTATTTATTTATCGCGGTACAGTAACAATAAAACTTCCTGTCTAAAAATAGCTTTCTATGTTAAAAAGTTTGGATTATCTATCTCTCAGTAGAGCAAATTTTGTAAGATTTAATAATGAATCAATCATTCAGATATCTATCTTATTTTATATTCAATCTATTTTCCAAAATAATAATAATAATAATGCGAAAAATTTTGAGTCTTTCTTAAAATTTAATTTAACTGCAATCCCACAATATCATTTAAATTACATTAACTTCAACCTACTTATTATCAGTGCTCCCCCTTATTAATGCAGTACTAATTTACTTGTATTACAGCAATACTTTTATTTGCATATTTGATATCAGGTTTATGCGTTTTTGTCTTAATAAAATGTTTCAGTAGCAGCTAGATGAGAAAAAAATTTTTGCTTGCTTTCATTGATTTGCGTGAGATATAAAGCTAATGTGAAGTATATCATTATTAGATTAAAAAACTTAATTCGCTTCAAAAATATATAAATAGCAATCAACAGTCGACATGTTTCAAGCGCTTGAAAAAGATGAAATTTTTTATCAGGTAATAATTTACCGCTTCAGTTTCTTGGGATTATTTATTTAATTATTTTATTAACAGTTTCTCTGTACTTCTAAGTCTAAACAGTTATAACGCATAATATTTTAACGAAATAGGTGCCGTTATTTTTGAAAATGGAAAGATCCATTATAAAAAATGATATAAGTCCAAGACTTTTAAGGGATAGTGTTAAAATGAATTTAAGAATAATGGCTAAGATTAATAAATTTGGATGATGTTTTTTTAACACTATAATCTGATGAAACATCAAAATGCAAACGATTATTAAAATCGTAAAAAAAAATAACAAAGTCAATTTTAAAACTTAGAAAAAATGTTCTAGTTCTGCGGAAAACCTTCATATCTTCAAAATTTATTTAAGTTCATTACGAAGCACTAGGTAAATATGTTTACTTTTTATCATGTCTCGTACATCATGCCTTACACAAATATAAGATTCGCGACCACCTGAATTGTAGACAAAATCTTAAAAATACAAACGAGGTATATTTTTGCTGTCCAATGGCGAGACGCCGTGGGGACTGGACGGGGTCACATGCGGCCATCATGGGCCTCAAGAAAAGTTCTTTTCTTCTGTGTAACTTTTTAGTGTTTTTTAATGGCAGGTAAGAAACCGGTTTTCACCTTTTTTGGCGGGGTTCTCTTATAAGCTATCGTTCTCTGTCATCACAGTGCCTCTGTTACCACGAGGTTTAGAACCGAGATTGGAAAATTAAATAAACATGGCGCCATTTCTGTGGAAGAACGTTTTAAGATTTAGAAACGTTTGCATAATTTTATGAAGAAAATTTCTTCAAAAAGCACTTTTTGAGCCACGATAAAAGTTTTTTTTTTCTTTTTAAACTCTTGATTTCTTTAACTTTTCTATTTTGTCAAAAATAAATGGGAAAAATTATTTGTTATTTAAAATATTTAAACGTGATTTATTAACATTTTGTGAAAATATGCAGTACCGACAGTGATTCCTTTTTTTTTCTAAAAAAAAAGAGGAAAAAAATCCTAACATGCTTTGAAAACAAGTTTTAAATTTTTTTTTAATTATTACTATTTATTTGTTAACAAAACTCACAAAAAAATTTCAAACCTTCAGATAGATCAGAAATTGCCTATTTTTTATTATTCTTTTTATTTAAAAAGAGCTTGAAATGATTAAAAATACATTGATTAATTCTAAAAAATAAGTGATTAAATTACATATTTTATACCATAGTTGCAGTTTGATACTTTAAACAATGGCGATAATCTTTGATGCAAAAAGGGAAAACTCTCAGATGACTCTTTGATGCAAATGGGACACCAATTTATATTTAAAATATTTTTTTAAATGTTAATAAAAATATTCTTTAAAATATTTTTTTTCTGGCTCTCTAGTTACAAGTAAAAATCTATTTGGGTATTTTAGTTATAAAAATCAATCTAAGAGTTACTAAAAAAAATTCTGTAACATTTTCGCAATTATATTTGCATTAAAATCTGAAAAAGCAAGTTGAATTTTTTTTTTTATCTGTAATCAAAAATTTACCAATTGATTTTGTAAATTAAAAGAAATTTCAATGATGAATAATTGTTGCTCTTAGATCTAAAATATGCAACTAAGTGTAAATTTGAAAAATTATTGTTTGGAAGTGAGCCGTGTTTGAAAGATTTTATCTTTATCGAAGAAAAAGACACTAGTGTTTCACAACAATAAATTACGAAAATGCTAAAGATGATTATTTTTCACCTTATTTTGGAATAAATTAATGGAAATTAATTTTTTAAAAAAAGTAAAGAACATGCGTTTAATATAAATTCTGCGTCAAATGTTTAAACTTTGAGGGCTCTTAGAAGCTTTTACGCCAAAGAAAATTTTAAAAAAACCACGTTTTAAATGCCTTGCACTTGAAGCTACTTTAGAATTTTAAATTATGCAAATCCTCGGGCTGTGAAGAATAACCTGAGCTTTAGAACGGACGAATAGCTTAAATAATTAAAAAGTTATTAAAAACATTTTCCAGCGACATGAAAAGCATTAAAATCAATAAATGAATCTCAGTTTTTGCACATTTTTATGAGTTTACATAATGCAGATCTGGAACCACTTTTTAAAATATAAAGGAAAATAAAATTTTAAAAAAAGAACTTTTTTTTCTTCATGGAACTGTGGCTTTTTGTAATTGATATTTTGCATCATTTTGAGAATTAGCATACTATAAAACAACAGCTAAAGATACTCAAAACTTAACGCAACACCCATGAACAGCTGTTACAAACCCACAATAGTTATAAAAATAGCATATTATTTGCTATAAGGCGTTAATCCATGCCACTACACAATTCTTAAAAAAATGAAGATTAAATTTATAACAGACGTGAATAATGAAACAATCCAATGAGCGAAAATACCACATACTTCTGGAGAAATAATTTATTTTCCAAAGTAATTTCTTCCAAAGAAAGTAATTATTTCAATACGTCAATAATTTCTTCCAAAGAAAATAATTATTTCAATACGTCAATTTGTCTACCGAACTGTGCAGTTAGTTACAACCAAATTGAGACTTATTGTTTTTATTTCATTTATCTCACAGATAAAAGCACTTTCAATATTTATTTTTAATTTAGCAAAGCTTATAAAAATATTTTTTTAACTTGCTTAAAAAAATTAATAATAAATAAAAATTCGCACTTTCCAAACGAAGTTTCATTTTAAACATATTAACAACTATTATCACTTTACAATTAAAAATATAAAAAAAAGATTTGTTTTATTCTCTTGATTTTCTCATCGTAATTTGGCGGCAGCAGGTGTTGCAAAACAAAACAAAGGGTTAAAATAACTAGAAAAGAAATCTCATGACTTTTCCCAACCTTGGCGTTGTGTGTGATACGAATCGTAACAATCAAAACAACAGAAGAAAAAATATTCATCTCAACGTAAAGAAATATAACAAAAAAGTTATCAAAGTAATATGAAAAACAAAGAAAAAATACTTGCATAGCTGGTTCATCAAATCTAACGCTAGAGAAGCTCATTTTCCGCGGGAAAAATTGTTTAACTTAGCATATGCGTATAAAAGAAAAACATATAAATTTCAGGGCCAAACTTTAAAAAGAGAGGAAAAAAATTTTTGTAGCAAATATTTAATCGATAGAAAGGGAAAATCAACTATTTCGAAAACGTCCCGTTATTTAGGAGCAGTTGATATATTTATTGGATATTTTATTATTAAACAATATCACTTTGAAAAAATTATCTACCACCATTTACAAAAAAATTTAACTCCTTTTTCAGGTTTTTACATTTTACTACGAGTTTAACTCCGATAATCTAAAAATTTTTTGGTAACTTTTAAGACTGGTTTTTAAAATTTAAGAAATACCAAAATATATTTTTGCTATTAATTAAAGCGTCAGAAAAAAAAATTTACATACGGGACACCGGTATCCCATTTGCCTCAAAGGGTTAAAAGATGATATGAGTAGAATTGAAAATAATTTTTCTTTGTTAGTGTCTGACGTTAATGCATTATAATTAATTTACTTATTTTTTCTGAAAAACATCCAGGAAATAATGTTTACATTGCATTGAAAGCGATACTTATATAGATCTGAAAATTCATAAGTGAATGTACCAATTATAAAACATTAAGAAAATTACACTGTATCAAATCTGTAGAAGAGAAAATCTAGTTAAGACAGCCTTAAGGGGGGGGGGGTACAATCTTAAAAGTGAGGCAGAACCTCCATATTTAAGCTACTCAAAACGAAAAAATACGGTAAGGTTTAATGTCACAAAAAAAAGGGAGCTGTTATTTGAAAGCTCTGTCGTCATGCAAAATATAGCATTTTAGCAATAGGCTACATTTAAAATATGGTAAGTTTGTAAATGTTATTTATTTCAATCAGGTTATATTTTGTCAATTTTTAACCAGCACGTTCTATGCAAAATAATGTTTACAAATTACGTCAAGCTGACATAAGTTGTCAACATGAATGAAAACTACAGTTGTGAAGAAAATAAAAGTTTTGTCGAATTGTTTTATGATGTTTCGAATGTTACTGTATCTCTACATCGCTTGGACTTATTTTTTAAAAAAAGGCAAAAATTTAAAACTTATTGAGTTTAATAATTTTTTTTATCTAAATGGAAAAAATTTCGTCAAACTGATGATTAAAACTAGTGTAATTTTGCATGCATTTAAGACGTTTGTCCGTTTTGTTTTAAGTCCAGACGATTATGTTTTCCACGATATGTTAAAAATTAAAGATTTGCAACGAGTTTAATTCACTACGAGCCTCTTTTTATTTTTCTTCGCAAAAGAGCACCATTTCGCAGGAAGAAAAAAAAAAAACTGTTCGAATTGTCGTGTCGTGGAGTAACAACAGTTGCGTGTAAATGCAAAATATAATAAATCCTTACAGATTTAGAAGACCGGTTGATGCTGATGCCCTCAAGGCATAAACCAGGATTGGATGGGAATTTTTTAGATCTCTTCTATTTGATGAGCAGAGGTTTATGCATGAACGAGTTAGAAGCAAAGGATGATGGCCCGTTAGAAGGCAATGAAAAAAATAACGATTTACCAACCACCACCTTGCAATCTTACTCGTTATGCCTAATTGCAATCGGCAAAAAAACACACGGTTTTAATTTTTTTTTCTTTGATCAAAGCGATGTTTGAGGCTTTAGATCTTGTCAGGAGTCCGAAGAGAAATTAAAAATCGCTGCGCGAGAAAGAGAATTATACACCTGTTGGAAGACAGTTGATGAGGATTGTGACTGGGCCTATTGTTATACCGTCACACCATGTAACAAGCCAGGGGTCTGTCCAGACATTTTGTGAAAGGTCCGTTTTTCGTGAAATTGTGAAAAAATTACTCACATTTTTTCAATCAGGGTCCGCTTTTATGAATTTGTGCAAATAGGGTCCGTTATTGCAAAAAAAAAAACTTTTTCAAGGAGTTTTTAAATTGTAAAGACATGCATGATAATGCTCAACACTGTAAAATTATAATTAAAAAAATTAAATTTTAAAAAATAAACAACAATTGCTGCTTCTAAATTAGAGATGCAACATACAAATATTTGGTATTTTAGCCTATACTGCTGTACGCAGAATATTCATTTCGGACGAATAATGGAAGAATTGTCTGCCGAAGACAAAACTTAATTCATTTACATCCATCTTTCTTTTTTTCTACCCTGGAAAGGGTTTATTCGATTAACAAAATAATAATGAAGATAAACAAGTTTGTGAAGGGTCCGATTAAAAGAAAAATCATTTTGTGAAGGGACCGTTTTTAAGTTAAAATATTTTGTGAAGGGTCCGTTTTTAAGTTAAAATATTTTGTGAAGGGTCCGTTTTTATGGAAAGATATTTTGTGAAGGGTCCGTTAACGGACCCAAATTTCTTCTAAACAGACCCCTGCAAGCTTATCCAAAATTACCTGGGAATGAAATTAATTGCAAAGGGAATCGGCAGATAGCCAATCACGGCAATAATGGTTCTTCTTGTAAACAATGATGGCAACTGAAATAGAGTTTACAGGTGAAAAAAATATTACAATAGAACGTTAGATCAAATAGGACGGAACGCTCAACGGATGAAACTTACTTTTACAATGTTCGATGATAATTTTTATAATAGGAGTTATAAAATATATTTTGCAATACTTAATTAAAGTACCAACGATTTTTCTAATTGTGAGAAAACTGAAGGAAAAAAATAGGTATTTAAAGTGTAAATTCGGAGTAAAAACGACTGGGGAAATAAAATTAATTGCAAAGGAAATCAGCAGAGAGCCATTCAAGGCAATGATGGTTCTTCTTGTAAACAAGATGGTAACTGAAATAGAGTTTACAAGTGGAAAAAAATATTACAATAGAACGTTAGATCAAATAGGACGGAACGCTCAACGGATGAAACTTACTTTTACAATGTTCGATGATAATTTTTATAATAGGAGTTATAAAATATATTTTGCAATACTTAATTAAAGTACCAACGATTTTTCTAATTGTGAGAAAACTGAAGGAAAAAAATAGGTATTTAAAGTGTAAATTCGGAGTAAAAACGACTGGGGAAATAAAATTAATTGCAAAGGAAATCAGCAGAGAGCCATTCAAGGCAATGATGGTTCTTCTTGTAAACAAGATGGTAACTGAAATAGAGTTTACAAGTGGAAAAAAATATTACAATAGAACGTTAGATCAAATAGGACGGAACGCTCAACGGATGAAACTTACTTTTACAATGTTCGACGATAATTTATAATAGGAGCTATAAAATATATTTCGCAATGCTTAATTAAAGTCCCAACGATTTTCTAATTGTGAGAAAACTGAAGGAAAAATTAGGTATTTAAACTGCAAAATGGGAGTAAAAAACTTCTTCAGAGTTAGAATTTACTGCCATAAAAAGATCTATCATATAACCCAATGCGATATTTGTATCAGTGATAAAATTCAATATGATAATTGCATCGGTTATACAATTCAACATGATAATTGTATGTGTGTTATAAATCAATATAATAATTGTATCGACGTTACAACTCAATATAATTGTGTCGTTGTAATAATTCCATATGTGAATTATGTTGGTGTTGATATGATAGTTATATCGAGGACATAATTCAATATGATAATATATGTTATAACTATAAAGGTGACGTGATAACTATAAAGGTGATATAATTAAATTTGATAATTGTTGGATAATTTTTAGTGGTGATAATTTGAACAATTTTCGAGTTGTATGTTATATCAATCAACGAATTTCTCAAAATGTATTTAAATAAATAAGTAGTAAAAATGTTTCATTACTTTTCAACTATCAGTTAGGAAATTAAAAATATTTGCAGATCTTCACAAACATTTTCAACTAAAACAATGTCTATGCTGGAAAATTAAAATCTTAACGTATTTGCAAGTATAGGCACTTAAAAGATTTTAATAGTTTGTATAACATTATGTAATAGTACACATGTGTACTGCTGTGCAACATCATGATGAAGTGCAGATAAAAAAGTGCTAAGCCAACATACAAATTGAATAAAAAATAAAAAAAACGTGGATGCTTAACAGGATATGTGACTTTTCTTAAACTATGATTTGGATGCATGACTATGCGGTTTAAACTATGATTTGGCTTTATATTTTATTGACAAACTTCATTACTCCATTTCCTGTTTAGAAGTGAATTGGTGTATTGTTTAGATTATAAAGCTTAAAGATCTAATGTCCAAAGCGATTTGGGTCATGAAGAAAGCAATTTCAAATCTGACAATTATTTTGTCATCAGTATTGCTTTTTTAACAGTGAATTTACTTACTCATCTAAATACTAAGTTAAAATTATTTTGTTGTAACTAATTCTTTTTTAAAAAAACATGTATCTGAACCTATACGAATAAATGATCCTTATAGTTTCTATTGTAGAACTTCCGATAGTATTAATTAATTTTACGTCTTTTAAGCATAACGAACAATTCAGTACCTCAAATGATAATAAAGGTTCTAATTTATACGCTTAAAAATAGAGGTTCTCTCTCTTCTTCATCCGCAACCCAAAACTATTAAAGATCGGTTACTAATAATAATTATACTTTGTTTAATGAATGTTCAATGTTACATAGATTGTTAGAAATAATATATTGTTATAATCCAGACTTACCTGTACGGCACTGTTGAGAAAACAGTTGTTTTGACCAGGCATATTCAGTAACCCTTTGGTGCTGACTGTAGCACCCTTTTTGGGGGTCATCATAAAATTGGGATCATCCTGAACAATTGGACCTACTGTCCCTGGAATAGGTCCTGGCGTAGGCGCCATTAGGCTTTAAAATGTTTAATTCCAACTTAGGTTTGGTATAACATGTTACTGATCCTAAAAGAAAAATATGTATGCATTTCAGTTTTACAATTTATTATTTTACATAGCTGAGTCTATAGTGTATGTAATATGAATATAGTATATTCAAACGATAAAAAGAAAAATCGCAAGAAATATTAAAAATTGTTGATCAAAAAATCGGTTTATTGTTGGAACTATAATGTCGGCCCCGTTTAAACCTATTTGTCCCATCACTATAGAATGCAAATGTGCAACCTTAAAACAAGGAGTTAAATTGAATTGAGATATTTATTTTTTTGTTTTAAAAATGATTTATTAACTCTTTCTAAAAAATTTTAAACAAAAAATACCGTTATAGAAATAAATAAGAACATGAAGTAAAAACATAATGCTTGCACTAATATATCAATACTAATTCATTTAGTAAATTTTTAAAGCAACAAAAATTATGTCTTAGCAAGTTTCAAGTTTAAATTAATCGCACTCCTTCTTATAAGATCAATTCGTTAGAGATGTAGCCATGCTTATACCTCATGCAATAATTTTTAAACCCTTAGCTGACACACATATGCACTTTCCTTTCAGCTATTCACAAGGGAAAAAAACTTTTTTTGAGCTGGAAATGTTTTTAGGAGAAATTTTTTGCAAAAAGACAATTATAAATTTTAATTTGAAATTGATGCAGTTTGAGTTAAATTTATAATACATTCAACTATCTCGGTTTATAATTGGTTAATCCAAACATATTTTATAGATCAAGTAAACAAATATTATAAATGAATACAATTCANAGTTCAGAGGGGGGGGGGGAGAAATGGCTAACAGTGTCCTGAGAAATATGAGTTGCTTGCAAATTGCCCACTATGCAAATTGAAACAAATATTCATTGTTTTGCCAGAATTGGTGTTTTAAAAAAACTATAGATAAGTCACGTTAAAGAAAAGTGTTGTTTTGCTTTAGCAATAAAATAAATTTTCTGCAATGGTTGTTTATAAATACACAAGTGGGCGACCTTAGTGCTAAAATACAAACTAAGGCAAACAGCGTTAAAGAGCATAAATATTTTCGTGCTTTTTAACGTTGTTTGCCTTAGTTTGTAATGGTCGTTTATGTTTATACCACGAGACAGAAAAAAAAACCATTTTCGTCGAAAATAAATTAAATTTTAATTTCAAAACTAAGATTTGTTTTGATCATTAATATTTCATATTACATGCTTCTCATCGTTTTACAAAAAATAAATAAAGTAAAAATAAATAAATACTGCAAAAATGAATAAAATAAATTAAAAGTAAATAAATATAATTACGACAAATATAGAAAGAAGAGATTTAGTCATTTATTTGCAAGCAAATAAACTAAAACATTTTATACAGCAGAATAAATGGGTTTGTAACTTAATCTACAAGCATTTACTTAAAATATACAATCATAAGTCTAATCAGTAATGTGTTTAGAACTTCAACTATAAACATTTACTTAAAATATACAATCATTAGTCTAGTCAGTAATGTGTTTAGAACATAAACTATAAGCATTTACCTAAAATATACAATCATAAGTTTAGTCAGCAATGTGTTTAGATCATAAACTATAAACATTTACTCAAAATATACAATCATAAATCTAGTTCATAATCTAGTTTTCCACACATTAATAGCATTCATAATTAAACAATTTATAATTACTAAATATTTTTATTTTACTTTTTAATTAAAATAATTATTTCGTTTAATAATTCAACTATTTAGACTTTAATGTTACGGCAGTAGGCGGAAAGTTTAATCAAAATATTCAAAATTTGATGTGAAAAATATCAGAATTATCTTTCGAATATATCATATAAATTTAAAATTGAAATTATCGTATAAATATAAGCATTAATATAGCATAATTATCATATAAATGAAATAATATAAATTATCATATAAATGAAATTATCGTGTAAATTGAAATTATCATATAAATTTAAAACATATGGAATGTCAATATTAAAATTCAGATGAAATTTTTGCTAATAAAGTAATCCTCACAAAAATGGGGGGAAAAAACAGGTTAATAAGGTAAAAAAAAATTTCAATAAATTTCCCAAAAGCGTTCTTTTTATACGATTTTTGAACAAAGTAGCATAGAAAAAAAAAGAAAAATTAAACTAACAAATAAATTCCAAACTATAAAATAATTTAAAAATAAACGTAATGCATTACTTTATAACGTGAATTTACCTTGAATTGTTCAAAGTAATCCCATTTTTCAATAATAAAAATGCTCCGATTTAATTCCAAATGACAATTGCCTTCTCCAAAAGTATCCATATTAACATCAAACACAGTTTCTGATAAGTATCACATCAAAGAGTTTCAATTTCAACTAACATTGAAAGATCATTTAGGTCCTGGCTGAATATCCGTAAGCTTTAAAAACTATGTCATCCTCAGAAATTCCCACCATTTCTTGACGACCAAGAGATTTCAAGAGGCAAGTGTAATACTCAATCTCTTTATAGGTTATGGATATTAATGATTGCGAATATCCAGATCATCAATAATGACCCTTGAAAGTGGCTAAGAGTTTCTCTAGTTTGTGATCAGGTCTACTTAGTAGCAATATAAGACGAGATTATTACGTTGCTCTTACAACTTAGAAAGTGTGTTAATGTTTTTGATGGTGATTTTGGTAGCTTATTCAATTTTGTAATTTATAATACTATTTTTTTTTTTCGGATTAACTGAGGAATCAACAAAACTTAAACCCAAGAACTATTAAGGTTTTTTTTCTTAGGAATATTATAACTTTATTTGTTACTTTTTGGTGTGTTTCTGTTGTTGTTTTTATTTAAAGATCTAGCTTGTCTAGCTTGTCTAAACTTGTAATTCTTATTTCATTCTTTTTATTATTTTCTTAAAGAAAAAAATTTATGATTTAAAATCTATTTTCAAGGTGTTGAACTTCATAAATATGAAATATAAAGCCACATTATAAAATATTTTCTTTATCTCGAATTAACAATCTAAGGCAGTGTTTCCCAAAGTGTGGTACGCGTACCCCCAGGGGTACGGGAACAGTTTAGCAGGGGTACGCGTTCTTATGCGAAATGTTTTGCAACAAACGAAAATTTCAAAACATTTTATTTGAAAACAAAGCTAGCCATGAAAATTTACGATTATACGTATTTTTCTATTGGATATTTTTGCAGAGTTAACAGCTAATAATTAGCGGTGTCCACAGCCAGTTGTGATTTTTATTTTTTGTGCGATTTTTTGTAAAAAATTCCTTCATTTTTTTATTAGGGGTACTCAGCGCAACGAAAAATTTAGAAAGGGTACACAAAAGTCATAAGTTTGGGAAACACTGATCTAAGGTAAGATCCAAAGACATGTTTTCCATACTTTTTACGATTGGCACATTGTTTTAGATACTGAACATCTGTTGTTGTTGTCTTGTCTCGTTTAGTGACTTAATATTTCTGAAAGTTAGGGGGATGAGTTTTGAGCACCTAGTATTATTTCTAGAATTGTAGAACATTAAATTCTATTGATAAAATATGATTTTCAGAATATTGTTATCTTAAAAAGATGACAATTTGGAGTCCCCCTCCGGTGTACAGTGAAACTTCGTTGAAATTCATCACAAAAATGACCATATTTTTAGTTTTACCGCTTTTCCAAGTTGCGATTTGCCGTAAAATATTATACCGTAATTTTTACAGTAACATTTACTTAATTAGAGTGATTTAGTGACTTTACAGAAATTATTATTACAAAAATTACGAAATATCAGACTTTTTGTTGATTCTATCTGTAATTTTTTAAAGTGAAGGCTCTGTATCAAGCTTTTTAATTAAATATAGCGATTGTCTAGCAAGAACATATTTAAATTAATAAAAATAATTTTCTTCCCTCAAATTACTCTTTCCAAATAAATAGTCGTGCAGGAAATAGACGGAAGTGAAGAAACAACTTTTCTCCCAAAAACATAATATTTCGTTGCCATTCGTAAAACAAATAGTTTAGAACAACAAAATCATCAAATAATAATTACGATAAAATAACACGGAAGAAACAAGCTCAATTAAGAAAACAAAGCACGTGGGAAAAAAACGTCTTCAGGATGACATTGCCGAAGGTAAAGCGTCTTAAAGGAAACAAATAAATCAGATTAATGTTCATTTTGTTTCTTAATTTATGGAAACATCTTTATCAATAATGATTATGAAACTGCAGCGGAAGAGAAACCTGGAAGTTAGCGATTGAGAAATTAATGACAAGAAAATTTTCACAAATCTTAGAAATGTCGGTCTAGTTTCTTCGGAATGGGTGCGATTTGTCGTCATTGAAATTCAACAAACGTTCTACCTTTAGAAATATTTAAAAGATTACCACGATGTTGCGACTGACTTTCGCAAGAGTTAATGCTTGAGTAAAATTATGAAAGTAATTTTTGATGATAAAAGGTGACGAGAATTTTAATGAAGATTTTTTGGTTTGGAAAGATCTAAACCATTATCTTTCACAAACTAGCATGTTTAATTGAATTTATACAAGCTGGTGGTAATGCTATAGCGTAGCAATGACTTAACAAGGCAAAACTATAACTGTACTAGTTTCAAAATCTATAAAATTTCAAATTTTTCATGGTACTTTTCGATTAGCCGAGGACAAGCGAAAAGTCGTTAAAAAATGTAGACCTCAGCCAACTTTTTTGAATTTTTTTTTATATATTTTGATATATATATACTCCAGAAACTTGAGCATTTTTATTGCTTTTATAATAATTATATGTTTTATAAATCTGAACTTTTAACAATTCCTAAAATTATTTAAAAGCTGCACTCAATATGTTTAAGCTAAAGATTGGTATCTTATTCATAATCTAAATCCTAATTCGTAATTCTAATTCAGAGTATTAATAATCAAAACACATAATTTTCCCTTTCAAAGCATGAAACACCGGAGTCTATCTCATCTGTCAAAGGCTAATTGTTTAGGTTTTCATTAATTATCATATAAAAAATAGGTCAACAAACAACTCGGAACGCATGCAAAAAAGAAAAAGCCGCAATCAAATACTCGCACCACTCATCAAATTTCAGAATTACTGTATCATTTATTCGATAAAATTGATGCAATTACAAAATTTAATGACTTTCCTAAACTGGACACAAGGTTTCAGTTAATCTGTAAGTCAATTAAACGCAATTAAGCTCCTTATAAATCAATACGCTCTCCACGTTTTTATGCATCGGTAAAACAGATTTAATATGAAAATTAATGAACACCTTTCAAGAATTTACGTACCTGTATAAGATATTTAATATTAAGATTAATGTGTGGCATTGAAGTATTTAAGTACCTTCATAGCAGATTAAAATATAATATTAATCAAGTGCCTTTTAAATACTTATGTATCTGTATCTGATTTAATATAAAATATTATATTGAGAAAAAAAAGTATGGTAAAACTACCAGAATACGGTAACATTTAAGTGTTTTTGGTTCTCTGGGAACACCAAAAAGTGGTAATTTTTACTGAAGCACTTAGGTCATGATTTTGGTAATGGTTTTGGTAAATATTGCTTCATAATGCTTGATAAAATTTTGTAAAATTAGGTAATATTATCATAATACCTTAGAGCCTGGCATAAAAACTATTTAGTTGGTTAAATTTATTTTTCAATTTTGTACTTTTTACTAAATGTGTGGTAAAAAGAACTAAAATTTCGAAAACCAGAATTTCAGGTGAACCGTTACCATGTGAACGGAAAAATTACTAAATGAATGCTTTAAATACCACATATTTTAGTATTTATTTCCAGAACTTTAGTTTTTATAACCCGAAATGTCCCCATAAAGTATGGTAATTTGACCTGGATGTTTTCTCCTAGCATAAAAACGGTATAACGGTATACTTCACCACAATTTTTTCAGCATAATATGTTTTCTTCGAGCATGTTTATAGCCTTAGCAGATTTAATATGAAAATAATTACCCTTCAAACATTCGTGTACCTTTATAAAAGATTTATATTCAGATTAATATGTGCCATTCGAGTATTTACGTACCATTATAATATATTTAAAAGAAACTATAAATTGGACAAGCGTAAAATAATTTATGTTTTGAAATCTATCAAACAACTAATTTTCAGTCGGTAGTACACCAATGCGGAAAAACAATGGAACATATCTACTTTTACTGTCATATAAAGGAGAATTTAATTTCATATATTTTTTGAATAAAAGCAATTTATATGAAAAGGTTCATTATTCCATTGTTGTTGTTTTTTGTCATTTCTGGGAGAAGAGTCATTTTACCGGATTCTCCCTCCCCCCCCCAGTTANCCCCCCCCCCCCCAGTTACGTTGAAATAAAAGTCAAATCGAATGCTTTATTCATAAGATATGGAGAAAAAAGGGTTTGCATGAATTCGAGTTTTTCGGAAGGTTAAAAGCATTACAATCGCAAGAAATTTTATTATGTACCTTTTGACCTGAAAAATAAGCAAAACAAGCGTATACCTCAAAGTGAATTTCTGGCTCAAAACAGCCCGAACAAAGCAAATCCTTAAAATACTTAATGACTTAAAGATGTAATAAAATATTTATAGGATAGATTACGAAGCAATGTTTGACTTTTTGTCCCACGAGAAATATTCTACATCAAGCAATCGCTAGCATAAAAGCCCAAATTTGATTATACATGATCAGAACATGGACCAAGCCATGGATGCACAAAAAGTTGAATTAGTAGAAAGTTGAAATAATTTGTATCAATTGAAAATATTAAAATTAATATTTTCTGTCAGTCATTTCACAGCAGAGTTCCATAACAAATTCAAATTATTATTTTAATAAGTTCTAAATATATTTCTTTTAAATAAGTACGTTATGTTGTAATTTGGTACTTATTAAAATACAACTTTACAAAAGAGTATTTAATGATATTTTCGTAAGTGTACTTTATGTATACACACAGTTAATGAATGGATTATTTAATGAGCACTAAATAAATAATATAAAGTGTCTACATTATTTTATTTCTCAATGAATCTTTATTCTTGCTGTGAGACTGTTGCTTTCTGTGCACGTTAAGCCTACTTCTTCTTGTTATAGCAAATATCCCGTATCAGCAATAAATGGTTTTCAAATTTAATTGAATGATAATTTTAAAAACGATTTATAAAGGAACTACTTTTTTAAATGAGAAAATTATTTAAGAATTCAATTGTTGCTTCTGAGTTAACGCATAAGCTTATTTTACTTTCATTTATTTTAAATAACTGGTTTTGAAATAGTGCACTTCTTTTAAAGGTTGTTTTTCGTGAAGATTCGATATTAATAAACGTTTCAGTAATAGTAACTAAATGTATTTTTCAAACCAATATTGCAAAATTGTAGAAAAACAGAGAGGAAGATAAATGCAATTTACGTAAATATAACTAATATTTAATGGAGAAAAATTTCCTTTGTTTTTAAATCAAATTTAGAAAAATTGTAGATTTTCAACTAAAACTCTTAAAAAAAATAAAAAAACAGTCTCAAAAAAATTATAAACAAAATAGAGAATACAACAAATATGATTTTAAGCGGATAAACATTTACAAAAAATGTAATTCTTATGAAACATAACTAATAGATTCTAATACTTCGCAAAGTAGGTGGAAATTTCTGCAACAAAGTAACTTCGGTTTAAGAAAAATTACATTTCATCATGATGTCAATTCAGGTAGTGAATTCGGAAGCCAACTTTAATCCCTCTTGTCATAATAGAGTTCACTTTCAATTCTACTGAAGATGACTTTCTTCGCTTCGCTTCACTTCCTCTAGATAGAGCGTCCTGCCAGGCCAATGGACCCGTGTAATTACTCTGTACAATCAACGACCATAAAATCTGTTTGGCGAAACAATGTAAGCGTAACCCGAGCCAAGGAAGCACTGAATGTTACCATCCTTTTCTTTCCACCCACAGAGGAAGACAAGGCAAAAGTTAGCAAACAAAGAATCGCTCAGAAGACATGAAAGAAGGCTTTAGAATGGGTATAGAAATACTGACAGGTGTGTTGTTTGTGTGTATCATAATCTTCCATGAAGATTTAACGCAAAATTTAATTTCGTTAAAAATTGTGCTTTTCTTCGAGAGAGAGAGATAAATTGAATCGTAAACGCAAGCTTTTAAACAAAAACATATAATTCCGGCTAAAAAAAAATTTATTTGTTTTCAGATTAAAATTCCAAAAAATGGTAAAGTGGTATCCAACATATAATATGTAAATGAAATAATTCTTTTGGTGATAAGAATATACAGTAATTTATACATAAAAAATATGAATATTATTATTATTAAAATCTAAAAATATAGCAAGCTAAAATCTCAAGCGAAAGTCGCATTTTCATCTCAAATTTTTCTGAATTGATACTTCGAAAAAATGCATGTAACAGTTAAGGAGAATTTCTCTTAAGATATGTTGCGCACCGAAAAATTAAAATGTTCAAAATTAAGATGCTATATTTTGCTTCTCCATAAAATTTCAAAAAAAAAAAATAATAATAAATAATAATAATCATAAATAATAATAAATAATAATAATAATAAATAATTATAATCATAAATAATAATAAATAAAAATAATAATAAATAATAATAATCTTTGGTAACAGCTATTTAAAAAAAATTTTAAACAATAATAGTTCAAGTAAAATTAATATACATCTCTTATTAAAATAAACATAAACTTTTTAAATAGAAAAATAATGAGAATGAAAAATGCTTAATTCGTACGAAGTAGTCAACAAAGTTAATTAAAATATTAAGAATTACGAGTTAAAATCACTGAAAAACTAACAATGAGAAATAATAGCATTAGCCATTAAACTTAGGAATAGACTTTTTGAATTATTAAGTTTTGTATAACCATCAAAATTAAAATCAGTTTTGTTAAATATTACAAATATTAGGTTAATTAGATCTAAGAGAAACAGTTATTCATCATTGAAATATCTTTAATTTACAAAATCAATTCTTGATAAATTTTTTAATATGTATGAATTTATTTTTTAACTACTTTTTTTGGATTTTATATTTTAGTACAAATATAATTCCGATAAACTAACAGATTTTTTTAGTAATTATTAGACTGATTTTTACAATTAAGAATTACCAAAATATACTTTCGCTTGTAATAAGAACGTCAGAAAAATAAATAAATGAAACGGTATCCCATCTACGTCAAAGCGTTAGTCCATTTGATTAAATATGGATTTTTTTACTTAAATCATCAACAACAAATAGTTTTAAATAATTGTTTATTCCCCAAACTATCATAATCGAGACAAAATGGTTTTAATTAACAATACTAAACTCATTGAACTAGTTTGCTCTATGGCTTGAAACAATTACCAATTGAATAGATAAAACTGTCTCGTTCCGTAAGTGATATCTCAATTGCTGAATCTTTTGTGCAACGAATAACAATATACAATTCGCTTCAGTTTATCCTTACATTTCCTGGTAGCTACAGGCATTTACCAAAGACAATTGTAGGCATTTCTTCCCTTTGTAGACAAGGAATTGAATTCCAACTAAGTCGACAGAAGGGAGGACTTTGCTTGATATATTTCTCAAGCATCCCTCTTGAAAAGAATGCAAAGTATTTCCTCTAATCTTTTCTTGGTAAAGATCTCAAGGCAACAACGGTGTCTGCATCATATTCCCCCCGAAGCATTTTTATTTTTTTCATACTTTACCCAAGTAGTATTACATGCCCCGCAGCAACAAGAGCTCGGTGGATAACAGGTATCTTAGACCATACCTGTAATTTTAACTTTTAACCGTAAGGAGAAACATATCTTTAGATAGATTTTTCTACTTTTTTTATGGATAATTATGCGTGTAAGTTGATATTACGTCGTTGTACTTCAATAGAATCATTTAGAAAACTCCTGTACCATCCGACCTTCTAAAGAAGTGAATGAAATTGATGCAGAAAAAACGGTCATAAACGAAATATTTGTGGTTTAAATGAACTTACAGAAGGCATATAGCTTGACTGTAACTCTAACTATAATTAGTAACTTGGAGTAGAGGTAACTAATGAATTTGATGAAGAAATTTAAACTCTAATTTTTTGCTTTATTTAGTAACTTAACTTTTACAAGCATTTCCATAGTTAACTCCTACCAAACAAAGATACTATTCGCTTTGTTTTGAATTTAAATAAGGCATCGTAGTTAGCAAAATTAGTGATGAATTATTCTAGCCACATGAAAATTCAGACATTAAAAAAAATCATGAAATGTTTTCCGATTTTCAAAGCAAATTCAATAAGTACTACTAACTAACTATTACAAAAATTAGTAGCTATGTAGTTAATTATTTAACAACTAAAAAGTAATACATTATTTGCTTAATTTTCTACTTTAATAAGCTATTAAAAAATAGGCAATGAAAGTAACGGCCAGAGCTATTGTACTCGCACAAAAATAGAAACAAAAGAATAATGAAATCTTTTCAGATTTTCAAATCAAATTCAATCTGTTCTAATGATTCAAATGAAGACTTCAAAAATAAAAATGATAAAGGCTGATTTATAATTTAAATCAAATTATATTTCCTTGTTCCGTAAATTAAGTATAACACTTTCCATCTAGGTAGTCAATAGATATAAAATTTAGTAGCTATGTAGTTAATTCCTTAATTATTAAAAATAATAACACACTATTTGCTTAATTTTCTATTTTATTAAGCTATTGAAAAGAAGGCAGCGAAAGTAACGGCCAGAGTTATTCTCAACGCACAAAAATGGAGACATAAAAATGGAGACATAAAAAATAAAAATGATAAAAATTGATTTTAATTAAAATCAAATTCTATTTCTGTGCTCCCCAAATTAACTATTACATTTACTATCTACGTAGTTAATTCCTCAATAGATCAAAAATAATACTATATTATTACTTTAATTTTCTACTTAAATAAGCTATTAAAACGTAAGTAATGAAAGTAATGGTGATGAGTTATTCTCTCCGCTCAAAAATTGAGACATTAAAAAAATGATAAAGGGTGGTCTGAACTATCTCCACCCTTTATGACCTAAAACTACGAAATCTAGAAACACTTCATTAAAGTTCATGGACATTTTCTAAATCTTGGGCTTTTATAAAGAAATGTCAACATTAGAAGTTTTTTTTTTTTTTTTTCCTTCAAAGAAATCAAATGATAATGCTTACTTTAGGTCGATTAAGCACGACGTAACACCCTAGAAGACCTTTAGGTATTTTTACGCCCAGTAGCCTTTCGAGAACATTTCTGTTCTCTAATGTTTTCCTTGCCATGTTTTACGCCTAGAAATAAATAACAGTGGCAGGGATACTGTTATTTAAAAGTATTTCAAAAGGATACTGTTGTTTCAAAATTATAAATTCAAGTTTAAAAAATTACATTTGTCATTACCTTTTGATATAAAAAAAAGGAAAAAACCGTAAAATAATTATGGAAAATAATATTGCCTACCTACTAATGTTTGCCATTTTTAAATACGATTTGAAGTTAAATGAATAAACTTGTTTAATGTAGTGTTATAATCACCTCCCTTCAATATAAATATTTAAATAATTTACTTGACCTGATAATCATAATTATTTTACCTCTCATTTATAAAACAAAGAATAAAATATTGCATCCGCAATTAGTACGTATATTAATGATCAGTTATGCCATTAGCGCAGTTTTTGAACCTCGAGGCTTTGTTAATTTTTAGTAACCAATATATATCTTTGGAATTTTTACTAACCAATATATATCTTTGGAATTTTTAGTAACCAATATATATCTTTGGAATTTTTAGTAACCAATATATAGAATAATTCATTTGAATAAAATGAAGTGAAGCGTTTGGATAAATTTTTATAATTCATTAAAGATGAACATTTCCCTGTTTTTCATTTCAAATCGTTCAAAAAAAGGTTATTGTTATTTTATTTTTAAAAATTAAAACTTAACTGCAAAAATTTTAGTTTTTAATGATTTTATGGCTTTTCCAAAATTAATTTTCTAGTCAAAAAAAGGAGGAGCAAAGGAATTCATTACGAATAGCAACTTTCCTCAGATTGATGCGCTTCTGCTACACGAAAGTCTTTTCATTCATTTCTCTTACCAATAATTACATTAAAAAAAACTGCTTGTTTTCTATTAATAACGGCCAAAAAACGATACCAGAATAAATTAACAAGTCAAGCATTAAAGTTTCACTTCATTTACTTTACGAATCATTAATTTTCCCCAAGTATCGTGAAATTAAATGAGAACGTTCAACTTTGATATCCATTAGTTGATCACATTATTTATTCTCACATGATAACAATCATTTCAAAATCAGAGATTATATATTAAACAAGAGCATATAACATTAATTGAATCCGATTCTCAAGCCCTTTGGCTTGAGAGCAATTTTTGATTCCCCCAACGAAGCGTGAAAAAAATATGTTTTTTCTACAATGCCTCACATGTTACAAAGCTCACTGATTAACTTTAAAAATGAAGACCGTTACCATTCAAAGTCAATGAAATTTAGTAAAAAAATCACAACTTAAAATAGATTAAACGAATCAGGAGATTTAAAACGATTTTTTATTATGAAGTGGATTCGTAACAATAAAATACATCTAATATAAAATAGATTATAACATTAAGCATTATAAAAATAAAAACCGCCTGCTTTATGCGTGTTACTGTAAAATCCCTAAGTGTAGTAAATCCCAGATTTTATTGGTAAAACATAGGATTTACGACAGCTTCTTGGTAACTGATCCTAGGTTTTACAGCAAATGTTTGGTAAAAAGCCGAAATGACATCATATTAAAGCATATTTCGGGTTATAACCAAGTCACTTTGGTATTTACTAGACCTCTGGTCTACAAGACTTCTGGTTTTTACCATAACAACTGCAAAAGCCCGAAGTATAACACTTGACACTCCATGGTAAATTCTAGGCTTTCCCACAGAATGTCTTGGTAACTTTAGATTTTACCACAAATGGAGTCATATTAAACCCTATTTCTGACTTTAATCAAGCCACTTCAGTAAAAGTTAGGATTTACTGGTAAAACCTACGATTTACGAGACTTCGTATATGTTATTGTTATAACATGTATGGACAGTACGGATATTTAGCATAATTTTTAACTTGCTTTCCAAAAATATGTGGCTTAAGTATTCGTGTAAATCGATTCAAACCGAAACTCTCTCTTCTTTTCTTTTTTTTTTCTCTAAAAAGGTAGACAAAAGACTAAAAAACGCTTTTGGAATGGTTAACAAGTTTTTATATTATGTATCATGTAAAAGGATGGAAATGTTCCAAGATTTCATTGAATAATATTTCACTACAATCAATAACGCAGGTAACTTTTTGATGAAGATTATGGTCGCATAGTTTTGCTTTATATCGTTATGCTAATTCCAAATACCCTGTCGAACATTTTAACCATTTTATTTCCCAGAATGCATTTAAAGAATAAAGATCATACATGTTCTTAGTTGCGTAAATTTTTAGTGTTTCAATAAAAGTTAAATATATTTATAGTTAAGATTTAAATCTTATTTCCTACTGATGTTCATAACATCACAGGCTTTTTGTGAAAAGTTCGCTTTCATGAAACTGTGAAAAATCTACTCTTAATTTTGTGAAAATAGAGTCCTGACTTTGTAAAAGATTACAAAAATCAAAATTTTCAGACCATTCAGAATCAGGTAGAGTTAAGACTTTTTGTTAAAGTGGAATTGTGAAAAATTTGCATATAGTTTTGGATACAAGTAAAAATAAAATTTTGTTTATGTTAAAAAAAGATGCAAAAACCAAGGAATTTTTGTTTTGAAGTTTTGTATCAAAAACGTTATTGACTCATATTTTTCAAACGTTTCACGAACGGCATAGTTGAATAATTAAATATTTTGTGAGTGATTCGTTAACTAACCAAAATTTCTCCTAAAATGACTCCTGTATAACTACTTAATTTTTTCAAATACTTCTTAAGTTACTTTTTTCCTTAGTAATTTTATTGTCCTTATTTATTTATTTATTTACAAAATGCTTTAATTTTCTTAAGTCCTTCCGTACTAAATTATTTCCCCCTCCTTTCTATCATTTACCTTACTGTTTTTTTGTACACAAATTTTTATATTTTAACATTTTATTGATTAATCACCCTTTTTTAACAATATTTAAAATAACGAGTAGAAAAATGCATATTCTTACAGAACTTGATTATTTACTTTTCTCTGATTAAACAGTACTTATAATGCAATTTATGCTAAACTGTTTATTTACTATATCTACTTGAATAACATATAAGGAAAAACAGTTTAAAATTTCAATTAAATTAATTATTACAATATTTCTTTACTTACCTTCCTCTGAATTAATGCATAAAGTACTTATTAAGTGATAATGATTAAATTAGATTATCTACAACATCTATTTAAATAAGCAATTGAATAAAGACATTGTTTGAAATTCCACTTAATGCAATTATTATTTAATAGGCTATCTACGATACCTATTTAAAGAAATTATCGAATTAGTTATTAGCTTAGAATTATGGGGATTTTATCTGCCTTTTAAACAGCAGACAAAACTGTATTTTGAAGCTTAAAACACTAATACTTTCCGAAAAGGGAAATTACACTAATGCAACAATATTCAAACAACCGTAATCTCATTAACAACCAGAGAGTGCTTTTGAGAGATTACGATTTTCACGCTGTTATTTTATTTTTTTAAAGTGCTTTACCGTAGAGAAACTGTTAACACGTCTCAAGTACTTTTTATAATTATTGCAGATGCAACAGGTTGATTAGCAGAGCATAACAAATCGGGATGAAACAATAATGACAATGCGATTTAACTTTTTGAAGACGAGCACGATCGCAGGTAATGAGAAATTTGTAAGTTGTCCTTGTCAAATAGCTCCAGGTAAAACGGATTTTTAGACTTCCGTGTGAAAGAAAGCGGGGATCCTTTATACATCCAAGGTGATGAGAAATTTTTTGCACCGGAAATTGCCTGCATTTATTGCCAGCATTCCTTTTAAGCTACAAGTAAATTAATTTATAGGTTAAAAAGAAAATTATGATTTTTCCTCAAGGTTATATTCGTAAATTAAAATTATGAAATGTATCTAAAAAGAACGAAAAAACCTGGAACTAAACAAATCTGGAGGAGGAAAAAAATCAAACTTTTTCTAAAAATTCACCGCTTTTGTGAATTGTGTTCAGAATTCTGCAAATCTGTGAAAATGATGTCCAGCTCTTGTGAGAAAAAAGCATCTTCCAAAGAATTTTATTATTAAATTATGAATTAAAAAAGTTTGTAACTCCGTTTTTTTTTAAGATGGGTCCGTTTTCACGATAAACTATTTTGTGAAGGATCCACTTTAACAATAAACTATTTCGGGAAGGGCCGTTTTCAAACTTTTTTGTGAAGAAAATATTTCAGGATTAACTATTTAATGAAGGGTCCATTTTAATGATTAACTATTTTGTGAAGGGCTCGCTTTCACGATTAAATTTGTGTTCTTGCGAAGGATCAATTTTAACGATTAACTATTTTGTAAAGGGTCTGTTTTCTTGATAAACTTTTCATCAATGAAACATTTTCACAATAAATCATTTTGTGAAGGGTTAATTTTCATTATAAACTGTTTTGTGAAGTGTCCATTTTCACGATGAAGCATCTTGTGAAGTGTCCGTTTTCGTGATAACTCCTCGCTTTATGAAGGGTCTGTTTTAATAATATAAAAAAAATTGTGAAGGTCCCTTTGCTGGATCCATATTTTTCCTAAAACGAACCAAAATTACCTTCAATAGCATTTGTTACTTTTAGTATCGAGAATAAATTGCAGAAAAGAGTTGGTCAAAATAATTCATCCCAATTATTTATTAGTTACAATAAAATTTATAGTCGTTAAAGGCGCAATTGTATTTTTTCGCGTTAATGCGGTTGTGGTTATGTGATTTGCAGAGAACGATTACTATTATATATATACATTTAAAAAATAAAAAAAATTACGTTTGACACATAAATTTATTACAATTTTTTAAGCATAATAAATTTTCTAAAAAAGAGAAGAAAAAAATGCTGTCGTAAATAAAAATAAAACACGAATTCTAGAATGCCTTTTAGAGTAACTTTAAAAAAATAATAAATAAATAAATAAAAAATAAAGAGAAAAAAGAATAATAAAAAGCGATATTTTTTTCTATAATCCAGCAAACACGCTTTCAGTACGAGTATCAGAGACAAATCCCTGATTTATACATCAATAAGTCATATACTGAAAAAAAAACAAGTACGCTTCCCCGATTTCGCCTCTCTGTCATAAAAAGCACGAACCTTGTCCACCGCTATTTTCAGTGACAAAAGCCATAAAAATGAAAATAATTCTTTTGCAGAAGCAGGGCGTTTTCGCTTGATAGAGGAAGTTCAATAACGAAACCACCCAAGGATCCGGTTTTGTGGACAGTTATAACACTGTCAGCAAAAAAACTTTATATAATTTCAATTAGAAATTCAATCAGGTGTCAAGTAATTTGAAAATAACAATAAAAGTTTTAATTTAGACCTTAAAAAAAAATATTTTTTTCTTAAACTGTTAAGTGTCGATTGCTGTTGGCAAAAATAATACGCAACAACCGCCTATTTGGTTATACAACTTTAGTTCATGTTTCCCTTAAGAGCTAATTCGACCACCTAGAAAATTTTCTATCTTTCAAAATTCCGGAAAAAGTTAAAGGGACTGTTGTGACTGAGAACCAACTATTTATTTTACATCAGAAAAGAGAGAATTTTTGGTTAAATTTTTATTTCCCTAAACTCTAAAAATAATTACAACCATTTATTGCTCTTAGTAATAAAATTAAAACCATACCACTGTATTTTCCTCCACATAAATATTAAGCTTTTTTATAGTTTCATTAATATATATTTTCAAACTTCGAGTCGAAATTTATGGAAAAAAAATTTATACATATTAGGAGACCCAAAAAGCTTTTAAACCAAGTAAACATAAAAAGGCTACTGAAATCTAAAGCAGTACTGAAATAACCAAAGCATGATTGATTGCTGTTCAAGGAACAATGACTGGTTAAAAGATAATTATTAAAAATAAGTCTAATTAGGCAATCAAACTGGTTATCAATCTCGTCTACCTCATTAGTGATTCCTGAGTTTTTAACAAAATTTTTGTTTCTTCCTCGCTTACTTAAATATTAATTTGTAATGTATAGGCTTTTCTTTCTGCATGATTGGAACAGATTCCAAAAAGGTATATTACAGCCGGTGTTTACGGAACACCTTATATGTTTACGCTTAATCGAAAAACTTAAGTATCCGTTCAACTTTCATAAATACATAATAATTATTATAAATAATAATTTAGAAGATACCAGTTGATTTAATAAACATTGTCAGAAATAACTAATTTTATTTTAAAACGGACATACATAAGGCGACATTTTAAATGTATGTAAAAAAAAAATGACAAACGAAAAATAACCAAAATTACAGTATTTGGGTTATTATTTATAAACTCTAATCCAGTACAAATAAAACTAATATAATAGGGAATTGCTCTTATTCTTAGCTATATATTTCAATAAACAGCGAAAACCAAAATTTAAAAAATAAAATAAAAAATCATGTTCCAAGTGTTTTAAAAACAAAAACATGAAATGGAAAGATACATTGGTGCTATAGACCTTTTAAAAGATGAAAAAAAAATGGAGGAATGACTCATGAAATATAATTTCAGATGCAAATCAAATAGACAATGGCAATAAACGGGATTCAAAAGAGTTCTTTGGTCATGTTTATGAGTCATTCTTAGCACCTGTCGTGCCGCTGAAGCCCCCATCATATTATAGTGCCGCTGCGCATGAGTAAATACATTAATATGCCACACACATTTTGAACCCTAAATATAGCCTGTATTTAATGCTTTTTTTAAATGGCAGGTTCCTTCATTTTTCAAATAATAAAACATAGTAACAGACATAAGCGCAGCGTGAAATAAAAATTATTTTCTATGAGAGGTGCGTAAGCAGTTTTATTTATTTATTTTATTAAAAAAAAAAAAAACAGTTTTGTTAATTTTAATTTAACACTCTCATTTTATTTTTATCATTTATTTTTTGTATAAAAATGTTTGTTTTCATATATGGTGGAAGAAGGTGTCAAATAATATTCAGAAAAAAAGCGAAAATTCGGAATTAAAAACATGTTTATATTGAATGAATGAAACTTATTTTTCTACTAGGTTAGGTTAATAAAACGGTTAATTATGCGGAAAAAAAATAAAAGTGCTAACGATGAGGTTTATAAAAAGGTAGGCCTCAGCGATGTTTAAGAAGAATTTTGTCAAACGATCCCATGCCAGCAGAAAGTTTCTAGTCAGATCATACCTAATATAATCATTTGATATTCCTCTTCAATAACAATTTTTAACCATGGCCATTTGATGAAAGAAAGATTTCCTCTCAACAGCGTAGAGAGCATCCTTGTTATTGGAAAAGAATTATGAGACACGAAAAGCATCTTTCAAACAACGAACAATTGACTCAATAACCATAAATTCACAAAATTTGTGAAGGAAATTTCAGGTTTTATTTATCTAAAATCTAGAGCCCTAACTAAAAGACAAAAAAAAAATTAATAAAAAATCGTTTGAAAAGTTAAATTCTGCTACAAGAAGCAATTTAAGGGGCATATAAGACATGAAAAACAAGTTTGAACCACCGATTGACTCAATAACCCTGAAACCGCATAATTTGAATATAAAGTCTAAATTTTATTTATCTAAAACCTTTAATAAAAGAACAACAAAAAAAACAACTTTTTTTTTAGTTGTAAGAAAATGTGGAAAGAAAATTCAGGGAAATCCCGCACCCCAAAAATTTTAAGGGACACATAACATGAGACAAGAAAAACATCTTTGGATCATTCATTGACTTGATAACCATTAATCCACAAAATTTGTGAAGGAAATTGAAATTTTATTTATCTAGAATTAAGAAAATCCTTACTCATAAAATTCAAACAAACTAAAATTTAACAAACAATTTTAAAAAAATGGTTAGAAAACTCATTAACATCCTACATCTGGAAGCAATTTAAGGGACGGGAAATCTCCAATAAGAGACACTTGACACATAAGAAACATGTTTGAATTACCGATTGACTCAATATCCCCAAATTCACAAAATTTGTATATAAAACTGAGATTTTATTTATCTAAAACTCTCATTAAAAAACAAAAAAAAAATTTAAAAATTGCTAGTTGTAAATAATTACGAAAAGAAAACTCAGAAACATCCCGCATCCAGAAGCATTTTAANAAAAAAAAAAAAAAAAAAAAAAAAAAAAAAAAAAAAAAAAAAAAAAAAAAAAACAGTTTTTTCAATTTTAATTTAACATTCTCATTTTATTTTTATTATTTATTTTTTGTATAAAAATCTTTGTACTCATATATGGGGGAAGAAGGTGTCATATAATATTCAGAGAAAAAGCGAAAATTCGGATTTAAAAACATTTTATATTGAATGAATGAAACTTATTTTTCTACTAGGTCATGTTAATAAAACGGTTTGCAAAAAGAAAAAAAAGTGCTAACGATGAGGTATATAAAAAGGTACGCCCCAGCGATGTTTAAGAAGAATTTTGTCAAACGATCCTATACCAGCAGAAAGTTTCTAGTCAGATCAATCCTAATATAATCATTCAATTTTCCTCTTCAATAACAATTTTTTTTCTTCTTCCATGGCCATTTGATGAAAGAAAGATTTCCTCTCAACAGCGTAGAGAGCACCCTTGTTATTGGAAAAGAATTATGAGACACGAAAAACATCTTTCAAACATCTAACAATTGACTCAATAACCTTAAATTCGCAAAATTTGTGAAGGAAATTTCAGGTTTTATTTATCTAAAATCTAGAGCCCCAACTAAAAGACAAAAATTAAAAAAAAAAATGGTTTGAAAACTTATTACGATCCTGCAACAAGAAGCAATTCAATGGGCATATTTGGCATATAAGACATGAAAAACATGTTTGAATCACCGATTGACTCAATTACCCTGAAACCACAAAATTTGAATATAAAATCTAGACTTTTATTTATCAAAAACCCGTATTAAAAAAACAAAAAAAAATTTAGTTGTAGGAAAATGTGGAGAAAAAAATAAGGAACATCCCGCACCCCGAAAAATTTTAAGGGACAAAAAAAACATTTTTGGATCATCCATTGACTTGATAACCATAAATTCCCAAAATTGATGCAGAAAATTGAAATTTCATTTATCTAGAATTAAGAGCCCAAAACAAAAAATCTTTAAAAAAAATGGTTAAAAAACTCATTAACATCCTACATCTGGAAGCAATTTAAGGGACGCATGACTGCATGACACACAAAAAACATGTTTGAGACACCGATTGACTCAATATCCCTAAATCCGCAAAATTTGTGAATAAAATTGAGATTTTATTTATCTTATAACATTTACTAAAGGACAAAAAAATTTTAAAAAAAATTGCTAGTTGTAAATAAATATGAAAGAAAACTCAGAAACATCCCGCATCCAGAAGCATTTCAAGGGACACGTGATATACGAGATGGGAAAAACAACTTTGGACCACCCATTGACTTGATTACCATAAATTCACAAAATCTGTGAAGGAAATTGAGATTTATTTATCAACAAGTCGAAAAAAAAATTTAAGCAATGAGTAAAATTTAGGGCAATTTTCTTAATAAATGTTAAAATAGATTAATTCTTATGGGGCTAGAAAGATTAGGGATGTCTTATGTATTTCTGCTGCTCAAAGATAAACAATACATTTAATTAATTACGCATTTAATTTGTACAACTTTTAATATATGGGAATATAGTACATTATAGCACATTGCCTTTCATAATTTTTTTGATTAAATTAATTACACTACAACGATTTAAAATCTTATGATGTCTCCTCTTCTTCTCCATACTGATTTAAAATCTTCTCCTTACTGATAATTTTATTATGAAAAATTTTTTATAATAAAATTATCAGTACTTTCAGATCTTATGATTTTGTGCTATAATTATGTCTACTCACAAAATTGCCTTCTCAATTTTTAATACGCAATTTTACTAAATAAAATGCTGAGTTAAAGCATTTTCTCTTCGTTGTAAGGGACATTTCTCATGAAAATATAAAATATCTCACCGATGTCCTTTCATCGTGGTAATCCAAGCAATAAAAAAACTGTCAACTCGGAGGCACTTGCAAATTCAATAAAAAAGCACAATTATAAATTCACATGCTACATCAACAAAATCGTTTATAAGTTCACTTCGCAAAACAAGTTCTTTGGCATAGTGTTTTTGAGTGTATCCAGTTCGGAAAGAAGAAGAAAAAACAACTGGTAAAAAAAATCGTCTGAAAAACAGCGTAAGTTCTACCCACCTATTGGGTACAACTATTACTACTGCCGCTCAATTCTGTGTGTATACTACACACACGCGTTTTACCTGCTAGGGTTACCTTTCAAGACAGTGAAGTTCTACAACTTTTCCATCACTTTTTCGTCGCCAGATGTAACGCCAACAAGTAAAAATCTGGCGCGGATTTTAAATGATGTTGGAAACACTAGACTGTTTATTTTTCAGATAAAATCGAGAAGGAGATATTATTTTTCGCAATAAATTTTGCGCGGGTCATTGAAACAAAATAAAAGTCGCACACATGCTGAACAACAAACAAAATGTTTTTTTTTCCCCGATAAAATGTAAACCAAGAAAAGAAATTAGAAACTAAAAACACATTTTACAAGCAAAAACAGTTGGATTAAATAATAAAACCAGTAAGTCTAGAGAGAAATAAACAAGGCAGATAGAAATCTGTTTGAACTATAATTTACTTTCTTTGTTACTTTCACTTAGAAAACTGATAATTTTTTAGACAACTTTTATTTCTTAATCAGTTAATAAATCTGTAACTTTTATTAAAAGAAAATATGATTTCGATTATACTAACAATTATTCGACTATGCCCCCCCCCCTCCTTCATCAATGATGACCTACTTTAATGATAATGAATTTTATATATCCTGATCAATGTGGCTGATAATTCCAAAATACTTTCTTTTCTTTTTAATTTGTGCTCTGTTTCTATGTGTTATGTTTTCTAATGTTAAAGGTAAATTTTTTATGCCGATTTACTGGAAACATTATAATAAAATTTAAAAAATTTTATTTCAAAGTTTTAATTATTTATTGCGTGAAATATTGACTTAATATTTATTCCCTCAATTTTAAATGTAGTTTTTTGAAAAAAAAAGCCTAAAAATAACGGAGAATAATGATAATTTGTTTAGAAATATAATACCGTGTTCTTGGAATAATTTTCTTTTTTTTTAGTGTCAATCTTAAATTTATGTTTAAGATATAATTAACTTTACATCAGTAGTAAATTGTACAAAATTTGAAGGTAAAATTTAACAAATTTTAAAGCAATTTTCCCCCAACAATAAAATAATAATAATTTCAAGATAACATTTAGTTATTTATTCATTATTACAAATGTATAATAGAATAATGTATAATAAAATAATGTAAATAACTACTACTAGTTTTATTAAAGAAGTTTTCGCAATTACATTACATAAAGATCGACAACATCAATTTGTTACATTAGTATCCATAGTAACTTGGTATATATGTATCATGAAATTTCTCTGAACAGCATCGACAATTAACAAAAGAAATTTAGCTAAACACTTATAATTTTCAAGAGGAATAACTTTTTACGGTAGAAAAAAATACATTCATAAATGAATTTGAAAATTTTTGTTGGGAAACTTCACGCTTGCATTTATTTTTTACATACATTTTAAAAAATATTTAAACAAAGTTATTTCTCACGTTTACCATTAAGAACATAACAAACACATTTACATGAAATCAGAGTCTTTTGAGCCCATTCGCCTTTTCCAAATGCCAAACGGCAAAGTTAAATATCTATAAAATTGCTTCATTTTCACGCGGCAACATTAAAGACGTATCAAATTTCAGTTAGTGCAGGTGGATCTGTCATGAAATAATACTACTTGGTAATCGAACAATTGAATGTAGATGAAAAATAATGGAGTTGAAAAGTAATGGAGGTGAAAAAATAATACCATAAATAAGGTGAATAAAAGACAAAACTAAGCAAAGAAAGAAAGAAAAACAATTTTAAAAAAATTGTGTTAATATTAAAGTTACGTTTAATCTTAACAAAAACTAATAACTCCTACGGATAACTTCTTCATCATAAATGCTTCATTAATATTTTTAATAATCTCACAAAACCCTAACTTTTTTTTCAAGCATT
This sequence comes from Parasteatoda tepidariorum, assembly GCF_043381705.1. Taxonomy (NCBI): domain Eukaryota; kingdom Metazoa; phylum Arthropoda; class Arachnida; order Araneae; family Theridiidae; genus Parasteatoda; species Parasteatoda tepidariorum. Next base: position 72,343,494 of record NC_092211.1, on the reverse strand, counting down.
GATTATGTTCAATTTTTTAGCTTTAAGTTGCATAACTGCTTTTTACAGGGAAGAAAAAATAAATGAATTATTTAGTAGAAAACAATTTTATTACCTTGTAGAATTCGAAGTCAAAACGTTAAAGGTGGGGCGAAGCAAACGGAGGAAGAAAAAATTTTTTTTAGCCACATCAGAGTTAACATAACTTTTTCTTACATTTTTAGTTTTTAAATGAAGGTGGTTTGTAATTAAAACTTTTTCTTCACTTCTTTGACGTTAGATATTTTTCTCGAGGCTATTTGAACATTATGTATCCATTTACCAAGACAAATATTGTAATTTGAATTGAAAAAATATACAACAGTTAGTTGAATGTATCTGACAAATACAATCTGGTGTATTTACTAGAACTTGTTACAACATAAAACAAACTGCTATCGCTGTTTTAATATTAATGTGTTAATGCATGTTTTATAATCGCATTTTTTGTTAGATATACGGTAATACTAGTTATAAACGATCGCACAACTATTAAAATAATATTGAAAAAAATTACTCCCAAATAAACCTTTGTATAAAGAAACATACAAAAATACCCGATATATAATTTCTGGAAAAAAATGAGATTTGCCATTTTGAAAATCGTTTGCCTAATAGAATATGTCGTTATCTATTTATTTATGTTCGAATTTTGAAAAATTTTGTTAAAAATAGCGCATGTTTATAAATATAAAACTAATTCATTTTGAATTATAAAATTAATTTAAGAATATTTCTTTTTAAAAAAAAGTGAGAGCAAAGCTAACCTGAACATTAACAACAAAGTAGAGGATAAAAGTTAAAAATAAATAACTCTAAAAAGTTGTCTAGTGCTATTCAAAATTAAAACTCGTCTGCAATCAATAAACGTGCAATAAGATGAGCTGATGAAAAATTCATTTTTCTGAAATATAATATGAAATCTTAAAACTTATTTAATTTCAATCAATCTGAATAAAAATATTTATGAAATCTTCATACTTATGTAACTTTTCGGAAATGAATTTCCTATACGATATCTAAACTTTTTGATATTTATTATGGAATTAGTGCTCATCGAAGAATATGATTCTACACAAATCTTATACCAGACGTTGGTAAGTTTCTTCCTTTCAATTTTTTCACTAATGTTCTTCCATTTATAAAAACGCTTGATATTTATTTTTTAACTTATTAATTATCTTTGTTCTTTTCGTTATAAGCCAATTTTATACACTGTGAAATAATTGTAAAATTCTAAAAAGATACAAATAACTATTACGAATTTTTTTTACATACAAATTCTTATCCATAGTTTGAAATAAAAATTTCATTTAAAAATATAAAGATAAAAAATTTATTTTGAAAATTACAAGGTTAAAATTTTCCTATTACAAAACTATAAGGTTAAAATTTTCATTTGAAAACAAAAAATTTAATTTGAATAGTACATATAAGGTATTTTATTAATGATTATAACTCCTGGCGCGAGTTATAAATTACTTTTAACTGTATTGCATTGCGTTCCTAAAAATATGAACTAAATGATTCTTTCGATTAAATATTCTAGCTGGATTGAAGTAGTATTGAGAAAATAGATACGAATTCATTTTGATATTGATTACTTTAGTCAACATGGGGAAAATGGCGATTACTGATGCAGAATAATCCAAATCATTATCATTGCATTGTTATCATTATCAATCGTTCTATTGACTTACAGAGGAATAAAGTTCACGTATACTCGGGATATGTTTTTACATAAAGAAATGTTATCCGTGTATATTTCTCTATTCATGCACGACATTCCATACATATTTGTTTTCAGGAAATAAAGAGAAGAACTTGGTTCTTAAGCTCTTTTCTCACATAAAAGATTACATAAAACAAGTACATAATCTTGAATTAAAATGAATAATTAATTGCTTATTAATTCTAGAGGCCTATGACTAAATTTCTTAATCATCTTTTTTGCTGTTTAAACCTATAGTTGTTTCAACGTGTTTCATCACTGACTATATGGCGATCACGAATAATAAGTAGTTATTGCTAATAGTTTGATTAAACGGCCATATTTTCAAATTTATTATGCATAATTATTTGAGACACATAATTTCTAAATTTCTTTACCTCCTTATTTACTATCTAACCGTGCTTTGCATTTTTTCCTCTCTGATTACAGAGCTTGCATGTATAATGTTTAAATTATTTTATAGTTACGGCAAATTTGATAAACAATTTAATTCAAAAACGGCATATTTTGAAAAACAAAATTGAAAAAATAGCCCTCAAGTTAAGAAATAATTGGTTAAGTTATGATACATCAACTTATATGTAGCAATACACCATATATCGCTATATACAATAGATACAAGTCGTTAAAATAACTATCTTCCACATGTAACATTAGACACATACCAAGTACCAAGCATAGACTAGACACTGATAACGAATTCCTTAAAAGCCACGTGTTTAAGACTTTACTTAATCAAATTGTTAAGCTATTTGCAAATTGGATTTGCTATATGTTATCATGAACTAGGCGCCTAGTTACCTGCTGTGAATTTTCACTGAACAGTAGAATCGTCAGTAAACTTCACTGACAAGGACCGTTCTAGAACTAACAGATGCCGGAGACATCAGTAAGATAAGAAAGCTTTAGCAAACTTCGGGTTACTACTATCATCATGAATTTTTTTTTTCTGATGTGGAAAGCTATTTTTTCCCTCGATAAATAAATATTTATAACTTTACTTAAAAATATTGAAACGAAATGTTATTTCAATTCTTATACCTATTAATTACTTTAAACTGTTTTTTTTTCCTTAATGAACAGAAGTACACACAGTGCTACAGAACAGTGAACAGTAGTAACTTTTCTAAGTAATCATTTTTTAAAACAACATTTAGACAACATTATGTTTCTAACAAATTTGGTGACCTCACAGCCATAATTTAATATTTTCGCTAACCAAACGGGCGGGTATATTAAGTACTATTTTTGCTTGCATCATACTGTGCATGAAGCTGATTGTTAAGTTCTAAATAATTTAACGGATCTCTTTAACTGTAATTTATAACAGCACTTTATTATTATTTGCACAAAAAATAATAATTGCAAAACGGTTAATACTTCTAAACATCTTTTAAATAACTTCTTTATTTTAAAATGTAGAGCAGAATTACATTACAATTAGTATAAAAAAAAAACAATTCTGTTAGTTTTTAATCAAAAGCGTAATAATAGCAATACAGGAATATTAGTTTTATGTTGATGATGACCAAAACAATATGGAACTGAATGAGGGAATACTGGATCCTACCACGTGATTTTCCAGCCAATAAAAATGCACCGACAACAACGGAGAACTGTGACCATTATGTTTTTATGTAATATGGAGCTTTTTTTGCCTTTAAGAAATAATATTTGTAGTTTGTGACATCAAATATGTTTAAAGAAAAAGTTGGTAATATAACATAAAATATGTCTACGTAATATGGTTCGGGAATAAATATAAATTACAGTGTAAATAAGCTATGTGCTATGCAAATAAGATTTACTATTTCAATTGTTATTCAAATAGATTAAACATGGAGAGAATTAAAGGTGCTGTTTGTAATGAGGTCAAAAATAATGCAGACATTCTTGGTAATTTTTAAAAATATTCTTGTGCCATGATTATTAAAACTAAATACTAGAATTTCTATTGAAGCAGGGCAGTAGGAAATTTTTTTTTTCTGTGAGAGTTTCCTCAAACATCCTGATTTGGAAAAACTCTATAATTAATCCTTTACGGTAAGATTTAATAATAAAAACATGAAAATTTTAAGTTTTATCTTCACTGTTCAGAAGAGAATTATCAAGAAACAAAAAGTTTTTTTAAAAAGAGAAAAATATAGAATAATATTTTTCACCTTGAATTATTTCGATTTTTTTTTTTTTTTTTTTTTTTTTTTTTTTTTTTTTTTTTTTTTNGAATCTTGGTCTTTCTTTTATTTTTTTACAATATTTTTATTTATTAATTTTTCTTCAGCCGTAGAATAAAAGTTCCACTTAACAAAATAATTGGATAAAAGGGTTCTAGGAAAAACAATTTGAGAAAGAAACAATACATACTTCTTCTTTAAATTTTTTTTAAAGTAAAAAATGCTCAAAGAATGAAAATTGATACACAAACAATGCGCTAATTATTTAGACAATCCATACAATGACATCTTTATAAAGTAAAGACATATCGCCAAATGAGCGATCGAGTATACAATAATTCTACTTTGTTTTGTATGCATAGTGACAAGCTTACCTGCGTTGGCACGAAGCCAACTTTCAGATCGTAGAACTCTTCCGCCAATGAAAATGGCGAGAAAAAAGTCTCGCAGCTCTTCAACATCTCTTTAACTCTGACCTCGCAGAAGATGAGACGAAAGTTTTATTTTTTTTTTATTTATGTCCCGCAGGCCACTCAACCCTGAAGCTAAAGTTGATTTTCGTAGGGGTTTACCACTCCTATTACAAATCTCAGGGTTTCATATTCTTCCTGAATTTCGGTTATGTATTTTATCTATTGCTGCCCTGACAATATAAAAAATACTGATTTTTTTCTCTTTTGGAATCGAAAAGACGTAAACAAGTGGTACTCGCTGTTTTTTAAAATTAATTTATCTTAAAATCAACTATTTTTTTCTTTCGAATCAATCAATAAATATTTTTAATTACATTTTATACATATATTTTACTATTATTAATAAGATTTATTATGAACTGCACAGTTATGATCTATTGATTTTTTTTCTTTTATAAACAAATCAATTAAGTTAAATACTGGTACAAATATTGTATAATTCTATAAAACAAAAAAATTCAAGGCCTAAATAGCAGTCAAGAATCCTCAAAATAAACACCAAATATGGTGATGACAAATAAGAATTTTTATCCATTCATTTTAAATCATTGCATCTCAAAACAAGACGTAAAGTGTACACACAATTATATATGCTGTTACAATTGGGGCTCGATCATAAATCCATTACATTCTATGAAATTATTTAAGTAAATGCCAGCAAGAAAGGAAATAGCAAAACTTAAAAAAAAAAAATTCTAGCTATGAAACTATAAAAAGAGAATGTTTTAACAGTATCCAATCGAATTTTTCAATTCAAAACAAATTCAACAATTAGAAAATATGTTTCCCTTATAAGTATTCTCAGCATTTATTGCAGCTATTTGTTTTCATTTCAATGAAAATCAGAATTCGTATTCTTATTTTATTCCTTATCGGCGCATGCATACTTCGAAATCAAATTCAAAGCTAGACTAATCCAGACCCGCAAAATTCAACTATCTGACATTCCAAGACGTTATAAAATGTTGAAAAAATTCATTAATTCCTCTAAATGCTTTCAAAATATGTACCTAGTAATGTGTAGTCTATGTTTGGTTAACATATTCATATACTAATGAATTTTATTTATACAAGTAGTTAGTGGTATAATAGTCCGGAAAGAAGTCGGTCCTTTAGAATACCATAATCAAAAGAAAATTAAGGCTGTTTTCGAAGGCTCCGTTATGTGAAATATTATTTTTTTTGCGAATAATATACTATTTTCATAACTACTGTTAATTTGCTGCAGTTACTCATGACCGTTAGGCTAAGTTTTGCCTATCTAAAGTCAACGCTGTCTATTCTTATTAAGAAATTGGCGCAAAAGGTCAATATGGAGAAAAGCCACAGTTTTGTAAAAATAAAAAGCGTTTGTGGTCTAATTTTTTTAACATTTAAGAACTTACTCCAATGCTGCATTATCTAGGCTTATAAAAATTTGCAAAAACTGAGAAAAAGACAGTGATTTTGATAATTTTCATCTCGGCGGAAAAATTTCACCAAAATAACAATTTTTTTTAAAAAAATTAATAACTTTTAAATTATTTAAGTCATTTGTTCGTTCTAAAGCCCAGATAATTTTTCACGAAAAGATGATATATCAGGGTGCGTAGCGTTTTTAAAAAGTGCTTAATGGTGCTTAGTTTCGCTTTTTAAAAGTACTTAAAGGTGCTTTTTTCATTGGGTGTTTTTAAAAAGTGCTTAATTTACCCTCTTTGAAAATGAGATTTTTCCTTTACCATGTTGATTTTCGCTACGAATTATGCAAAAAGACACTGTTTACATTGTTCTATTCAACGTTTTCTTAATTAATTCAATCCCAATCTATTTCGGCGTATTGTCAGTCCATAGCGTATGAAAACGCCATTTGTTTTACATGATTCAAAATTTCATGTTTTTTGACAATTGTCAACAATGCCATAAGTTTTTTTATTTTTTTATTTATTATTATTTTGACATGATAAAACCGTCAATTATCAAAAACTTTCCAACCCTGCCTAATTATGATATTTTTTTAAAGTGCTTAAAAATATTTTTTGAGTGCTTAAAGGGGGCTTATTTTTTGTTGAATAATTTGGCTGCGCACCCTGTATATATAGTTTAAAATCATCGCTTTGCTTCAAGTGTAAGTCATTTAAACTACAGGTTTTTTTATTTTCCTTGTCGACGAAGCTTCAAAAAACCTTGTTAAAGAATAACCTTCAAAAAACATTGTTAATGAATAACCGAGCATGTTGCTGGTTGGCCATCAGTGTAGCACGCAAAAACTTATTCAAAATTCTAAGGAAAAAAAAGTTATAAACAATTATAATGTCGCCTTTTAAAATTAGTCAAACTCTGCAGAAAATATATTGAATGCTAAAAATTCATTTATGCAAGATATTTTACAAATTAGCATGGTTTCACTGTCAGGAAAAGATTTTCGTATCCTAATCTGCAGCAGAATAATCAAGCCTTTTCAACTTTTCGAGCGGCCCGCGAGAAATTAAAAGAAACATCACATAAAAGAACCACGTGGAAGAGTATAACTTGTAGCCACCCCCAAAAATATTTGTTTAAATCCCTTTGGCATTATATATTCAAAAACCAAATTTATTATTCAAAATTAAATATTTCCAGTTCTTTTTAAATCCTACACATAACCTGACTGATTAAAACTTTACAACCTAAATTTTACAACAAAAAAGCCTAAATTTTTATTGTTTTATTTATATATTATTTTGTAAAAATCTCCAACTTAGATTTATATTAAAATGGATACTCTTAAAATTTTGCCTAAAAATCTTTTAATTAACATAAAAGTAGCAGTTTTTTAATATTTTTTTACACATAGAAAAATTTAAAGTGTCACTTATTACTGTTTTTTGGTACTTTTCCATTTCTTTGGCGCAGAGGATAAAGTCGCCATTGCAAAGTTACTAATTAAAAGTAAATTCAATTGTTATTTTGTTTTTTTAGTGACGTCTTTTTAAAAAATAAATAAATAAATAAAATAGCCGAAATTATTTGCCGGTTAAATACAAAAATACCCTTTCTTTTCCGAAATTAGCAATTTTCTTAAAAATTTTGGCGATGATCCACCTTTGTAATTTGATTACTTCTTTTTATAATTTTGAATAAGTTTTTTAAAAGACAAAAATACTAATTCTAACTTGTGAGAAAAAGTAAACGAATGCTAATTAAAATATGAATCAGTTTCACTTCGCATCCATTACAGTTGTTAATTAAAGTAAACAATATAAGATCTCAACCATTAAAAAAATGTTTAGTAGACAAATTAAAATCTTGAAACTAATTAAAATCTTTAATGCTCAAAATATTTATCTTAGCACTTTAACAATTGGAGCCACTCCTCAAGAAGTTACAATTTGCTGAATGTTTGATTTTTACATTTGGATTAAAAACAGTTATTTCCTGGCCAACCAAACAAAGCACTTAATTTATTTTGACCTTCAGATAGATGGAAATTTAATTACAATACATTTCTCTTTGTTTACCAATTATTATGATAATTGCGAAGTTTAACTAGGAAGGAGAACTTTAATGTACATTTCTCACGGAAAACGATGACTTTATAAATCAAACAAATGACACAGTTTGAGGAAAAGTGACTTAAATGTTTATGTTTAAAATTAAAACTCTAAAGTTGTCATAAACTTATGATAATTAGTTAATAAAGTGATAACACGGTCAATTGTGTTATATGAATCTGAGTCATGGACTTACACTGAAAGCGATTCGGATGTTTTAAGATTAAGCATATGGGAAAGGATTTTATAGAAGGTTCTCGGCGAAATTAGTGAGGATTGACATGGAAAGATCAGAACAATTAAAGAGATTTGAGGTAAATATAAGGTACTAGACTAAAAAAATAAAAAGAGTCCAATAGTTTCGACATCTAAGAATTGACTCGGAAAGAAATGTCGAAAAATTATTAGTCAGAAAACCAGGGTCAAAATCTGAAGTAAGACGAAATTACTTAAAATTATCATTCTCAAAAAAAAAGTCAACCAACAGAAAAGAATGGTCCAAAATCTTAAACAGGGTGCGTAGCGTTTTTAAAAAGTGCTTAAAGGTGCTCATTTTCGTTTTTTAAAAGCAGGTGCTTTTTTCATTGGGTGTTTTTAAAAAGTGCTTAATTTTCCCTTTTTGAAAGTGAGATTTTTCCTTTACCATGTTGATTTTCGCTACGAATTATGCAAAAAGACACTGTTCAAATTGTTCTATTCAACGTTATCTCAATTAATTCAATCCGAATCTATTTCATGATATTGCCAGTCCGTAGCGTATGGAAAAGCCATTCGTTTTACATGATTCAAAATTTCATGATTTTTGACAATTGTCAGAAATAATGCCATAAGTTTTTTTTATTTATTTATAGTTATTATTATTTTTTTGACATGACGGTTAAAACAAGATAAAACCGTCAAAAACTTTCCAATCCTGCCTAATTATGATACTTTTTTTAAAGTGCTGAAAAATATTTTTTGAGTGCTTGAAAAGTGCTTATTTTTTGTAGAATGATTTGGTTACGCACCCTGTTAAAGGAGATCTGCAAAGGCTCTCGCCCTGTGATGATAGTATTAGAGCAACTACAAAATAACAATAAATTGAGTTATTAGGGTTTCATTTGAATACAGTATCCGAAGTTTCGGCTCTCAGTAGTCAGTAGATGGAGTATCCAACGTTTAAGGGGATACATGTTATTGTAATTAGAACACAAATTAAGATCAAGGGGGAAGAACGGTGTATGTCCATGAACGCTATTCTAAAAATAAAATAAGAAATTTATTCCAAGTTTCCGTACACCGCGGCAAATCTTTGCTGTGTAATAATTCTCAGGAAGAACCGATTTTTTTTTTTCTCGTCATTACTTTATCAAAATTTAGTAATTCTCAAAAACAACAAATGACGATCCAATCGCCATTTTTGTGAAAAATAGTGAAGAAAAAAAAACTTCTTTAACTTCAAATATCTACTGCTAAACTTCTACTATCTACGCATAAAAATAAATGCTCCACAGATTAGCAATTGTAAAGGTAGCACGATCGTGAAGATGACGAAATACTATCTAGTAGTTTGAAATAATGATCCGTTAAAAATCACTAAATAAAGCGAATCCGCCTTAGGTATTGACAACCGCATTGAGTTGTAGCTTTTAACGTCGTTGTCACAGATATAAATGTTAAACACCTGCCGATTTTACTTTCATTTTAGTCATTGTTGTTTCGCAACCGTCAGCATTTTGCTCTCTTATTTTATATATACTATTTGACATGCGGCAAACGAAATCTACAACCCAAGCCCATTTCATAGAAAGCTATAATTTCGTAAATCTGGGACTTTCCACTTAACGATAAAAACTAGATTGTATTGTAAAGTAACTTCACAACTAAAAAAATGTTTGAAGTTAATTTTTCTGAAGAAAAAAAAATATAGTGAAAATTAATTTAAAAAAAAAAACAGAATAAATAAAAATGAATGCAAAAAATTTAATACTTTGCAACTGACCTAAAAACAGATTTTTATTATATTTTTTTCAAGTCAGTAATTTTTTTTCTTCGGAAAAACAAGACATTGAGCTTATTTTCAACTAATTATTTTTATTATCAGTCAAGCTTACGAAAATGAATACAAAAGTTAATATTCGTTAAAAATTGCTCTTAGGCTTAAGTTAAAATTTAGCTAAATCCTTGGCGGGCGCTTTACACTCCAAAGTTATACAAAAACACAAAAAAAAATTACTTAAATTTTTTTTTTTTTTTTATTCTTGTCGCATTTTCAATTTCCAGAAAAGTAAAATAACACCTGATGAGGAGAGGCTCATACATTCGAGATGCGTTTTTGTGTTATCTGCTTATAGTGCGGTTCAAAAAGTTGTAAGAGATATACTATTTTATAAATATACCTTGCAAAAAAAGTTCCAATTTCTTAAAAGGAAAAAACTGAAATATCAAGCGTGTGAGCTGTTACAAGCACGAAAGCATAACGTACATGTTAATAAATTAAAGAATGAAAATTCCTTTCTGAACAACAAAGCTGAAACAAACTGAGCTGTGAGTTGGGAAGAAGAGAAAGTTTAAAAGTGAACAGTTCAAATCAATAAACAAAGTGTTTTATATTACGTTTTAATTATACTTATGCAGGTTCACTAATAATTTTTTAAACTGTTATTCAGTGAAAAATTAGTATTAGTCGAGCTGTTGCACTCTTCAAGCATGATAAAAAAAAGCTTGCCCGAAGAATGCGTAGGAGACGTGCAGTCATATATTGATGTTTTTGAAATCAAGTTTTTCTATTGCGTGCCATTTATTTCGATTAATTATTTTTATTTCAATAGCCTATTATAAAGAGGAGTTAGTTCTAAAGATTTTAATAAATGATTTAAGCTCTTAACACATTGCTGACCGGTCACGAGTTAACTCGTGTTTTCGTGGCCAAGCGTTGGTGACCGGTCACGAGTCATAGCAATCATGTTAGCAGTGATCTCGTGGTGACTATTTTAAAAAGTGGGAGTAATTTTCCTTACTTTTCAAGTTTTACGATTTAATTCTCTACCAATTTATTATAACTTTACGAATCCGGATGCAAAACTTGTCGTGTACCATTACACGTAGGTGATTGTTACTCATTTTATCATACTAAAAAGAAATATTAAGAGTTGAATAATAAATAAAAAAAAATTTAAAGTTTATTTATATTGTTTTACTTCCACGTCCGCTTTCAAAACAATAGCCGGGCACATGGGGTAATTTTCAGAAAAGTTGCCGGTCAGTAATGTGTTAAAATTTTACGCTGATATACATTTCAAATGGGTTTAATTGATTGTGAACGAAGCGAGCATGGTTTACATAGCGATCTTTGGGGATCGGGGGTGCGTATAGTCGTGCAGTATATGATTAATAGATGTCTTTGTCTAATTTCATCCAGATCAAATAATTATACGTTACAAATTTTATTTATTCCGCCTACTTTCAAATAATTTTATCTCATCCGTGTAACGTCGAAGTCATTGATTCAGAAATATTAATTGTCTATCTTTCTCTGACATCTTTCTCTTTAAAGATATCTTGACTGAAGATATTTTTTAGATAGATTTAAATAGATAAATTAAATAGATATAGAAGATATTTTTGAAGATATTATTTAACGAAGAGGCAGTATAGTACAAACAATCTAATATCAAAATTTTAAACAAATTATATATAAAACAATAATAAATATTTGAAAATCGGAAAAAAAAGTTGAATTGTCATTTCAACATAATTATATAAAATTGAGAAATGTGTTGAATATAAATCCATTTCATTAAAGGATGAACTAAAATCCTAGCATTAAAATATTTTTTAATAAACAATTCAAAATTTTATTTCTTTCAAGGGCTGCTTTTTATTTTTCTAAACTTGTTCTGCATTTATTTTATCAAGCCTTCAAGGTTTGAGTAAAGAAATTTCATTGCTATCCGATGTAATCTGCTTCCTGACGCATTGTCTTTTTTAAAGCCAAGTGGAAAGAAAGATTTAATCCTAACTTAACGAAGGCAACGGATTTTCATTATTTAATTTTATTATGTAAATGTGAGAATCTCGAATGATACGTTTTTTTTTAACACATTTCAATGTCCATAACTTTTAGAATTTTTATTAACATAGATAGCAATTAAATTTAACGTTAATTTGGGCATTTTATGAAATTTGTTTAAGTACTATATGCTTATAATGAATATTTTTTTTACCATGCAGTTTTCCTCGTTATTTATTTTTGGAAATATTATTAATGTATCGTAACATTTACCTAAAATACAATTTAATATAATATATTAATTTAGTGACAAGTTTTCATGTCTCAAAAAAACAGCTTTATACGGAAATAATTAGGAAATTGCTAGAAGTTTTTGTTTATAAGTTGTGGTTTGAGCTCAATATGAAAATTGCAATATGGAATATGAATATTCAAATTTCCGCCATTTTGAATAGACGCCATTTTGAATATACGACTTGGGTCGGGTCAAAAAATAGGGGGAAAAACTTTACTATCTGGACAAGTGAGGTAGGGATTCCAATGTATTTCGTATGCTAAACTGTATTGCGTATCCCAAACACTTGACCTACGTCATCAGCGCCAGCTGATCGTTTATAAGCAAAATGGCTTGTTAAAGTTGAGCTAAGTTTCTCCACATAAGTTAGAACGTTAATTAAATACAGCGCCGTATCGTACATTGAATCTGTGTCGAAATAAAATTCTTTCTCGTCTGCATCTTTTACTTAACTTAGGCTTATTATTTGTTTATGTATTTAAATCCAAGCGTGATACACTTTTGTTTTGTGTACCTGGCAACTTCGATGTATAATTAGTTTGTTTCTGTTTATACCTGCCTTTGTGTTAAGTAAGAAATATATAGTGAATAAATTGAAATCTTTGTGAAAGAATCTTTGAGTAAGAATATAGAATGTGTCACTTAGATACTTGACCGGCTCAGCTTACTTAAAATGGAATGGAAAGAGCAGTTGCGAACGTAAAAAAACACCACGTTTCAACAACCAATCAGGATCGAGATACCCACACTACGTCACTTGCATGTATCCCATTGTTAGCAAAGTTAAATCAAGTTCACGGCATCAGCAACTCTGAGCATAATTAACATGTAGAGCTGATCCACAAAGAGATCTCCTGTTAAAAGACCAAGGCAGTCGAGGATATGGTCAGGTGTAGTCTGATAGGCAGTACTTTGTGCCCAGTTAAAATCAGCAGCCGAAGGAGCTAAGTTACTCTTCCACCTCTTGGTGTTCCAGCCTTCATTGATCAAGGAACCTGCACTTCTTTCCTCATCTATGACATCCATTTTATATTTTAAAAAATATAAGTAAAAAATCATAAATTCTCTCATAACTCTTATAATTTTTAATCTAGTAGTTCTATTGACTATATATTCGATTCAGACTGAAACAATAATTCGTACAATAATTTAATACTTTTATTATCTATATACTATAGTAATATCATTCACGTAGGTATGTATACAAGTACGAAACTGTACTTATTATACAAAAAAACTTTCAAAACTACCATCTTTCATTTGATCTCAATCGATTCAATATTAAAAAGATACATAAGCAATCATTTCTTACCTGTTTGCATATGTATTTCAGACATGTAAATTGGTATAATCTAAAATCTTGTAGTTTTTTATTCTTGTTTCATTCTTACTAAATCCCTTATATTTTCTGAACTATTAGTCATATTGACTTGGTTTTGGTGTCAATTGAAAAAATTTTTTTTTAAAAAAATGTATATGGGAAACAATACCTCACCTATATCAATAGTAATGTTCAAATATTTTTTCAAAATAATACTTCTTCACCTCAATAAATTTGAGATATCAGCTAAAGCTCACTTCGAGGAAGGGTTCAAACTTCTATATTGAGCCGGAACTATACAATTTTTAAAATAATTTCTAAAACTGTTATTTGAAAAGTATGTTTGAAAAGATATTTATTAATTTTTGCATCTTAACTTAGATAGGTTATTAATAACTTACATTTATCTGACTTAGACCTTGCCTTTATTGCATACAAAACACACATTTTTATGTTTGCCAATGCAATCGTCATACAATTAAAAATTTCTTAATGAGTCATACGATTGTTTAAAATAATGTGTGTAATACTTAGGAAATATTTAATGTAGGAATAATAATTAAAGGTAGAAATGGATCGAATATTAGATATAATAGATGTGTGCATGTAATAATAGAAGTTTTTCCGATACATGTTAATGAATATTTAACAAAAACAATATTTTAATTTGTAAATTTTTATTCTTTGTTTTTAAGATTGGGTATTAATACCTAAAAATTACCTGCTTGGAATTAGTTTGCAAATATTACTTTCTGCATAACAAACAAAATTTTCCGTATTTAATCATAAAATCTGCTAACACTTGAAAGTATTCTTATGCGTCTTTAACTTTTTCTACTTCCCACAAATATCTCCTAATAATAGATCTTGTATATAGATCTCGTGCCTTCTATTCTCATTTCTTGATGCATTGACAATATCTCCTTTTCGCATCGTTCTTCAATTCAAAATCTGCGACCATCAAAAAGAGCTAAAATTGGATTTCCTATTGCCGATAATTACCACTATCCTTTTGATTGCTATCACCGGCCACCGACGCACGAGTTTTCGTGACGAATAGCCGTGGAAAATGGGCAATGGCTTCTGCAATCTGCATTAGGTCATCATACATAACCAATGCAGAAAAAATAATAAATGACTCGTTCCAGACAAATATATTTCATGACAAGACTGCCAAACGTTGAAATATATTTTACATTATTCAAATCTTGCGATGGATGACAAAGATTAATATTGATTTCAAAATTTAATTTTATGTGATTTGTAACATTGTATAGTTTTCCTTTTATCGTAATGACACTATATAGCAGAGCGAAGTAATTTATAAACTAATTTTTTCCCTTATTTGTTTTATATTTTTGTTTTAATGGTTTTCAGGGTTATTTCAATGTAGATTAGTTGCAATATCTGAATTCTCTTAATTAAAAAAAAAAAGTTATAAGTAAAGTAAATAAAATGAGAATAATAATAAATTTTCAGAGAAAAAATTTTTGTGCGATTTTTTGCAACTTCATTATTTTTTAACTGTACATTCACTGTAAAAAATAAATAAATATAGTGGGATAATTTAGTAAAAAAGTTGTATAATTTGTACGAGTAAGCAATAATAAACGCAATAATAATAATAATCATTGTTAATACATGATATGGACATGATTTTAAGGTATCCGGGTACTTTATTTTACATCTCTCTAAGGGTGATACTGGGAGAGAGAGGGTGAAAGCTGGAGAGACTTAAATATTGCTTATTGCTATCTACACCAGTGGTTACCATCTGGCTGCCCGCGAAGCCTTTTTTTGTGGCCCGCGAACAAAAATATATTAGTTGTCATTTTCTTGTGGACAATTTTCGTAAAAAATCAATATGGGTTTAAAATATTTTTCTTTCATAAAAAAAATAATAATAATAAAAAAATAAAAAAGAAACTAATTTGTTCGTTTCTGTGAAATTTAACATACCAACGGTGCAAAAAAAAATTTTCTCAGGTTTTGAATCCAAGGAAATACTTATTTAAGATAATATTTATTATTATTTGTAATTCAATACTTTTGTTTTGAACAACTTAATAAAAATCTGACAGTAGTATTTAATGTTCCTTCAAACATTAAAGAGTCCTATATAAAATTTTGACTAAGTTGCGGCCCGCCATTTAACTGATGTTTTTAATTGTGGCCCCCGCCGGTCTCATGTAAGTTGGAAACCCCTGATCTAGACAAATGAGATAATGTTTCCAATGCATTTTTTTTTACGCTGAAACTAAATCCAAATCGGTAGAATCAATAGTTAAGCACTTATTTTAGCTTTATGTAAAAAAAAAATATTGCAGTTTTTAAGCATGTTTATTTACGCATCTGACTTCACTATCTAATCATGTGAAGAATCGTCAAAAATTATGATATCCATGTATAAAACCTTAATTTCTTAAACATAATAATGATAATGGCAACTTCTAAACAATTGTTGCTATCGATTAATCTTGGATTTTAATGGGTTTAGTGTTAAAAAAGTTTTTTACTGTAATATAAAAATATTCATTAAAATTAAACAAAATTTTTGAAGCAACTTTTAATTAATAACAAAAATGTCGATTTAAAATTTGAAAAAAATCTTTAAAAATTGAGCAAGATTTCGTTGTGACCTTGTAGTGTATTTGGCAACTCATGAAAAAAGTGAGATTTGAATATATTGAAATTTTAAAAATTTTCTACGTAGTTTTCGAGTAGTGGTTTACTAATAGGGGTTTTAAACTAATTTCATGTCATACTATTAAAGTATGCAAACCCTTTTGAAGTATGTTTTATTTCACAAGTTTCCTTTTTTCTACCATCACATTTCGTTGTCCAGATAATTATTGTGGGATATTATCATTTATTATTAAATTTTGTTTTATGATACATATTTTTTTATGATACATATTGTACATGAAATTTGTAGAAAAACTTTACCATCCACAGCTTTTTTTTTTTTCAAAATTTACTTAAAAAATTGCGTAAGCTATAAAATACAATTTACAGCAGAATTATGAAAAAAACTTTTTTTATTAGTTTTGTACTGGTTGAAAGGAATACTTTAATGTTCATATCTTACACAATTTTTAGCGAATTTTATTTTTTCAAATTTTTTTATTATTAAATGAAAGTTCCTCCAAAATTTTCTTTAAATTTCATTGAATATTATTACAGTTATAGTAAGAAAACATAAGGTGAAGGAATTAATTAATTTTATAAAATTGTTTAAATAAAATTTTCTTAAAGCTAGGCTTACGAAACTTTGAAGCTATTGCATATAATAACCAAAGTAAATCGATACGAGTTACTACATAAAAAGTTCAACAAAAAAAAATTTTTTTTTGTTCATAATTTATTGCTTTGTTTAACTAAGTTTTAACTAAGTTAACTAAGTTTTAACTCTTTGGCACATATGGGACACCGGTGTTCCTTTTATATACTTTTTTCTGACTCTCTAATTACAAGTAAAAATATAGCTTGGTATTTTAAATTATAAAAAACACTCTAATAACATAGTTACTTTTAAATATCTGTTAGATTCTCAGAACTGATTTGTTCTAAAATATAGAATCAAGAAAAAAAAGTAGCGTGAAAAAAACTTTTTCATTCATATTCAAAAATCTATCAATAATTGATTTTACGAATTAAGGAAAATGATGAATTACTGTTTCTCTCAGATGTAAATAACTGCATATTTGAAAAATTATTATTTAGAGGTGAGCCATGTTTGGAAAATTTTACCTTCGCAAAGAGGGACACCGGTGTTAGATGTTGTATTTCATAACAAAAATTATTAAACTGCTAAATATAATATTTTTTTCTCGTATTTTGACCCACAAAATAATAATAAAAGTAAGAAATATATGTATAATGAAAATTATGAGTCAAGGGGTTAAACCTTATTGATATGTATTTGAAATCGTATGCCCTTAACACCCCGGAAGTTATAATATAATTCTTTAAGTATTTCTAGAGAAAATATTTAAAATATGTCTCTGCCATTATTGTAGTAATCATACCAACTTCTTCCATTTAAACAGAAAATTTGTTTACTATATAAAGTGTTAATAACTTTTATAGTTTACAATTTTATTCTTGTATTAATAAATTTTATTTGATAATGTTAATAAATTCGATTTTGAGGACTACTTTATCAGTAATGAATATCAAAAAATATATAAAACCTGTGAATCGAGTGGTTAAGTTTTTAAGTGCTTGACAAATTAAACTGATTAAGATTATTTTAATTGTTATTTCTTTAACACTTTAAATATTGTGAGGTGTAAAACTATCAGGTTGGCATCTTTGATTAGGGAACAGTACCTCACATGCCTAGACAATAATGACAAATGTGCAAATATGTATTAGTGCGAGACTGTATTGTTTAAACATAAAAGTTTAATAACTTCAAAGCTATTAGTCCTATTAACTTGGAATTGGTTTTATTTGATTCAATCTAAGAAATCCTTCATCTAGATAGCAATGCTTAAGTCTATTCCCTTTTTACCCCTCTCCCCTAGTTAGTAGCTATAGAGATGGAATGCTAAATGCCATAAAATCTTAGAGTCATGTTCATACCATGTACTAACAATAATCTTCTTCTTGGACACTACAGCTTGGTCAAGGCCGTCCCAATAAGTTTTTGCCATCTTGATCTATTATGTGCCATAGCCTTCCAGTTAGTTATTCCTATTATCTTTAGGTCCCTCTCAACTGCGTCCAGCCACCTAGACTAACAATAATAAAAAGTTTAAATATCTATCACAAAATTCAGAATTATCATACAATTATACGGCGTTCCACTAATAACCATCTGCACTTGTTAAGATAATAAATTTATTTAAAATATTATAAATAATAAATATATTTAATTTGGAGGAGAATTTATCGTGAGTAATATTTAAGCGCTCAAAAAATTTAAAAATATGATTTAGTTTTAAAATATATTAGTTTTATCAAAAGAGTTAATTAATAAAAGAAGAAAAAAAGCGAATAAACTCATTATCAAATTCAATTCTTGAAGTAAAATAATTAAATTTATGAATAATATTGCAGAACAAGTAAATACATTTCTTTAACTGCTTTGTGATGAGAAAAAATGTTTAGTATGTGGCATCATAACTTGATAATTCATAACTCTTAATACTTTTTTTTTATATCAGGAAAAAAAAACTATCAAGAAAAATCTATCAACAAAAACAAAACATAAAAAAAAGCAATCAATCAATTGAAAAAGACGTAATAATACATCGATTTGTTTTTTTTTAATTTTCTTTGATTATTTAGTGTTGTGATGAATGTGCATTTAATAGTCTGGAATCGGCTTCATTATTTTGTGTTATCGTGAAAGAGTTCTCAATCGACAACGTATTTAATCGTTTTTATGTACTTAATATTAGATTGGTGTAATCGCTACCAGATTTAAACAGCATTTTCTAAGCTATATAGACCACAGTATCAATTTTAAGGTACGGTTCTAAAAAATGCACCAATTTAACATTAATTTATATTTAAATATTCATTTTTTTAAATATTTATTAATGATAGCAAGTATTAAGAATTCAGAGTATCAAGAGATAATGTAACTTTTATTTTCAAATTCGCGACTAAAAAATAATTTTTTTCAATTTCATGGAAAAAAAATTTATTATTATCATCTGTACCTAATCAGAGTGCATAGCGATTTTAAAAAGTGCTTAAAGGTGCTTATTTTTGATTTTCATTTTTTAAAAGCCCTTAAAGGTGCTTTTTGCATTGGGTGCTTTTAAAAAGTGCTTAACTTTTCCATTTTTAAAATGAGATTTTACCATGTTGATTTTCGCTACGAATTATGCACAAAAAAAAATACAGTCCACATTGTTCTCTTCAACGTTTTCACAATTAATTCAACCCATTTATTTCAGTATATTGTTAGTCCTTAGTGTATGAAAATGCTATTCATTTTACATGATACAAAATTTCATGATTTTTGACAATTGTCAAAAACAATGCCAAAAGCTTTTTTTTTTTTTTTTTTTTTTTTTTNTTATTTTTTTTTGTTTTTTTTTTTTTTGGTATGACGGTTAAAACAAAATAAAACTGTCAATTGTCAAACACTTTCCTACTCTGCCTAATTATATATTTTTAAAGTGCTTAAAAATATTTTTTGAGTGCTTGAAAAGTGCTGAAAAGGTGATTATTTTTTGTTGAATAATTTGGCTACGCATCCTGTTAATTTTTTAGCATATTTAGGGTTTATCCTAACAACAATAAAAATTGTAAATTCAATCAAATGATATTCAAGTGGTTCTGTTAATTTTTTTTCATGCACTGTTAAGTGTTCAAAATAAAAATAAATAAATAAATAATTAAAACCAAAAATCTGAAAAACTTTCGGTCTAATAGATTTGATTGTCACCTATTAGCATGCATTTTATTGTTTCAAGGTTCTAAACTGAATTATGCTAATCAACTAGTGCAGAAAATATTTAAGGTACAAAATTTAATACAATTCTCTGAGTAGACACACCTCTTTTATGGACGAGTTTGGATTCTTGGATCCTGATTGAATAATATGGTTCAATAGTATAATCAAAGATTGGCTGAACCTTTAGGTCCATTATTTATGTTAGTTTTCCTCACTGCCCTGGAACTATTTGAGTGAATTATAAAAAAAATTATGCACAGAAGTTTTTTGAAACCTGTTTATTCAAAGATTCAATGCAAAGAAAATATTTTTTCTCATAGTTGTTTATTATTTTTTGTTATTGAATTAATGAAAGTCAGAAATTGTTTGACTTATTTTGTAGAATTAGTTGCAAAATTTATTTGTAAAACTTGTTACTATTAAATGGCAAATTTTAAAATTTGAACATAATCGGTTTAACTGGTCTTGAGAAATATTTAGGTAAAAAAACAAATGAATGCAAAAGACTTCCCTGAAATTTAATTACTCAGAAATCACTTGTGCGATTTCATTCCATTTAGATTTTGTCATTTAAAAATATAGAATTTCAAACAATGTAAAAACTGCTCCCAAATCTTCATAATGGCTTTCACAACTGGCAAAATTTTCATTGATGATTAAATTTCAAATGTCATCTTTTTGTTCTGTTTCTTCCTTTATACCATAATGAAAATAAATTTCGAACTCAATTGAAAAAACATAAATACAGTCGAACCTCGCTAACTCGAACCTCGATTTCACAAATTTTTCGATATCTCAAAAAAAAAAAAATAATAATAATTCCCTTCAAATTTCCTATGTTAAAAAAATACTTGATTTCACCAATTTTTTTTTCTAATCCCTCGATAACCATAAATAGTGTAGATTTTTTTTTCTGAAAATAAAAAAATATTCAAAAAAAAAGAAGAAAAATTTTAAGAATAGAAAACCATTAACCATTAAACCTCTTTTCTCCACGAGTTTAGATTCCTGGATCATGATTGAATATGGTTCAATAGTATAATCAGAGATTGGTTGAAATTTTGGACCCATTATTTATGTTAGTTTTCCTTATTGCTCTGGAACTATTTGAGTGAATTATAAAAAAAATTATGCACAGAAGTTTCAAATCCCGTTTATTCAAAGATTTTTTAGAAAGAAAGTATTTTTTTCTTATAGTTATGTTTATTATTTTTTATTATTGAATTAATGAAAGTCAAAAACTTTTTGATTTATTTGTAGAAATAGTTGCAAAATTTATTTGTAAAACTTGTTACTATTAAATGGCAAATTTTAAAATTTGAACAGAATCGGTTGAACTGATCTTGAGAAATATTTAGGTAAAAAAATTAAAGAATACAAAAGACTTCCCTGACATTTAATTACGCAGAAATCACTCCTTCGATTGGACTCGATTCATAATGGCTTCCATTACTGGCGAAACTTTTCATTGACGATTAAATTTCAAATGCTTCCTCTAATCAATATAAATTTCGAACACACTGAAAAAATCATAAAGATATCAGTTTCGTTTCAGCTCTTTCATTCTATTGAATCTTTTAAGGGACAGTGGTCGTGATTTTTGTCTATTACCATCAGACACGTTCTCCGCTTGAGGAACACCCACATTTGTAAAGCATATCCGCTTATTATTATATTTGAAATCACTTTTCCTAGACTGTCCTAAAAGTATCCTAAAACTATCACGCGAAAGACATAAAAAAAAAAGTACTTAAAAGTCACTTAAACAACAATAGTTGTTTTAAACGCTCGGTTGACTTTAAAGATTCAAACGACAATTTAAGAACATTTCGATACGGTGCATTGACCGAACTATTATGACCAACAGAGTAGAAAGAAAGGAAACTAGTTTCATGATGACTTTTATGAAGATTAACCCTATCCAATTTAGCGGGTTTCTTTAAAACAATGAGTTATTTTTTTCTTTACTATCTTAACTAAAACAGTATTCTAAAATTTTAATTTTTAGAAAAAATACATATATATTACAAAGAATAGTAAAAACCAAAATTTTAAATTTTTTATAAATTAAAAAAAAAATAGTTGAGAACTGAACAATATAAACAATAATTAAAAATGTAAGACTTGATTATTTTTGTAAGAGTTGATTATTTTGTAAAATCATCTGTGGATGACGTAGAGCGATGTTTTCTTTTTCTTTAAGAAAAAATTACGAATTGTAGAAGTTGGTAAGAGGAAGTCTAACTTTAATGATCATAAACTTGTTTCCAACAACTTATTCTAAAATTAAAAATTCCTGATTAATAAAATTAATATCTTTATTAAAGATATGATATAGTGATGATTCCTCTCATTTTAAATTGTAATTACAAACATGGACATGACCTAATTTAGAAATACGGGGGTCCTGAGCACGAAACTGTTGAGGGGCCCCATTTGTCCTCAAATATGGGTGTTGTTCGTTCACAAGATGCTTTTAAACTTTTTAGAACATAAGTAAATAATAATATATTGATAAAGTTGTGTTTATATTTATTTCAAATTTTGTTAACTCCTAATTATAATAGGACGATTCTTAAAGAAAAACACACAAAAAATTGATAATTAAGGAGCCCTCAGACATATGGAGACCCTAGGTTTGAGCCTCTCAGGCCATAAGCCTCGAAAATAATAATAATGACAATAATTAAAGTAAAAGATTTTATTTACTTTTAAGTTAACAGAACTAGGTAATAAGAGAAAAAAACGTAAAAAAGGGGGGGAAATGCATTTTTTAAGCTTCTGTTATTATACCCTAAAGTGCTAATTTAAAAAACTTCATTATTTTAAAAAGTTCTATTTTGAGTTTTGAGCAAATTTATCACAGTGCAGAAAACAGCAGGAAAGATATTTCGAAATGTTTTTATATACATTAGTTAAAAATAATCTTGTTCACATTTCTATTACAAGAAACTGGAAAAAAATGTGATTTTATCATATTTTTTTTTTATAAATCGCAAAATAAAAAATCTTTCCGATGCTTTTTAGTTAATTAGTAATAATATTTATTTGCCTAAGTTTCAGTACTCAAAATTCTAATAATTTCTATTATAAATGCATTTTTTGCTATGCTATTAACAGCTCCTTTTTAATTTAATTTCCGTTTGATTGGTTATGCCGTTTTGATTAATGTTGAGCCTCCAAATGCTTAGTTTGCTTAAGGTGAGTCTTCTATGTAAGAAAACAATTATGATAAACATAGAATGAAGATTTCGTGACGTTTAAAATGTGTACGCGTTCTTACACCTGAGAGAAAATGTTGTCCCTGATAATGTGTTTTCAATTTAGATGACATTGTAGACTTTTAAGTTGTTTCAAGAAGCTGTGCACTTGAGTTGTTTTCAACTGAAACGAATTATTTACATTTAGTATTAGGCCAAACCACACGCCATACCTTCATAAAGCGATCATAAAATAGATTCTTAAAGTTTATTCTAAAATTTATGATAATAAATTCAAATATTGAAAAATACTGTCCAAATTAACTTTAAACTATTTTTCTACAACAACAAGAAAATTATTTACACATTGCCATTCATCTCTGACAGCAATACGCTTTTGGAAGAATTTTAGGAGAAAAAAAATATTACTTGTTTTCGAATAAGATGTGTTACTGATTTTTTCAAATTTTAAGGCCAGGTTTTGGTGGAACATTGTGCCAGTTACGGAGTTTTTGCTATATCAGTAACCACAATGGACAAAATAATTATTCAAATAAAGCAAAAATTTCTAAAAAGTTTATTATAAATTGTTAATTTTTGAATAAAGCTGAAGTCAAATATTTAATTATGAGTGAAATTTACGTAGCAACTATATTTACTTAATCAAGGGAGAAATATAAAAACACTGATTCATAATAGCGGTAATCTTAAATTGGTACTTAAACTTCAATTCAATTTACACGAGTGCCGTTACATTTTTTTTTCTTTCCAATGGCAGGCACTGAATTTGAATTTTTTGCCTATACTATGCCAGAATTGTTGCTCATTTCGCGTTACCCAGTGGGCACCTGTGAACCAAAGTCATGGAGGCGAGCAACATTGCCCACGCCACACTGCCACAAACCCGTTTATAGGGTGGGCCACATTCACACATCATTCACACACACAACAGAGAACAGCACAAAGAGAGAGAGAAACATCCATGCCCAGAGCGGGATTCGAACCTGCAGCCTATGGCTTCGCAGTCAGGCACGCTAACCGCTCGGCCACCTGGCCGGCGTGCCGTTACATTAAAATTAAAAAGCAACTTGTTACACTGTAAGTGTAAAATAAATTTTTAAAAAAAGTATTTATTCATGAATAATTGATACACGAATTAATAATTCGTGTGGTACCCAGCTAACGAACAATTATCTTTACATGATTAATAAGAATGCAATAACTTGTAATCATAAACTAGCTGCTAGGAACAAAGTAGTGTAAGCAGCTATCGTGCAACAAAAGTATTCAAAGTATATTCGTATGAAAAAGCAGTAAATTAGCCTTAAGGTCTGCGGACTCACTGCAATAAGCCTAAAAGTGTCCAGATGATTAGAAAATAGTTTAGACTTTTCCAATCAGTTTGGCAATAAGCCTAAAGGTGTCCAGCTATTTAGAAAATAGTTTAGACTTTTCCAATCAGCCTGGCGCATAGCAAAATTACAAACATATTTGCATTGAACGTGATTTTTCAATTCATCAGGATTTGTCCTACAAGCTACTTTGTGCATAAACAAATCTGATTTATGACATAAAGAAAACTCTAACCAATTAACCCTCTTTTTTTCCCTCTCGTAATAATGCATGAATGGAATATGACAGGTGAAATTTGGAATCTCCCACACAATAAATGAACAATTATGTGCTTGAAAGAAAAAATCACCGTAGCTTGTCTTAGTTAAAAAAATAATAATAATAATAACATTAATCACAACAGATGTTCCACTACAGTATGGACAATTGACGAACTAAAATAAACATAATCAACTAAAGGCAGAAAAAAAAGTATTATAACTTTTAAAACTATATGAAGCCAAGCATGGCACCTTCATTTAGAACTCCTGTTGTTGAGGCTCTTTCGACCTTCAATGAATCATAAGGTCAATATGTAAATTGGCTGCAGCTTCATGCAAGACGACTCAACCATTGCATATTGTGATTCCAAATGGCCTAATTTGATTCATTTACACACTCTCTCTGTTTTAAAAGAGGAAACCACATTGCGGGGAAAATGGTTTATGATATCCTATTAAAAAAGCAAGAAATATCCGTAATTTATTATATGAATGCTAGAGCCCCAGTTTAAATCTAGTTTTATGAAATGTAACCAAGGATGCCATGAGTTTATATTTTCAGGAGTTAGGATTTCTTTGATTATNTTAAAATTTAAGAAAACTCGGGGAAAGGGGAAAAGTCATGTTTAAGGTTTCATATCCGAACTTGAACTGAGTCTCGGTGGTGGGGACATAGGTGGCACCACAGGGTATTGCTTTGTTACAATAGGACGATTCTTAAAGAAAAACACACACAAAAAGATATAGTAATTAAGGGGTCCTCAGACATATGGGGACCCTAGGCTTAAGCCTCTCAGGTCATACGTCTCGAAAATAATAATAATGACAATAATTAAAGTAAGAGATTTTATTTACTTTTAAGTTAACAGAACTAGGTAATAAGAGAAAAAAAAGGGGAAAAAATGCATTTTTTAAGCTTCTGTTATTATACCCTAAAGTGCTAACGTAAAAAACTTCATTATTTTAAAAAGTTCTATTTTGAGTTTTGAGCAAATTTATCACAGTGCAGAAAACAGCAGGAAAGATATTTCGAAATGTTTTTATATACATTAGTTAAAAACAATTTTGTTCACATTTCTATATATACAAGAAACTGGAAAAAAAATGTGATTTTATCATAATTTTTTTAATTTTTTTTTTATTATAAATCGCAAAATAAAAAATCTTTCCTATGCTTTTCAGTTAATTGGTAATAATATTTAATTGCCCAAGTTACAGTACTTAAAATTCTAATAATTTCTATTATAAATGCATTTTTTGCTATGCTACTAACAGCTCCTTCTTAATTTAATTTTAGTTTGATTGGTTATGCCGTTTTGATTAATGTTGTGCCCCCAAATGTTTAGTTTGCTTAAGGGGAGTCTTCTGCGCAAGAAACCAATTATGATAAACATAGAATGAAGATTTCGTGACGTTTAAAATCTGTACGCGTTTATACACCTGAGGGGAAAATGTTAACAAAGTTGTCTCTGATAATATGTTTTCAATTCGAATAAGATGTGTTACTGGTTTTTTTTCTTCAAATTTTAAGGTCAGGTTTTGGTAGAGCATAGTCCCAGATTTAGAGTTTTTACTACATCAGTAACCACAGTGGACAAAATAATTATTGAAATAAAGCAGAAAATCCTAAAAAGTTTGTTATAAACTGTTAATTTTTGCATAAGGCTGAAGTCAAATAGTCAATTATTAGTGGAATTTATGTAGCAACTTAATCAAGGGAGAAATATAAAAACACTGATTTATAATGGAGGTAATCTTAAATTGGTACCTAAACTTCAATTCAATTTACATGAGTGCCGTTACATTAAAACTAAAGAGCAACTTGTTATACGGTAAGTGTAAAATAAAATTATTTTAAAAAATATTTATTCATGCATAATTGATACACGAATCAATAATTCGTGTGGTACCCAACTAATGAACAATTATCTTTATATGATTAATAAGAATGCAATAAATCCGTAATCATAAACGAGCCGCTAGGAACAAATTAGTATAAGCAGCTTTCGTGTAACAAAAGTATTCAAAGTATATTCGTATAAAAAAGTAGTAAATTAGCCTAAAGGTCTGCGAACTCACAGCAATAAGCCTAAAGGTGTCCAGCTAATTAGAAAACAGTTTAGACTTTTCCAATCAGTCTGGCAATAAGCCTAAAGGTGTCCAGCTAATTAGAAAACAGTTTAGACTTTTCCAATCAGCCTGGCGCATAGCAAAATGACGAACATATTTGCAATGAACTTGATTTTTCAATTCATCAGGATATGTTCTACGAGTTACTTTGTCCATAAGCAAATCAGATTTATGACATAAAGAAAACTCTAACCAATTAACCTTTTTTTTCCTCGTAATAAAACATGAATGGAATATGACAGGTGAAATTTAGCTTCTCCCACACAATAAATGAACAATTATGTGCTTGAGAGAAAAAATCACAGTAGCTTGTCTTAGTGAAGAGAAAAAAATACCATTAATAAGAACAGATGTTCCACAACAGTATGGACAATTGACGAACTAAAATAAACATAATCAACTAAAGGCAGAAAAAAAAAGTATTATAACTTTTAAAACTATATGAAGCCAAGCATGGCACCTTCATTTAGAACTCCTGTTGTTGAGGCTCTTTCGACCTTCAATGAATCATAAGGTCAATATGTAAATTGGCTGCAGCTTCATGCAAGACGACTCAACCATTGCATATTGTGATTCCAAATGGCCTAATTTGATTCATTTACACACTCTCTCTGTTTTAAAAGAGGAAACCACATTGCGGGGAAAATGGTTTATGATATCCTATTAAAAAAGCAAGAAATATCCGTAATTTATTATATGAATGCTACAGCCCCAGTTTGAATCTAGTTTTATGAAATGTAACCAAGGATGCCATGAGTTTATATTTTTAGGAATTAGGAGTTCTTTGATTATTGAATTAAAATTTCTATTTTACCAAATCATTATATATTTTTGCATACAATAAACATTAAAATGTCCTATCTTCTAACGACGGAATTTATATTGAATGAACAAGAGAGGAAGTCTTAACAATTTTAAATTTAAAAAAATGTTATTTGTAAATTAAATTTTATCAATTTTAATTTTTATAGTTTGTTAATTTGGTTTATAGCTCACAAAGGAACACTCATCTTTGGCTGATGTGAAATTGACAATTTTTTTAAGAATGGTAATTTACGTATTTGCTAAAAGCGAAATCTCGTAATTTTCTGATGTTATTGGGATTTTATTTAGGATTACATATTTTTATTACTTTCTTATTGTTCGTTTTTTTCTTTTTATTACTGCTCTATCACTTTTATTTATTACTTCATTTTTATTACATCTCAAAATATTTCTATTTCAACTGGAAACTAGTAAATATTAGCAGCGCATTCGAAAAATTAAAGAGTTGTCTAAATTTAATTTCAGTATGTCAAACAAAATTTCTCAAATTTTCGAAAAGGACTTATTTTTTAGAGATCACAGTAACCTCTCTTTTCATCGCTCCTGAATGTACTTTGAATATGTTAAATATATATATATTTTAAAGGAAAAATCCTAACTATTTGTAGGATAACTTAATATTTTTATTACGGTTAGTAAAAAGAATTCGAGAAAAGAAAAAAAATACATTTGTTTATCACAAGCAATGAAAATATATCTGTGAAAATAATATTTTCAGTATTTTGTACTCCGATAATACATAGCCTTTAAAGTAGCATAAATGATAACTGCAGACAAAAAATACCAGAGAATAATATAGAAAAAACACGGAAGCAAACAAAAACAGAAGGATCTTGGGTATAGACTAAATATTACAAAATAGTTGCATAAAAAATATAAAGGTAACAAAGCATATACAACGTTTTTATTGAGTCATATTCGTATCTAGGATTGCAATCGAATTTTTAATAATTTTTCAGCAAATTATAGCCCTCAAATCTCTGCTAGAACTCCAAGCATGGTGACAATTCAAATATTAGTCATTTTCTAACATGAATAATTTAACTTTCTTTATTCGCCGAATAAATTTTAACGACAGTCAAAATTTCGACCATTTTCCAACTAGCTAGAATGCTCTACTTTTAATTGGAATTTTAAACTTTATGAAAATGTGTCCATTAATTATCTATCAGTTCAGATTTAATCCTGTCTTTAAATCTATTTAACCTTACGATCCTTATTATAATTAAATTTTGTTTGTTATAGAGTGAAATTGCAATTTTTGACAAAATGCGGCCCTTTGAATTGAAGACCCATTTACTGAAAATGAATTAAAGCAGATTATTTGTCAAACAAAAATTGTTAAGTGTAACCTAGGGTTCCGTGGAAAGATCACAGGGCTCCAAGAGTTAGAATTATTCGTACCATGCAAAATACAAACATATGTAAAAACCAATAATGAAAATGGAGCAAAAGCCTCATTCCTTTTAATCGGAATCGAACAGGAGGAACACTCATCGTTCCTGAAAATTTAATTAAACTATGTAGATGCTGTGAAGAAAGTTACTGCCGTCCATCAGCAATATCCAACCGGTATTAAAACAGCATCGTATTTAACCGAATTCATTAGATTTCTGACCATATTAAAGCTAAATTTCACATTAATTAGTAGATTGGTAATGTAGCATCCATTTTACGGTACAATCACAGGACATATTGAAGAACATTTGATTTGTTGCATATTTTGGGAGATCTAAGCACCAGGAGAAGATATATTTAAAAATTCATTAAAAGTTAAGAGAATAAAAATAATTATGATTGCAAAATATGTATTGAAGTATGATGCAGATATTGAGATACAACTCTGGCTGGCAAAATAAATGACATATATAGAGCCGAGAATAAAGCATTTTGTCGTAGAATGCAACAACAATCATTGAGTTTTGCATCTCAATGCTATTAGAAAATGCCCTCTGACTGAAAGAAAGCTCTTGATCTTGATTATCAATTATTTCAAGACTTGTCCACTCTAGAGCCCCTGAATTAGACTTATCATTTATTTTTGGAGCAAGGAGCTAACATAAGCACATAACATAACTAATACTAACATAACGTTAACTTGCGAACTTGTTTGCTCCAATATTGCGTGATAGGTCAGCTCTGATAGTATAAGAGCCTTAGTCCACTCCAAATAGGATTTCAAAACAAAGTGTGACGCTATGAAAAATTAGTATCAATCACTTCTGCGCATCGAAATGAGTCGGCTTACTGAAGGGGAAATCTTAAGGTATTAGAACTCTTTGATTAGCTTATTGCTTTTCTTATGGGACAAACAATTTTCACATCTGTGAATCATATCGAACTTGACAATACAATTGATTGTACAATAGTAAGTTCCACAACTCCATAAGTCATTCCACAATAGGCAGTGATTTACGTATTCAGTTTATTTGGTCGATATATTTGCTCGATATATATAGTTCTATACTAATAAAGTTCGAGCTTTGCCACTTTTGAGGATGATGTGTCATTTTTGAGAATATATTTAATTTTGAGTACATACTTATTAACTGAGTATAGAGACATGCTCAAAATTAAATAGTCTCAAAAATGTCACATCATCCTCAAATGTGACAAAGTTCCAACTTTATTAGTTTAAAACGATCCGAAAAGAAAATCCATTTAGACAAAAGTTTACAGCACTTACCTTCATTGAAAATTTATGTCACTCATAAAGAATGTCTTCAGATAGGTAATCAACATTTCCCACCTCGCCGTAATGTGCATTTATAAATAAATAAAGACGGATTCTCAAAGCGGTTTTAATTTTGAGCCTGTCACTATACACCCATTGTGGAATTTGTTTCGGGGCTATTTTGACACATTTTTGCTTAAATTCTTTACAAGAAATATCTCTGTTTTCCTGACTAAATTTACTCCTTTTCTGCGTTGAGATATCTAATTTTGAAACTAGGTTCAGGAATTTTGAAGAAGAGAATTTTAATAACCAAAAGAAAAATTTATAAATCCAATTCATTTTTAACTATACCCATTTTGACTTTCCTTACTTCTTAGATTTCATTTACACAGGAAATTCGGAAAGAGGGGAGAAAAATAAAGGAAGTTGGGGAGT
Source organism: Parasteatoda tepidariorum (assembly GCF_043381705.1). Taxonomy (NCBI): domain Eukaryota; kingdom Metazoa; phylum Arthropoda; class Arachnida; order Araneae; family Theridiidae; genus Parasteatoda; species Parasteatoda tepidariorum. The sequence goes on along the minus strand of NC_092211.1, from coordinate 72,312,686 downwards.
TCCCACCTTTTCCAACTCTCAGGTGCATTTTCAATTCAATCGAAAAGTGGTTTTACTCCCCCAAGTCCCTAATTGTGGAGGGGTAACCATGACCATCCTTAAAATCTTTACAAATGTTTAGTCCCTGATTCCAAGAAGCGCAACCATCAATTTGATGAAAAAGGGGTACAACATTTCAAAAACTGACTCCTACAAGAAAGAATGCTTTCACTCTTTTGGACTACCTTAATGCATTATCTTTTAACTTTTTATGTATAAATAACCATGTACTGTATATGTATCTGAATACCATATTCGCATTTTTATCTATGTATATTATATAACTGAATTCGGCGTAAATTGTTTTATCCATTCTTTTCCATTGTAATTGCTGGTTGAGAAAACATGCTGAGAACAGAAATAATATAGGTTGTAAACAACACTGGTCACTACCGAAGGCAATATTTTAACTTTTTATTGATTCTTGCTTTTACTCATCAAGCTTATATTTAATTAATTGAATTAATTAATTTAATTAATTCAAACTTATATTTAATTAATTTTAGGTGAAGCAGAGAATTTTCGTTTTACCCACTTCTGTAAGACGACCACACAGGCAAAAAGTATAAGAAAACGTTGGGGAAAGGCAGATTTTTTTATGGTACTTAAACAATATGGTATGGTACTTAAACTTATGGTACCGGGTTCGAATCCCAGCAATGGCTGGTCGATACGAATTTCGCACTCGACTTGCACCGACCACAGTGCTGGAGCAAAATATCCTCGTGATAGACGGATAATGGGTTGAAGCATAACCATCTAGAAAGGTTATGGTTGAAGTCCCCTTACAGTCAGACTAACTGTGGGAGGTTTTTCTCTCCATGTAACGCAAATGCGGGTTGGTTCTATAAAAAAGTCTTCCACGAAGGCGAATTTCTCCCAATACTTGATCCAGAAATTCCCTTGTTTTCTGGATTGGGTACAAAATTACAAGACTACGGAGTTGAACATTAGTAGTCGTAAACCCATAATTGGCTCGGCTGTTCAACGACTACATAATAAAATAAAATACCTGCAAAAGGCCATGGTGGCTGAGGGGGTAGATCGCTTCGACCCAGGTTCGAATCCCAGTGATGGTTAGTCAATACGAATTCCACATCCAGTTCGCATTAACCACAGTGCTGACGTAAAATGTCTTCAGTGCTAGATGAATCATGGCTTAGAGTTCCCTTGCCGTCAGGCTAACCATGGAAGGTTTTAATGTTTTTCCTCTTCATGTCGAGCAAATGTGGCTTAGTTCCATCAAAAAGTTCTCCACAAAGGCTAGATTGCCCCAATGCTTGATCCAGGATCAGTCTTCTGAGTTGGATTCAAAATTATAAGCTACGCAGTTGAACATTGAAAGTCGTAAACTCAGAATTGGGTCGGCTGTTCCCCACAGTTGTAAGATAAAATAAAATATTTGCAAAAGAACCGCGGTGCCTCATGGGATAGAGCTCGTCTCCCAGAGTGGACACCCATTCGAATCCCAGTTTTGGTTGGTCGATACGAATTCTGTTTTCGGCTAGCAACAACTACAGTGTTTCCGTAAAATATTCTCGGTGGTAAAAGGATTATGGGTTAGAATCCCCTTGACGTTGGACTGACTGTGGGATGCTCAGGGATTTTCCTTCCATGTAACGCAAATGCGGGTCAGTTCCAAGAAAAAGTCCCCCATGAATGCTAGTTTGANTTAGACAGGTCGACTTATCATTTATTTTTGGAGCAAAGAGCTAACATAAGCACATAACATAACTAATACTAACATAACGTTAACTTGCGAACTTGTTCGCTCCAATATTGCTTGATAGGTCAGCTCTGATAGTATAGGAGCCTTAGTCCACTCCAAATAGGATTTCAAAACAAAGTGTGACGCTATGAAAAATTAGTATCAATCACTTCTGCGCATTGAAATGAGTCGGCTTACTGAAGGGGAAATCTTAAGGTATTTGAATTCTTTGATTAGCTTATTGCTTTTCTTATGGAACAACCAATTTTCACATCTGTGAATCATATGGAACTCAACAATACAATTGATTGTACAATAGTAAGTTTCACAACTCCATAAGTCATTCCACAATAGGCAGTGATTTACGTATTCAGTTTATTTGGTCGATATATTTGCTCGATATATATAGTTCTATACTAATAAAGTTCGAGCTTTGCCACTTTTGAGGATGATGTGTCATTTTTGAGAATATATTTAATTTTGAGTACATACTTATTAATTGAGTATATAGGGACATGCTCAAAATTAAATAGTGTCAAAAATGTCACATCATTCTCAAATGTGACAAAGTTCCAACTTTATTAGTTTAAAACGATCCGAAAAGAAAATCGATTTAGACAAAAGTTTACAGCACTTACCTTCATTGAAAATTTATGTCACTCATAAAGAATGTCTTCAGATAGGTAATCAACAATTCCTACTTCGCCGTAATGTTTATTTATAAATAAATAAAGACGGATTCTCAAATCAGTTTTAATTTTGAGCATGTCACTATACTCCCATTATGGAATTTTGACACATTTTTGCTTAAATTCTTTACAAGAAATATCTCTGTTTTCCTGACTAAATTAACTCCTTTTCTGCGTTGAGATATCTAATTTTAAAACTAGGTTCTGGAATTTTGAAGAAGAGAACTTTAATAACCAAAAGGAAAAATTTATGAATCCAATTTAACTATTCCCATTTTGACTTTCCTTACTTCTTAGATTTCACTCACACAGGAAATTCGAAAATAGGGGAGAAAATAAAGGAAGTTGGGGAGTTCCCACTCTCCCACCTTTTCGAACCCTCAGGTGCATTTTCAATTCAATCGAAAAGTGGTTTTACTCCCCCAAGACCCTAATTGTGGGGTAACCATGACCATCCTTAAAATCTTTACAAATATTTAGTCCCTGATTCCAAGAAGCTCAACCATCAATCTGATGAAAAAGGGGTCTAACATTTCAAAAATTGACTCCTACAAGAAAGAATACTTTCACTCTTTTGGACTATACTGTATGTATAAATAACCATGTACTGTATATGTATATGAATACCCTATCCTCATTTATATATGTATATGCTATATCTGAATTCGGCGTAAATTGTTTTATCCATTCTTTTCCGTTGTAATTGTTGGTTGAGAATCGAAGTGATATAAGGTTGTAAATAACACTGCTCACTACCGAAGGCAATAACTTCAACTTTTTATTGATTCTTGCTTTTACTCAACAACTTTATAGCAAACTTATATTTAATTAATCTTTAGTGAAGCAGAGAATTTTCGTTTTACCCACTTCTGTAAGACGACCACACAGGCAAAAATATATGAAAACGTTGGGGAAAGGCAAATTTTTTTATGATGCTTATACGACAATTTTTTTTATGTGAGATAATTGCTTATTCCTGATACGACATAATTATATATGTATATTTAAAATAGTGTGAGACTGCGAAGAAGTGGCTTATTATAAAAATCTTCACCTACATCATCGTTTAGGTTTTTAAAAGTCTCGGATAAATTCATTTCAGAATAAAAATAAACATCAATTTTTATACGCGTAAGCAATCCTTCCAAAAATTAGATTTTTTACTCTCTGACTTGTCATAATCACTTATTTATTATACAGTGTGGAAGGAATTGGATTGAGCAAAGAGCCGTGGTAGTTTAGGAGATAGAGCATTCGCCTTCTAACGAGGTGAACCGGGTTCGAATCCCAGCGATGGCGGGTCGATACGAATTCCGCACTCGGCTCTCATCGATCACAGTGCTGAAGCAAAATATCCCCAGTGGTGGACGGACCCTGGGTTAAAGTCCCTTTACCGTTAGGCTAACCGTGGGTGGTTTCTCTCTCCATGTAACGCAAATGCGGGTTAGTTCTATAAAAAAGTCCTCCACGAAGGCGAATTTCTCCCAATACTTGATCCAGAAATTCCCTTGCTTCTAGATTGGGTTCAAAATTACAATACGGAGTTGAACATTAGAAGTCGTAAACCCATAATTGGGTCGGCTGTTCAACGACGGCTACAAAATAAAATAAAATGCCTGCAAAAGGTTATGGTGGCTGAGGGGGTAGATCGCTTCGACCCAGGTTCGAATCCCAATGATGGTTAGTCAATACGAATTCCACATCCAGCTCGCATTGACCACAGTGCTGACGTAAAATGTCTTCAGTGCTAGATGAATCATGGCTTAGAGTTTCCTTGCCGTCAGGCTAACCATGGAAGGTTTTAATGTTTTTCCTCTTCATGTCGAGCAAATGTGGCTTAGTTCCATCAAAAAGTTCTCCACAAAGGCTAGATTGCCCCAATGCTTGATCCAGGATCAGTCTTCTGAGTTGGATTCAAAATTATAAGCTACGCAGTTGAACATTGAAAGTCGTAAACTCAGAATTGGGTCGGCTGTTCCCCACAGTTGTAAGATAAAATAAAATATTTGCAAAAGAACCGCGGTGCCTCATGGGATAGAGCTCGTCTCCCAGAGTGGACACCCATTCGAATCCCAGTTTTGGTTGGTCGATACGAATTCTGTTTTCGGCTAGCAACAACTACAGTGTTTCCGTAAAATATTCTCGGTGGTAAAAGGATTATGGGTTAGAATCCCCTTGACGTTGGACTGACCGTGGGATGCTCAGGGATTTTCCTTCCATGTAACGCAAATGCGGGTCAGTTCCAAGAAAAAGTCCCCCATGAATGCTAGTTTGACCCAGGAGTTCCCTTGTCTTCTGGATTGAGTTTAAGATTACAGGGCTACGGAATTGAACATTAGAAGTCGTAAATCCAAAATTGTTCAACGCTGGTTATGAAATAAAATACATGGGAAAAACTTAAAAGATTAATTATTTTTATCTCTTTCTTGTTTTTAACTTCAAAAAAATATAAATAAAGGATAATTTGCGAACATTTTTTTAGAAATATTGAGGGGGAATTTTAAGAGATTTCTAATTATTAAAGGTAACATACACCCACGGCCAACGGCGTCCAGGTTTAGTTCCGAGCCAAATAAACGCCGAACTATATGCATAAAAAATTCTCAAAAAGTTATATTTATCATGCTCTAAAATGACTTGTAATTACTTATTGCTTTCTAATATTGTAAAAGAAGTAAGACTTACAAAAAGGTCTATAATACGAACCTTGAACTATTATCATTATCATTTAAAGATTTTCAGTGTCAAAGAAAGGTCACCTCTAATATTTATAAAATCATCCTCGAGCAATGCTTAAGGTGTTATTACCTAAAGCCATTGAATAGATTTGCATTGGTCACTCTTGGCAGTTTACACGCTTCACAGCACAGGCGTGGCTCATTTCAACTACCTGACTTAATTTCTCCCCCTATCTCTTACAAAAATCAACCTTACGTGCACCGATATAAGACAAAATACAAAAGTTGTGCATTCAGAAGTTCCTTTGGCACGCGCCAACGATGGACATCTTTAATTATAACGAAGTAATAATGACCGCAATAACAACAGATGTCCAGCTGCGAAGACCTCGCGTGATTCAAGGTTAAAGGTTTCTGGCTCAGTTTCACGCAAGGTTTACATCTCTCGGATTTTGTTTTACGGTCTTCTTAAAGACACTGAAACGCATTTCTCCGATTCGGGCCATTTAATGAGGCAGTTTGACTAGCGCTGACGCTGACTATCTCTATCTCGGGATCGCTGTGTCTGGATTTAAGAAGTTGAGTTGTTTTGAACTGCTCCCTTCCGAAATCGTCTGCAGTTTTTAACATGAGTTGTCGATTAATTAGGCGGGAAAACTTCAAGAAACAATTTTTATTTTAAAAAAACTTCGAATCAAAATGTCTTTTAAAAGGTTTTCTGATCAAACATGAATATGAAACCAACTTGATTATTCGTGGCTGAAACTGTACTTTGAAAAATTCGAAATTGAAAAATCGCATTTTCATAAATCAAAATCAAACTATCTAATCTATCTATTTCACATATCAGACTATCTAAAAATAAGCATTAATTTTTTTTTAACGTTTTGTAAAAAAAATATGCATCCTCTATAAGTGTCCATCATGTTTTAAATAATTTTATTTATTTTTTATTTATTTATTTTTTTGCTGTAAATTTAAAATAATAAAAATCGTGTTTGTCATGCTTCATACAAGTTTGTTGACTTTTAACTCTACAAATTTATTTATTCTTTACTCCATTTTTAATATTTTTTTCTAAGACGCTCTGTTCTATATTCTTTTAACTCTGACGTCATAAAACCGAAAACGGAAGTACGAAAGTTTCTCACGAAAAAGAAACCATATGCAGACGATCAATATGGGCGCGCTGTTACTACTACAAACCATCGAACAGCTGATATCAGCGTAAAATAAAATAAAAACTTGCGACGGTGAAGGTAAGTTCGATTTCCGGCAGGTTCTTTGTTACGACATCCGGCACGGAAAAAAGAGTAGATGCCGTTACTACCGTATCTGAGGTAGTTTACACGAAATCACTGAATGATGATACCCCTCTAATTATTAAATCTTCTTTTCTCACCCCCGCAATCAAGGTCATTAACTATTCTTTCGAACACCATCTGTCTCAAATCTCTGCTGTCTTTCGGGATGAGTGATTTCTTTACATATTCAGCCAAATGATTTCCAGATTTCTGGAAAAAGACAGCAACGAACAGAACTAATAATTAAGTATCATTTACCTAGTGTAACAAAGATCAGCATTTTATTAATTAGCTTTTATTAATTCAGTAGCTTTAGTTAATTAGCTGAATACTCGTTCTTCTTACGGCAGTGTTTCCCAAACTTTTGACTTTTGTGTACCCTTTCTAAGTTTTTCGTAACGCTGTGTACCACTAATAAAAAAATGAATGAACTTTTTACGATAAAAAAATTGCACAGAAGTTAAAAGTCACAACTGGCTGTTGACACCGCTAATTATTAACTGTTAACTCTGCGAAAAATAGCCAATAGAAAAATACGTAATCGTAAATTTTTATGGCTAGCTTTGTTTTTAAAGAAATTTTTTTGAAATTTTCTTTTGTTGCAGGATATTTCGCATAAGAACGCCTACCCCTGCTAAACTGTTCCCGTACCCCTGGGGGTACGCGTACCACACTTTGGGAAACACTGTCGTAGGGGATGGGAAAAAAAAATTAATCAGTACTTCAAAATCGTACACAAAACTTTCGGACAAATACCGACACAAAAATAAAACTAATTAAATGTTTTTTTTAATTTATTTATTATTATTTGCTGCCCTTTTCGGTGGCTTTACGTTATTAGATTAACCTAAACAAGTATCTAGTAAATCATACCATCAAAGATTAACTGTAATCAGTATAATCCAATAAAATTTTTCTCGTTCAGTATCTTCGAGGGACAGTAAAAATTCTATTATAAAAATGTAATGTATTGGTGCAGCTGTAATCGGCACCAAATTCACTCATAAAAAAACTTTGTACCTAGACAACTTTGTACCAATTATCATGCTGCCAATAATGCCAATTACCAAATTAAGTGAATGTCAAATAATGGAATGGTGAATTTTTACGGTTCCTGTAACGAATAGAGAACATTTTCTCCATTAATTTTGCTTTTTAATTCATAGCTTATTTTTTCTTCTATTAGTAACTATTAGCGAAATTAATTATCATTGACTTCAATAATAATATTGGCGTTTCTTCATAAGCAAATTCATATGCTAGGATGGGAGGAAGTAGAATAATTAAATACAGTTGGGCTGTGCAATCGGCTTGGCTACTATATTAAAGTTTATATGTTGTACAAGATAATTTGGTGACCAAGCGGTCGCTAAAGGCGGCAAATTGAAATTAAAGGTTAAATGCATTATTTTTTATGTATCAGCAATTTTATCAAATAATATTTAGCTTAGTAATTTACAACCTATCAGTTAAGAGACTGAGGTGGCTCAGGGGATAGAACGCTCGCCTCCCACTAAGGTGTCCCGGGTTCGAATACCGGCGATGGCTGATCGATACGAATTCCGCACCTGGATCACACCGTTCACAGTGCTGAAGCAAAATATCCTCAGTGGTAAACCGATCATGAGTTAAAGTCCTCTTGCCGTAAGGCTAACGGTGGGAGGTTTTCCTCTTCATGTAACGCAAATGCGGGTCAGTTCCAAAGTCCTCCATGAAGGTCAGTGAGTCCCAATGCTTGATCGAGTTCCCTTTTCTTCTGGGTTGGGTTCAAAATTACAAGGCTATGGGGTTGAACATTGGTTGTCATAAGCTCAGCTAGATAGGTTTTATTACCTTTCATTGTCGGTAATAAAACCTATCAGCTATGTAAGCTTCATAACTTATTATATTAAAGCTTATCTTAACATTAATAAAGTTATTCATATAGCATTTTAACATTTAATTGAGGCGTACGTAAGTTTCAATACTTTCTGTAGCTCACTGTAAGATATGATTCAACTATGCTGATATAAATCTACAGCTTAAGTAAGCAGACAGCATATTTTGTTTTTAATAAAGAAAATATTGTTTATAAAAAATTTTAATAAAACAGTGAATCAATTATTTTTTCCAAGAAATTTGTTTTAAAACCACGTTTACTTGGAACATAATTAAAATAAAGTTTATTAAACAATATATACGAAATAAATTATCTTTTGCAAAAAATATTTTAAAAAAATTTTTCAACATTAAAGCAGAAGATATCCCTTTTAATTTTGACCTAAGTCAGTGAAAGATCAAAAAGCATTTAACTTAACTATCGAAGGGGTAGAGAAGAAGAGGGAAAATTCGAAATATTCTTTTAATCTTTTTCATACAATTTTCAAATAATTTTTGTTCAATTTTCATTTCATTTTCGGAGGTTTTGTGCCGTCTACTAATACTATATTATCAAAAGTTTGTTAAGTACAAAAAAATATCGAGAAAACACACATTAAAAATTTAACCTAGAATCAAAAATGGCGAGGATATGGGCCCCTGAACTAGAAAAAATTATATTCATTATAAGTCAATTGCATTTAATCAATGATCAAGAAAATGCTATTTAATTATTTTTTTTCCAACTAAAACACCACTTTTTTTAAGCGATGCACACACTAAAACATTCTTTATTTGCATGCAATCCCATTGTAGAAACACTTCTAAGTAAGGATGAATGCCTGGAATCGAAGCTTGCATGCAAAATTCACCTCAGGTGGGCTGACACAAAAGACTGTCATCTTCATCCCCGGGCGGGCTCAGGTGCCTCCAGGCCTACTTACCTGGTTGACCTTGCCGAGCGCCTTAGGGGTCAAAGCAAAGCCGTCAACAATACCTGCTTTCTGGAGGTAATTTTTTTCTTTTCTTGGACTCCCGAGATCTTTTGTGGCGTATAACTCCCTAATAAAAATGCTGTAGGTGGAACGAAAAGATTCTATGTTCTTGGAACAAAGCTGGGGATGGCAGCTTTTGAAATGCTGTTGGAATAAAGGGATATTTTAGGGACCACCCGAAAATAAATAGTATGTTAAGTTCTAAAAAAAGAAGCTAAATGCTGTTCGTATTATCACGAAAGAGTTTTTTATTTTATTGAATTACATAATGTGCGTAACAATTATCAATCAATTTTTTTAAACAAAATTTTCGAAATAAAAGTTATCATCCTTTATCGTCTTTTCTAAGCTTCGGCTTCCTAATGGTAAAAATTATACAATATTAGAATGAGATAATTTTGAAATAATATAAGAAAAATATTAAAATCACTTTACAAATCTTGCTCAACTTACAAATTATTGCGGTAGAATAATTCAACAATTTGTTTTCGAGAAAGTGTTTGGATGCGTCCTCCAGTAATTATTGGTAGAAAAGGTACTAGAAAAAAATGTCCTGGACAAAAGGTATGAAAGGAAAAAAAAAAGGTACAGTTGTAATTGAAAATGCTAGAAAATAGAAGATAAGATTGACGATGTCTTGGCTGTTTTATTCAAGCAGTATTTTTGCATTTGAAATGTTTGAGAATTTCATTTTTTTTTCTTCTGTTTACCACATTTGTCTATTGAAAACTTTGATGGGACCAACTCAAATTTAAAAGTATGCCTTGTTTTATTCATCAACGAAAGTTCAAAATTAAAATCGAATTTCAAAATATTGATCATAATGTTAATGTTTAAGTAAATCTCTCCATATGTAGAGTAGTTCAATCAAAAATTGAGTCTTTTCAAAATATCTCAAGAACTTTAAAAGCGAATTGAGTTTCAAAATATCTCGAGAACTTTATAAGTGAAGCGTTTTTGTGTCTGATTTTGTAACTTAAAATATCGTCTGCATTAATTAATTAACATGTTTGAGGTCACCCTCTTGAACCGTTAAGACGGAGTCCTAGAACATGGAGATCGAACCATTAGATCAAAAGTTATTTAAGGTGGCCCGTTTTTTATTTTGCGTACTGTTACGTCTATTTTGGTCGATTCGGTGTTCATAGGGGAGAAAAATTTGCCTTCAAACTAAAAGTTTTAATATTTCGTTATCTACTTTTTTTGTATTTTTTTAATCATAAATACTAGAGGACGCGGGCAAGAATCCTTATACCTTTATGAAAGTGCATAATATAACATGCGCATTTATTGACTTATTTGTGCTGCGATTTTAAAAATGATTACGATATATACACACAAAAAAAAATTTATGCATGCATAGCTGATTGTGATTCGGATTCGTATATCTAACTTGAGATGAAATAGACGCCCTCTTTGCCGAGCGCTATAAATTAAAATGGGCGTTGGTTGAATGCACATAAGTATCGAGTGGGATTTTATAGAGTGGACCATTATGCTATGTGAATCATTTTAGATAAAAACAAGTTGAAAAGTTTATGCCCGTATTTAACTTAAATAACGTTCATAGCTTTTAAGGCAACCGTTAAAATATAACGTGTATTTTGATGATTTTGGACACACTCCTTCTTTGGGCTCAGCAAAAAGTGAGCAAATCGGAAACTCCTCGCTTACGCTAATGTATGATGTATATATTACCGGCAAAGTATGAAACACCGGCATTCTATAAAATGCCTAGGCATTCTATAGAATGACAAATGCTATTTAGGCAAGGTATGAAATATGAGAAGTATTAAATACTTTCCCTAGGCATTGTATATAATACCTAGGCATTCTATAGAATGACAAATGCTATTTAGGCAAGTATGATAAAACTTCTCCCTGATGAGGTTGTTATGTAAATGATGCGCATTTCTCAAAAATTAAAATGTTATTCTGAAAAAATAATGAAAGTGCCATTAAAAAAAATTTATTCAAAATGTGTAAAGAAAAATGAAAGTTGTACAAAACATAATTTATGCCTTTCTTATTAAGGGAAACAAAATTTTCGTATAAAAAATTCACATTTAGATCATAATTATTTTCAGTTTAGAAACAAATATTGCACAAAATATCCATTTCATCACCTTTACTAGCATGGCCACAGANGCAATTTTTGAAAATTGTAATCAGGATTACAAGTAATTGATTACTGTAATCAAAATTGTAATCATGATTACAGCTGTAATCAAAATTTTTTGAAAATTGTAATCATGATTACAAGTAATTGATTACTGTAATCGACTATGTAATCATGATTACAGCTGTAATCAAACTTTGTAATCACGATTACAAGTAATTGATTACTGTAATCAATATTGTAATCATGATTACAGCTGTAATCAAAATTTTTGAAAATTGTAATCATGATTACAAGTAATTGATTACTGTAATCAAAAAATGTAATCGATTACATTTTTGGCCAACTCTGAATATTACCGGCAAAGTATGAAACGCCGGCATTCTATAAAATGGCTAGGCATTGTATAGAACGCCGGATGTTTTTAGGCAAGGTATGAAATATGAGAAGTATTAAATACTTTCCCTAGGCATTGTATATAATACCTAGGCATTCTATAGAATGACAAATACTATTTAGGCAAGTATGAAAAAACTTCTTCCTGATGAGGTTGTTATGTAAATGATGCGCATTTCTCAAAAATTAAAATGTTATTCTGAAAAAATAATGAGAGTGCCATTAAAAAAAATTTATTCAAAATGTGTAAAGAAAAATGAAAGTTGTACAAAACATAATTTATGCCTTTCTTATTAAGGGAAACAAAATTTTCGTATAAAAAATTCACATTTAAATCATAATTATTTTCAGTTTAGAAACAAATATTGCACAAAATATCCATTTCATCACCTTCACTAGCATGGCCACAGAAGATTTCATACTTTGCCGGTTTCTCATTTGGCATTCTATAGAATGCCTTGGAAATGTGTGAAATATAATTCATTTCATACATTGCCGGCTAGTTTTAGGCATTATATACAATGCCTAGTCATTCTATACAAAGCCGGATTTCATACTTTGCGTGTAACATATATATATTTGTGGTTGAAATCCAGCGAACTATTCTGACTGTGTATTTTAGTTTAGTCCCTTTCAAAAATTGGACGCCAGCGATGCCCATGAGTTGACACTCATATCGTGTATTTTGTTTTATATTTTGCTTCATAAAAAGCTTCCATCTACCTGTTAAGTATCATTTTTTAATCTAGTTTTAGGCATTACATACAATGCCTAGGCATTCTATAGAATGCCGGGTTTCAAACTTTGCCGGTAACATGTATATAATTTTTTTTCATTTATTTTTTTCATCTATTTTATTCATTTTTACTATTTACAATGTATTCTCTTTTTTTTCTTTCAACAAAAGGGATGTATTGCTAATAACGTAAGCATTGCTAATGCTCCTCTTCGTCAACAAATTTAAGCAAATCGATCATCCTACTTGAGATGCTTACGCAACGCGTCACTTTTTTCTCTTGTATTTTACGCACCATATGAGGTGATCTGGGTTTGAACCCCAACGATGGTTGTCGATACGAATTCTGATCCAGGCTCGCACCGACTACAGAACTCACGTAAAATATCCTCAGTGGTAGAAGAATCATGGATTAGAAATCCCCAAGCAGTCGGGTTAACCGTAGGAGATTTTCGTGGTTTCCCTATCCATATAACGCAAATGTGGGTTAGTTCTATCAAAAAGTCCCCCACGAAGGCTAGTTTGACCCAAATACTTGATCTAGGAGTCCCTTGTCTTCTAGGTTGGGTACAAAATTAAAAGGCTACAAAGTAGAACTTACATGTCGTAAACTTAAATTTGGATCGGCAATTCAATGCCGGTTATAAAATAAAGTAAGATATTTTAGGGTTTACGTCTTTAAAAATCACAATCACGAATAAAAAGCGGTTAAATGTATTCATTTAAGCACTTTTTTTTTTGGAAATTCGCAAAGATTATGTGATTAATTATTGACTGAAATAAAAAAAATATGCTTTAAAATATGCGAGTGTAAAACAAAGTAAAACACTTTTCGAATTTTGAAATGTTTCGAAAACAGAAGATCAGAATTTAAAATTAAGTATTTTTGTGTCAAATATGCATAATATTGTGTTATTTCATATCAAATACGCAGGCTGAAGAGCAGCAGCGAGAAATCACACAGCACACGGAACTTTTGCTTTTCAAACAATTTTAAAAGACACCCCCGGCAAAAAATGTTACAGAACATTAAAAAAAAAAAAAATTCAGAAATCAATAAATTTTACAATAAATAATTGAAAAAAACTTTCACCAATGATAAAAAACTAAAAAATTGATTTAAAAAAAAGAATTATTTATCGAAAAAACTAATGCGGTTAAGTCTAACTTCCTAAACTGCATCCCTGCACCTCACACGCTTACGTGCGTAAGCTCTGAAACGTACGTGAACGCAGACACTCTGTAGAGAACCGAAATTGTTCTATAACACTGTACAGAACTTACGTAGGTGAACGTGCGGGGTGGAACATGAAAAATATATGTACAGGGTGAGTAGCCAGATTATTCAACAAAAAATAAGCACCTTTTAAGCACTTTTCAAGCGCTCAAATAATATTTTCAAGCACTTAAAAAAACACAATTAGGTAGGATTGGAAAGTTTTTGACAATTGACGGTTTTATCTGGTTTTATCCGTCATGTCAAAAAACTTTAAAAAAAACTTTCTGCATTGTTTCTGACAATTGTCAAAAAATTTTTATCATGTAAATCAAATGGCGTATCATACGCTATGGACTGACGATAAGCAGAAATAGATAGGGGTTGAATTAATTGTGAAAACGTTGAATAGCACAATGTGAACAGCATCTTTATGCATAATTCNAATTGATTTAAAAAAAAGAATTATTTATCGAAAAAACTAATGCGGTTAAGTCTAACTTCCTAAACTGCATCCCTGCACCTCACACGCTTACGTGCGTAAGCTCTGAAACGTACGTGAACGCAGACACTCTGTAGAGAACCGAAATTGTTCTTTAACACTGTACAGAACTTACGTAGGTGAACGTGCGGGGTGGAACATGAAAAATATATGTACAGGGTGAGTAGCCAGATTATTCAACAAAAAATAAGCACCTTTTAAGCACTTTTCAAGCGCTCAAATAATATTTTCAAGCACTTAAAAAAACACAATTAGGTAGGATTGGAAAGTTTTTGACAATTGACGGTTTTATCTGGTTTTAACCGTCATGTCAAAAAACTTTAAAAAAAAACTTTCTGCATTGTTTTGGACAATTGTCAAAAAATTTTTATCATGTAAATCGAATGGCGTATCATACGCTATGGACTGACGATAAGCAGAAATAGATAGGGGTTGAATTAATTGTGAAAACGTTGAATAGCACAATGTGAATAGCGTCTTTATGCATAATTCGTAGCGAAAATCAACATGGTAAAGGACAAATCTCATTTCGGAAAAGAAAAATTAAGCACTTTTTAAAAACACCCAATGAAAAAAAACACCTTTAAGAGCTTTTAAAAAACGAAAATAAACACTTTTTAAAAACGCTACGCACCCTGATGTAGAATATGCTAAATCTCTCTATCGCAGTACCATCCTTGCGCATGGGCACACCCGAGCAGTGCCCGAGGGCACCAGGCGCTCAGGGGCCCTTGAGAATCTTACTTTTCATAAATTGTATTAAAAAAAACTAAGACTAATCAAAATTACCTTATATATTTTTTAAAAATAAATACATTATATTGTATAAGGTGTGTATTTTGTTTTTCTTTCTACAAATAGCGATTGATTATCTTGTAAACAACAATAATTTGAATAGTTTATCACCAGGGAAACTAAAAAGGCAACCGAAATCTATTTTTTTACGTTCCTATGAAATTTTTATGTGAATTCAGTCTTTTTGGGTCTACTAAAAACAAATTTAAATACATTTAAATCAAAATGTATTTAAATTTGTTCAAATTATTGCATATGTTAAAAATGCTTTATTTTATGCATGTGAAGTTTTTTAGTTCGATTTTAAGCAGTATGGCATGTTATAAGGGCCCAAAAATTTCTTTGCCCGGGGGGCCCTGCATGCTGTTAAGACGGCCCTGCTCTATCGGAGAGATTTAGCATGTTCTGTAATTCATTATGTGGTTAATACAGAACAATCTAGGATCTTTACAGAGCTCGCACGACATATGCACATGGACATTCGCGATGAGTTCATGTACTTGCGTTCTACACAGCTCAGCGCAGAATGTGAGGGACATTGCATGAAAATGCTAAATCTCGCTATTTGCTTAGTATTGTATAAGCATTCAAGTGTTTAGAATGGTTGGATAAGAATTTATATCATAAAAGATACGTATATATACTTTTCTTTTCAATTCCCTCATTAAAATGCATCATACACCAGTTAATCCCAGATTAAAACCACCCACTTCTTTTATGAATCCGCCTACCTTTCAATGACCTATTATCGCTAATGTTTCTGCTTCAGTTTCTTTTATGTTATTTCGAAGCATAACAAGTTGTTACTTTTATAAAGAAATTGCACCTTTTTTTTATATTTCAAATGAAGAATGAGACAACATGTCTTATCATTTAAGAAATCTAAAACCTTGAACTACGTTTAATGTTATTAATCCCATCACAACTCATTCTCTTTCACTTTCTACGTTCCTTTTACTTTCCTAATTAGAACAAGGATTCTTTTTGTTCTGATTTTAAAAAGTGTTTTTCAATTATTTTATTTTTTTCTTCAGAAGTCAAAAAAAGGTGGAAGGTTTGTTTGTATATCTCTTATAAACTTTCATGAAACGAACACTGTGGTTCCTAATTATTTTTTTTATGAAATTTGGGGGCTTTATGAACTCCAGCAAAACAGTTCCTAATTATTTTTTTTCAGCTACGGAACGCAAAGAGATCGAACTCCTTTCCTGACTGCTAAAAAATATTAATTAGCATGATGGGTAAATATGTTAAACGATAAAGGAAAAAACAAACATTTAAATTGATTTAGAAACATTTAATGTTAAGAATGAAATTTTTTCATTGCTTCATCAATAAGTCTTAAAAGTAAGTTTTATTAGCTTTTAGTTTCTGGCGTATGCATAAATACAATAAGCTAAATTATAGTTTTTGAAAAAGATCTGTTATGAAATGTGAGAATGGTTATTGGAGAAAAATAAAACTCGAAATTTGTTACTTCATTTTGAATGATAGAGTACGATGAGAAATATTGATACAATCATTTGCAAATGCATATTTTAGTAACTTATCCAATATATTGTAATTCGAAGAAAAAAAAATTAATATATATTTTAGAACCGTGGTGGCTCAGGAGATAGAGCACTCTCCTCCCAATGAGTAACCCGGGTACGAATCCCATCGATTTTATTAAATAAAATATGCATTTGAAAAATTGCTATTTCTTTTTTTTTTATTAGCATTTTCCTTAAATGATATTATAATAATAACCAAATTATTAAACATGGTGCGTAGCGTTTTTAAAAAGTGCTTAACGATGCTTATTTTCAGTTTTTGTTTTTAAAAGCCTTAAAGGTGCTTTTAAAAAGTGCTTAATTTTCCCTTTTCGAAAATGAGATTTTTTTCTTTACCATGTCAATTTTCGCCATGTATTATGCAAAAGCGTGCTTTTCACATGTTCTATTTAACGTTTTTGCAATTCATTCAACCACAATCTATTTGGCTTACCGTCGGTCCATAGCGTATGAAAGCGCCAATAATTTTACATGTTTGATGAAATACAGCATGTGCGTTTACTGAGCTAGGTTTGGTGAGATTATTGCACTCTCATGTGCAACTCTACTGCATTTTGCAAGATATTCTAAATTTCTGGCTTCATTTTCCACCCTCTAATATCGAACCTAAAAATTTCTTGATCATTTTATTATGGCTAATAGAATCAAGAAAAATAGTTCCTTGTCAGAAACGAGTTATTTTTATCATGATCATGTAAAGTCTTTGAAAATTATTTTGCATTTTGTAAAGTATATAGTGCTTAAAAAGTACTTAACAGGTGCTTATTTTTTGTTGAGAGATTTGGCTACGCACCCTGTTAAATAATTAATCGATTGTTGGTTTAATACTAACTCATTGCATGTTTCACAAATCATTACTGGCACTTAAAAATTCAATACCTAATTCACGAACCACGGAACCCTTAGGTTCCTCGGAACACCTTTTGGAAACCGATGCTCTAGCATTCTAGACGGAGTCGTTCTCGGCTCAATTTAAAAATCCTTTTACGGCTACGTAACTAACTGCTTTGGAAATAAAAATCTCTCCAGTAAGTTCATCCACAAGCAAAATCAAATATCGGCAGGTTGCTCGCACAACAAGGTGGGTGAAATAAAAAAAAAATTGTATCATAAAAACTTGAGCAGAAACTCAGGTGCAGGAGCAGCTGCCCGCTGAGCCCAGATTTCAGAACATCTGTGCACGTGCTAAAGGAATAAATAAAGAAAGAAAACGAAAGGAGAAGCAGATGGCTACCCAAGAACTTTTCCTCGAGCGTGCGTGATGTGCGCTTACTAAATTACGATACCCCTAAGAGGGGAGGGGGGTGAATCTTACTTGAAACTGTATTTTTTGTTCTATAAGATATACATATCTATGGATGCAAGATGTCTGTTGCTGAAATCTTGAGGTTTGGGGGGAGGGGAAACTGAGCTTTCGTGCAGACAATCTCGTCTTGTCTTAAAACCACCTTTTATTTTTGTTGAGTAAAAGGGGGCTCGCGTTGGGTAGTTTGACAAGTGTAGGTCACAATCATGAGCCCAGATGGATTAAAATTGGCATAAAATAAGAGCTTTTCTTGCTCTTTTGATTAAACTAATTTTTTCAGCCATTATGTTTGTCATTACCATTAAAGTGATATAACATAATGTATGTTCAAGGCACCAAACTTACGAGATATTTCTACAAAACATTAACCGTGACATATTTATCTAATTAAATTAGGGTGGTGCAGCACCTTAGAACAAAAATCCTTCATTGGTGCTTGTTTAAGATAAGAAAATAAATTAAAGAATGAGTAAGCAATTATTTTAAGAGCTTAATTGAAAAATTATAAATAACATTTCAAAAATAGTAAGCTTTTCATATCATATAAATATAGAATTTCCACTAACTACTTAACACCATTTTGCTGAAGATATTTTATTTCATTTAAAATATCAGGTCACATAATGATAGATTTTAAAAACTGTTTTATTATAGTAACTTACCTTTAAAAGAAAGGCAAATTGCAAAAAAAATAAATAATAATAAATAAAGTTAGGGCAGCCAACATTTTAACGACGAAAAACGAGATTTGCTTTAAGACTGAAAGAAAATCGTTTTCCTGTTATCAAATCGTCTACAGGCTTTTCATATTATCAAATATTTGAAGAAGAGAAAAACGTAAACCGATTTAAAATAAAATGAACCCATGCAGCAGAGATAAGTATTAATTACTTGAAAATAACGTCAAAAGGCCACAAGGTTAAGAGCATTTAAACATTTCGACCAAACGTTTTATTTTCGTTTCAAGTGGTAGTCTCAAATCCGCTAAAATTTTGGTTATTTTTAACCTAAAAATGACAATTTTTTGCCCTTAATTTGACTACCAATTGGATTGGTGAATTTTGTAACCAATTTTTGACGTAATTTTAACCAAGTAGGTTTTTTTTAACACATTTTAACCAGATTATTAACGTTCATTTTTGGATACATAAATTTCGCTTTTTTTTTTAACCATGACTATTAACGTTTCATTATAGGAAATTTCGTAACCGATTCTTAAAGTAAATTTTACGTTATTTTAAACAAACCTATAACGGTTTTTTTTTTTTTTGTATTTCTATACTATAGTGAATTTCGTAACCCAATTTTTAACGCAAATTTGACCAAGTTGGTTTCTTTTATAACGTATTTTTTTACGTCACTTTAACCACGATACAAATGTATTTTTTCCAAGATACAATTTACTTATTATTACCATGAATATTAACGTTTTTTTAACGCTTATTTTGAGTTTAATGAATTCCTTAATAATTTTTCACGAAAATTTAACCAAGTTAATTTCTACTTAACGTAATTTGTACGTTATTTTAACCAAGTTGTTAAAAAAAAAATTTTTTTTCGTTTCACGATTTCCATTGTATTATATGAACAAAAGTTATCTTCTTAAGGATATTAAAATATATTCATATTTTGTATTTTAATCAAGATTGAGTCATTCTAATTGAACTATGTTAAAAGTATTTTTCTCATTAACTTTGGCATTAAAGTCAAGGTGCCAATTAGAATAGTTATGTCTCGCAGTTACTTGTTTTTTTATTGTATATTATTTTAATTTTGATAAACAAGAATAGCAGATTTCAGTACTCACCATTACTATAGACAGCTATTACAGGGTGCGTAGCCAAATTATTCAACAAAAAATAAGCACCTTTTAAGCACTCAAAAAATATTTTTAAGCACTTTAAAAAATATTATAATTAGGCAGGATTGGAAAGTTTTTGACAATCGACTGCTTTATCTTGTTTTAACCGTCATGTCAAAAAAAAAAAAAACCTTTAGGTGTTGTTTTTGACAATTGTCAAAAATCATGAAATTTTGAATCATGTAAAACGAATGGCGTTTTCATACGCTACGGACAGACTATACGCCGAAACAGATTGGGGTTGAATTAATTATGAAAACGTTGAATATAACAATGTGAACTGTGTCTTTTTGCATAATTCGAAGCAAAAATCAGCATAGTAAAGGAAAAATCTCATTTAGAAAAGGAAAAATTAAGCACTTTTTAAAAACACCCAATGAAGAAAGCACCTTTAAAAATTAAAAAAAAAAAAACGAAATTAAGCACTTTATAAAAACGCCACGAACCCTGCATAACAAATTAAGCTGACACTAAGTATAGAGCATATTTTTAAATTTTAGCTACCTGTCAGACTTTTTAGTTTTATTCCAAGGGATTTGTTTCACAATTAAGGAACGAAAGTGCTTTCTTTTTGCAATATTCGATTAAAAAATGATACTTAACAAGTAGATGGAAGCTTTTTCATTAAGCAAAATATAAAAAAAATAGACAATACGAGTGTCAACTCATAGGCATCGCTAGCGTCCAATTTTTGAAAGGGACTAAACTAAAATACACAGTCACAATAGTTCTCTGAATTTTAACCACAAATATATATATCTTATTTCAGTTATTAAACATCTGCAAAAAGATTAATCTCTTTCTTGACTTTTACCTCTCACGAGTTTAAATTGGTGATAAATCATAAAATGTCTTTACATCAGTCTGACATATTGAAAACTTAATAGATTTCTAATAATTGAGGAGGACATATAACCACTGTCCTCCCCATCACTGACAACACCTGTGGTTTAACTGGAAGCAAAGCCTTATTATTGTAATCTGTAAACTATCTATAAATTATTACCAGCTATAAACTATTTAGCTGAAAAGAATTGATTTGGCTTTAAAATGAAAAATAGCTTACATAATATTTAAAATTATTAAACTTTTTAAATAATCAAATAACTGCAAATTTCACAACATTTTCCTACCTAAATGAAAAAAAGTAATTCTCATCTAAATTTTCTATTTTTTTCATCAGCCTCAACAAGGAGATTAATATAAACATTGGAGCAAGGGAGTTTCTTTTCAAATATTTAAAATTTAATAACAAATGCTTTCCATTTTCTCAAATCTCTGGCTTTTCTTCGGATTAACATTTTTAAAATTAACACTAAGGGCGATAGCTAAACATGGGGAAAATTTGGTATCTTTTTAAGTGTCGTGCAAAACTGTTACAATTTCACAACAGTTGTAAAAATAATATATTATTCCTTAAAAAGCCATTTTTGATATAACAGAAGTTTTTAAAGATCATTCTCAACCCTCTAACGCAGTATTTTTATAAAACATATTTTTCACACTTTTTCCTTTATTTCGTATTAATTTAAGCTAAAATAAGAGAAACATCAAATTTAGCATTTCAATACTTTATGGTTATGAAATACAGCATGAAACACCAATGTCTATTTCTGCATTAATGGTAAAATCTTCCAAACACGGCTCATTTTCAAACAATAATTTTTCAAATTTGAACTTATTTAGATTTAAAAGAAACAGTTAATCATCATTAAAGTTTTTTATAAAATTTTAAACACACACAAAAAACTTTTTTGGATTTTATATTTTATTAAATAGAATTCTAATAATCTAACAGATTTTTTAGCAACGATTAGATTAATTTTACAATTAAAAAATATCAAAATATATTTTTACTTGTAAATAGTGTCAGAAAAAATATACATAAGGGACACTAGTGTCACTTTTACCCCAAGGTTTAAGAGGCTCTTCTTCTGACTGTTGACGGAGTGCAGATGGGGAGGGAAAATTCTAAAAATGATTTTAATCCTCTTCATTATAATTTTACAAATAAACTGGTGATGGGTCGGGATAACCTGGTTGGTAGAGCACTGGGCCCGTATCCAAGAGGTCGTGGGTTTGATCCCCTCCGGCTGAAGATCCTGTGTAATAAATGGCGATTGATGCATGTTAAATCTGTCCTCGTCTTCTTGAATGGGTTCAAAATTACAAGGCTATAAGTTGAATATTAGTAGTTGTAAACTCGAAATTGGGTAGGCTGTTCAATGACGGTTATAAAATATATATATATTTTTTCCAATGCCCGCTTGTGGAATGCCCTACGTCATACAGGCATCTGAAGGGCAGATTTGTTTGCCACTTTTCCAGGGGCACCATATTAGGTGGGCCAACGTTGCTCCCACTGTAAGGACAGATAGTACAAAGAATGAAAGAACATCCATGCCTTGCCGGGGATTCGAACCCAGAACCTTTCGGATGCAAGGCCAGTTCGATGACCCCTACACAGGCCGGTTATAAAATATAATAATAAAAATAAACTGATGATGGATACTCTATTTGGCAGTTTTTCGATAAGTATAAAATACAAGGTCACCACTCAATCACAATTTGAGATATAAAGCGTGAAGTATTTTAGATTTTTTCTGACAAAATTATACAATATAATTCTGCAAACAGTGTTTGATGGAGAGAGAAAGAGTATAGAGTTGCCTGTTTTTTAAAGTTTTGACAAGTATCTTAATTTTTATGCAATTAATGTTAAAGAATTTTTTAGCATCATCCAAAAGTTTAAACTGCAATAAAATTAGATTTTTTTAAAAAATCTAGAAATGGAAGAATGTGCAATTTTAAATTATTTACTCAAAACCAGGGTTCGTGATTTTTTTTTTAAAAAAAAATCAAAAAGTCAGATTTTTTTGATTTTTATTCAAATACACTGTAAGAACTTTCATTTATGATTAAAAAAACTTTGTAAATGTTTAATCAAAATTAAATTAATATTAAAACTATNAAAATGTAATTTCAAATGTGTTGGGATTTAACAAACACCAAGAACGAAAGTAATTTCGTTAACTAAAATTAATTAATGCAGCAATTTATTTAAAATAAATTTTAAAACTAAGAAAACAAAATAATAGAAGTATCAATAATTTAAAACACTGATTTTTAACTTTTAAAATCAATATATATATTTAAAAAGAAATAATTGATTTAAATCAACAAACCCTGCTCAAAACTACAAATCGAATCATTTCATTGCTTTAAAGTTTTAAGGGACAAATTCATTGAAGTTCTAAAAAATATCAAGCACTATTTCTTCAAAAGGATTGAAAGGTATGGTATTTGAAAGATATTGTGCTGTCTAATAATACTAGATCACCAAAAGCTTGTCAAGTATAAAAAATATAAAGAAAACACAAATCAAAAGTTGAACCTAATATACAACATGGCAAGGGTAGAGACACGTTAAAAGAAAAACTACATAAAAGTAAGAAATCATTAATAAGAAATTAGTTCCAAACAAAAATATCAGACTTTTATTCACAAATTATTGAAGTTTGACAAATAAAATTTCTAAAGTTTACTTTTCAACCAATTCGATGAAAGACAACGTGCAATGAAAAATCTCAAATTCACACTAGCTGTATCGTAAGCATAGAAATGTCTCAATTATTTAATTATCTTTTTTCTGACAAAATTCTTTGATTAAAACAAAAAATACTGCTCAAACATAAACAATATTTGTGAGAACAAAAAAATGAACAATAGATGACGAACGTTACACAAAACAATAATGTATTTTCAGTTGTGCGTTTAAATATCTATATTACAATGTTTATCCTATAAAAAGACATTTCATCAATTTTACAGTTTGTATCATTCTTTACAACAAGATTTCAAAGTTTTTTTTTTTAAAAAAAAATCTGTGAGTCCGATAAACAAAAAAAAAAAAATAATAATATATATTTTTGTATTTTATAAACATTCCATAATTTTTTTCAGGACAGATATATGAAACAAATAATAAACACTGGAGAAAAAAAAAATTTCATAATATAAATACTTTGCATGTTTCTGTTGTATACAAATTTCTACAAACGGGACAGCTATATACACAAGCATTATCTGGATGGAGAGGACAACAATGAATTATAAGAACTTTCAATGAATTTTATTACATGTTGCAATAAAATAGAAAACTTTTCTTTATTAGGAGATTTTTCCTTCCAATGAAGCTCATACCACTATCTGATTATGCTCATAATGGCAGATCATTCAATTAAATTAGCCATTTCATACACAATTCTTTACAAGGATTCCTATAGACAGGAAAGATGCTAGAAGCCTCAATAGTAGAAAAATACTGAAAAACACAAGACCAAGTCAATTGTTTATATATTTTTGAAGATGAATTTATTTATGAGGAATAGATTTTATGAAGAGTTAGTTTTAAAGAAATTTTTTTAAAAGCAGGTCACAAAATAAAATAAAAAATCAGCTTTGATGTTAACTCTTAACTAACAATTACTTAATTTTTTCTTATTTAATTCAGAATTATGTCAATTGTTTTAAAATTATAAACCAAAGTACAGCTAATTTTGAATATGTATACAGAGTATTTTTAAAGTGAACAAAAAAAAAGTTATCAGTTCTTAGCACATTGCTTTCCCTACGGATAATAAAATAAAGAGTTATGGTAAGTATTTTTGTACGGTATATAAAGAATTTTTTTTAATAAATCTTTGAACTACATGTCTTGAAAAAATTTTTTTTGTTGCAAAAGTAGAAAACTCAAATTGGTATCACTGCGTTTCAAAATTTCATGTTATAACTTCTAAGTTTTTTTTTTTTTAAGGAAATTAGTTGGAAGGAAAATAATTTTACTTTTCTTTTTTTTCTTCTTCTCATTAGTTTTTGGCTAGAAGGCCCACACATTGACCATTCAAAGAACGCATTTGGCTCTAGATGTAATTTTTTTACTTTTCCAAATAACCGTCCAAATAAGCAAACTGGAGATAATTGTAACCCAATTCATTTCTTTCTACTTGAATTCCTTTACCAGAATTCAAAATTTTGAGTAGAGAAAAGCACTTTATTTTAGTGGTCTGCAAACAGGCACAAAACATTTTTAAATGCAAATCATATCTGAAGGAGACTTAGTCATAAATTTTAATACCTTTCACAGTTATTAAGTTGGATAATTGAGGCATTTCTGATTACAGAGTATAATGTTTAACAACTTTGTATGGGGAATTTTTTAAGATTAAATTATAATAAATATATTTTATACTGCATTTTGCTTTTTTATAAAAAAAATTTTCAATATTTTTATGACATACAATCTAAAAGACTTTATTTTTCATTACAAAATGAAGTTTTTATGTATAAAATTAAAAAAGCAAACAAACATGAATTGAATACAAAAAGAAACTATAGATAAATGCAAAGTGAAAGCATTAAAATTTATGAAAAATAACCAATTTTGCTGGAAATAAAACTGTATTTTATTCTTAAAAGCAATTAAAATTTTTTCTATAGGAAATACAAAAAAATATATAGTTTTTATGAAAAGGGGAAAAATTATCATTCTGTGATATTCGAACAAATATTAATATTTTAAAATATTAATTAATGTAATTAATAATACTTTATAATATTAATAATTAGGCTTAATATTTTAAATATTACATATATAGATATATTTCTTTCAGTAGTTTTCTTCAAATGAAGTATCCAAAGCATCTTGTCATTGTTAAATTATAGTTATAAAGTTTTATTATTTGATTTTCAAAATTAATCCAGGAACTTAAAATATTGAAGGGGGGAAAACTATCTTATATTTAATATTAATTTGACATTAGATTTCATCAGGAACAGGATGTTTGCCTTTAGAACTTTTAAGAATTTAATAATTTATTTGCACTTTCTGCCTATTTTTGAATGCACGCTAAAAATGAATAAACTACGTATTAAAATAACAGCAATAATTCTCTGGTTTTTTTTTAAGCAAATAAAGGAAAGAAAATGTTCAATAGTTTTTATGTTCATTGTTGTTATTTTCATTTTTCCGTCATGACTTAAACAAATAATGAAAAAATTATTGTAGGTTACTTTTTCTTTTTCTTAACAAATAACAATGTAAGGGTTATTATGAATAAAAATTGAAATTTCATTTTTATAAACAAAAAATATAGAAAACTTATGATAATATGCATTTTTCAATGAACTATGTACAAGGGCATTTTGTCCGAGATATATTTTAAAATTATAAGAGATCCTTTGTATTTAAAAGTTGCCACTATTTTCCACAAGAAAATAGTTAAATTTAAAATAAGTCAAGAATTTTATTTACAAACATAGCAGTTTAGTAACTTGAACAAATCTTAAAGTAAATGAACCACATAATATTTAGATTCTTCAAAGTTTAAATATTTCAAAAATAAATCTCAATCAAAAAGTTTAATATAAAATAGATAAGACTATAAATGTTCATAGTTTCTTTTATAGAAAATAATTAAGTTTTATTTAATAATTTAGAGTAAACAATGGTTATCAAATTTTTATCATAATGCAAAATAACATTTTAGAAAATAAATTTAAATGAGGGGATATATAAAGTAGGTTTTTCATAAAACTTACAAATTAAATAAAAATAAAGAAAGAAAAAATACACGCAAAATCCTTGTCATGTTCATTTTGTCATGATAACACTGGTATTCTCAATATCCAATCAAGTATTTTTAACATAAAAAAAAAATTCATAAATAAAAAATGTGATTCAATCCAAATTCAATTAATAACTATATCACTAAAAAGGCAATTTAATACATATGTTTAACATATTATCGATAAAAAACTTTTTTATTTATGGCAATGTCATAACTTATAATTTCATAATGTAATAATTTTGAAATAAAGTACACTAGGGAACTGATTATCCGGAACGATCGGGACCATCGCTATTCCGGTTTTCTGGATCGCTACAAAAAGCCGTTTTTTTTATTGTTAAACCAAACTAAAAAAAATAATATTTGGAAATAATCTTAAAAAGAAGAAAAAACGATGAAGTAATACACTAATGATTATTTTCAAAATGATGGTAAGGTAAACATCTTTCAAAAAAGAAAAAAAAATCCTAAAATCTTATGAGGAAAAAAAAAAATTTTTTTTTTTTTAAAAATGGCGGGAAAATGTATCGAAATTTGTCCTGGTTTTTTGGCTTTCCGGATAACGGGTTCCGTACTGTTTTTAGAAATTTTGGAAGCATATATTTATATAAAACTCAAATCAATATAAATTTGCATTATTTGCTCACAGCACATGTTTTAAATCTTTGCAAACAAAACACACACATAAATCTTCAATAGGCATTAAATACAAAATACATACCGGGAAAAATAACAGAAGTAAAACATTTTTCAGTTAATTCAATTTAAATGTAGTTTTGATTATGTTAACTAGAAAATAAACATGTAGCAAAAACATATTTTATTAATTCAAGTTATTATACAATTCAAAAATCAAATTTTTCGTAAGTTAATTTAAATTTTGCAGAATGATTTCTACTCATTTTGCAAAAATGTCCAAAACAGGCAATAGCTTTTCTTTTAAATGTTTAAGTAGATTAAAAAAAGAACAAAAAAAAAAAGTTTTTTTTTGTGACAAAAATACCATAAATTCTAAATAATAATGAACAAATAAAAATTTTGTACAATAAAAAAGAACACTAAAAATACCCTAATACCAGGTCACACACAAATAATTTACCTCACTACCTTTATTTTTATATACAATTTATAACCTTTTAAAATAAATAAATCTTTGATATTCAAATCACAGATAATTTAAATTATTTTATGAAGAAAATTATGCAAAGTTACATTAAAAAGAAATTATGTATGCTATTGTTACAAATGAAATTTTCTTAAATACATTACTTAGACCCAATTAAAAAAGAAATTTACTTTTCAAAACTTGTTCTCCTCTTAAATACTTGTTCACTTGTCTCAAAGCCGCAACGAAAAAGTAAAGGCATGCCACAAATTGAAAGAAAAATTATTAAAATATCAAGGATCATCAAAAAATCAACAAAAACTCTGTAGGCATCTCAAAACGGATTTTTAATAATAATGCTTTTTAACGAGCGTTTTTCATATAATAGTTCAAAACATTATAAGAACCACTCGCTTCTTATACTGAGGGTTTGGAAAGAACATTTTATAAGTAATGAATGAATTAACAATTTATATCTATCCTATTGAATTTAGATGGCCTAGGAAAATTTTAAATGACTTTTAAGTGAATATTTAAAAAAATTATTAGAATGAGAGGGATTTTGCAATTTTTTTTTTAAATATAGAAATAGAAGAAAATTTGGGTCCAAATAAATCGGTATTAATGTAATCTTAGGATTTATACATAAATTAGTATGGACCAGATATAGAAATCCTTTGAACTTTTTATAAACAAGTCGATTATTAACTCTCTCAGCATAAAATTTTTAATATTTTTGAATACAAAAAAAAAAAAAGAATTAAAACTATTTAGCTCTCAAGTTAAAAACTAATATTTTTTTTACATCACTTTCAATTATATTTAGATCTTTTTCCCTATACTGGTCAATTTTCACAAGTCAAAAATGCATATGACTTATTAATATGGCTGATAGGTTATACCTATTACTTCAAATCATTACTTATTAGCATATTTTTGAATCAGAATCTTTAATTATAAACAAATCAAATTTAAAAACAATTATAAACTAATTCAAACAATAAATTGCAAATTATTTTTTTAAATTTAGTACATAACAGGTGTTTCTATAATTATACTTTCTAGTTGTAAACATGAGTAATTATATATAAAGAAAAGTAATAATTTATATTTTTAAATCTTTGCTCAACATATCACAAAAAGACTCGGCTTAAAGCATTTCTATGTTTTATTGGCACACTGATTGGCCTCTTTGGCCGAGTCATACAGGAATTAATAATAATAAAAAAATTACTGCATGAAAAATGATAAGAGAAAAAACAATGATAAAAAGAGCTAAGCTTCTTCTTCAAAACTCAATTTAAATGACTGTACACAGTATAATGCCGAAAATCACAGATGATAAATTGAATTTTTTTTGCATTTTTTTTACACAATCACACAAAACATATACAACTTTTGGACAATATGATTTTTTAAGAACGTTGCATACAGATTGAAAAAAATCCGCTTTAGTGATTTGAATCAATCAAAAGTGAACCCTTTCTGTCAAAATGCCATACTTTGCAGCAGGTCACTCTAAATGATGAAAATTTGTAACACTACCAATTGTTTTTCTTTATTTGCTAAATTCAAATGAGAGCAAGGTTAAAAAGAATTACCCTTGGACATCAGATAAATAAGTTAAAAACATTCTTCTTTTTCATCAAATATGAGTAGCTTCACAAGCGTCCCAATCGTCATCTGAATCAGTCTCACTTTCTAACATTTCATTATCACTACTCGTTTCACCGTGACTACTTGCAGTATCACTTGTACATTGTCCATGCAAGGAGTCCTTAACGTCTGAACTAAGTGAATTGTTGGTAGGAGAATCGTTGACATAATTAAATTCTACTCTTACCTAAAAACATAGGGATATTAGAATATTTTTTAATTGATAAAAAAAAGACAGACATTTTTATTACAAGCTTTCATATCATAAGGCTCTTTTATATTTAATAAATTATTAATGAATTTTTCTTTATTAAAAATAATTGCAGAGTTAAATACAATGGGGTATCCAGGTTCAAGGGTTGTCTACCTAGAAGTAGTCACTCTGAATAATATTTAAAAATAACAATAAAATAAATGAATGGTATGAAACTAACAATAAAATGAGCAAATGTTTTCAGTTTTGTCAGTACTTCAAAACATTTTGGCATGCTTATCAGGTATATACTAGGCAGAAGAATTTATAGAGTTAATCTGCCGCACGATCTCCCCAAATCCTAATTTGGTGATCTCAATACAGTCAAACAGAGGTTCATTATTGTAACAATTCAGCTTAATTTGCATACATGTAGCAAAATTTGAAATATCCTTAAAAATTAAAAAAAAAAAATCATGAAATCTCTATATAGCTAAGTCTGAAATCAACAACAAGAATTTACTTTTTCTTATTGCAGTGTTTTCTCAATTTAGCTTTTTATATTTCATCCGAAACAAGTTTAGAGATGTTTTAAAAAGCAGTCTCATTAATTTCCCCCATTTGTTTAATTTAAAAATAAAAATTAAAGAAAAAACTTTGATGACAAATAATCTGCAAGTCTGCTGGAGGATTTCTGCCACTAGGCTGTATATATATATATATATAATGCTGTATGTTTGTTTATATACGATTTATTAAAATGTTATAAAATTTTTTAGTCAAGTCTACGGAACATTCTTTAAAGATTTTAAGGGTAATTTAAGATTTTGTTAAGCTAAAAACTCAGAAGACAACCAATCAATTTAAGCAATTTTTAATTATCAAAGTCATGTACTAAAAGTAATTGTATTTTCATCAGATATTTTTTTAAAGGCCAGCTTCGGCTGCCTTAATATAATACATGTTAAATTAGAGCATTATATATATTATCTTTGAACTCAGTTGGTTTCTCAATCCAAAATAACCACTGCTTTTCTGTTATTAATTTCTGTTTGATATTATTAACTGTAACAAGGTATTTGAACTGACTGACACCTTTGAATGTATAATCATTAGTCACAAGAGGTAATATACATTATCATTAGTTTGATTACTGACAGCCATAAAATTGTACTTCTCCTGATTTATATATAAGACATATGCTTTAACAGAAGTCTCAAGCTTCTAATACAGACTGTTTAGTGGGTCCTATTAAACGTATGTCATCCGCATAAGCCAATAGTTGAACAGACTTTTAGACAATTGCACCCCTATCTATATATATATTTCTCTTACACAACGACAAAAAAAGTCTCATTACAACTCCCTGAATGGCAACACTAGATAATCGACCAATGATTGCCGCAAAAAATGTCACATGCCAAATCTAGTGAGGTGGCTCAACATATAGCGGTTTTAAAAAGGGAAACCGAAATAACCAGAGAGAGAGAGAGAGCATTCTCAACAAATGTGATTTCTTCCGAAATTAACCCTATCAGCTGCGGTAATCTCATACTATTAAGCTAGGCAGAAAGGAGTAGTTCTTGTCGATAGATCTCTATTTTAGTATTTTGTCGAAAGCGTTTTTTTTCGCGAATTTATATATTACGAATTTATTTGACGATTTTTGATTTATATCATGAATTTATTTGTTTTATTATGGTTATTAGTTATTCATTGAAAAATGAGTCTCAGTCGTGCTGTTACGCTTTAAGATTTTATACTATAGCACATTTCTAATAGGTTTAACGAATTACATATCATTTATTTGAATTCAAATTTATTTTAATGACTTAGTATAAACTAAAAAGATGTAATTTTTCTTTAAAAAAAAATTAGTTATAAGGATTTGAATGATTGTTTTGAATTCTTAGAATTTTGTGCATTTGCAATGCAACTAAGTTAGCAGCGAGCGAAGCAAACCATATAAGATTGCGTAGCAATTTTCAGGAGTTGGCGAGCGTTAGCGAGCAGGGGGTGCAGCCCACTAGTTATTTATATTGTCATCTGTAATTGTTTTTTACAGTGCAATGTTAAATAGCATTTAAGAGATGGTGTCTCCTTATCTTAAACCTTTTTGAGTGTAAAAAGGGTTTGAAAATTCAGATATAAATTTTACTCTGCAGTTGACATCCTTAAGGATCATTTTTATAAGGTTAACCAGAATATATGGGGTTCCAAATTCATCCACAGCTTTTAATGAACTTATGTCTATGCAAAATAAAAAGTAAGCATAACAAATTTCATTATAAGTATCATTCTCAAGTTAAGAAAATAAGTGAAAAATTAGGGCAAGGACATAACATAAAATCACAAAAGGAAAATTTATTTTCCACAAGTACTTTTTCATGAATAAAATAAAGCAAAGAAAAAACCAACTGAAGATAGAGATAAGGAAGAAAATAATGCTAACTGAAAAAAAGTTTAGAAATTCATTTTACTTATAATTGATTTGAAGACTTAATTGTTATAATAAATGATACATAATTAAATTGATACATTATACCTTAAAATCTCTACTAAATAATTTATGAGTTTTGTCTTTGGTGGCTTTGTCCAACTCATTCTTAAACAGAGTGAGTACAGGTTTCCTATATTCTTCATGGTGCACACTAAAAAGAATCAATAAAAAAGGTAAGAGGCATTAGGGTATGGCTACAAGAAAAAATATTTTTCAAAGTAATATTGCATTCTAATGATTATAGTGGTTTTCCTTGAGCTTTGAACAACTAACATGCATGCAATTTACTATCCATAATTTTTTCAATAAATGAAAAAAGTTACTTCCTCAGTAAATAAATCTAACCTTTTATTTCGCTCAGAATGAGGTGAAGATGTGAAGGTATTTAAGTTAATATATGTAGACATGGGAGTAGCAGTACATCCATTTGAATGAGCTGAATTTTGGAAGCTATCATTTTCACTTTTAACAAAAAATGTGTTAAACCAGAATAAAAACATCTTATCAAAAAAAAAAAAAAAAAAGAGGTTTAAATAACAAATAATACATTTAAATCAAACAACAGACATTAAAATTATAAGCAAGTAAAAAGAAAAATTTCAAAACTAGTCAAAATCCGACTCAAATTAGCGATGGTTAAAATATTACGAAAGCATAATTTTTTAAATAATTGAGTGAGCAAAAAGAAAACTCATGCCCTTTATTACATAAGATTTCTTTCATATAAAAATTCTAATTAATATGTTCTGAATGAACAGATTTTCATTATTATTACTGATGCACACTAATAAATAATTAATTTGGAAAGTATTAACATATAAAGTCCAATACAATAAAGATACAATTTTAGCAATGATTATAAGGATAAATAATAGAACAACAATTATAAGAATAAACAATAAAACGTCTAACTTCTTAACATAGACATGCAGTGGCCAGCGGCAGCACCTGAACACAATGAAAATAATTTTTAAAATTTTTCTTTTTTAAAAAGAAAAAAAGTCAGAAGTTTTGAATCGCGGATTTGAATCACCACGACTTTTAACGCACTCAAATTGAATAGATTCTATCATGAATTTAAGTAGTTTTTCGATGATTAAAGCTATGGACTTCGACAGACCTAAAAATCTTAATACTTTTAATGCACTTTATGTCTATTTTACCAGTAATTTAAGTAAAATTTTGATCATGATTTTAACAGTTATTGTTGGATTTTCTCATAATTTTTAAAATCTCAATATTTTTAATGCAATATTATTACGATTCACAAGTTTTAAACCTCACATTTCAATAATTACACTTGACACCCTTTATTTTTGCAGATTTCATCGTTTCAACGTAAATCCGAGGAGTTTAACAATAATTTTTCCGCAGCTATTGTTAAGCAATTATTAAACGTGGCTTTGAAAAATCCTGATATTTTTTATATGTATTATTACGACGCTCACATTGAGATTTAGAATGTGAGTTTTATTTGTGCCGTTTACATGTTTATTATTAATTACAAATGATTCATTGTTACCTCGGCATTTATCTCTATGCCTTTCCATGTGGTTTTGAAAATCTGTGTTAAAAGAACATTTCTGCACATGGTTGTTTCCAATGGCACATTTTCACTTGCTATATTTGAGCTTTTTTCCGCGGCAATCTATTCCACAATAGTTTTTTTTGATTTATTTCATCATGTTTTTCTTTTTAAAAATTTCAATATTTTTAATAAAATATAATTACAACACGCAAGTGTTGTGAGTGTTTTTAAACGCAAGTGAAGTGTTTTTAAAAATTGGGAATCGCTGGGCTAGAGCATTTACTTGAGGACACTATTAACCAATTTGCAAAATACACTATTACAGCAATTAATTTAGAAAGGAAAATTGCAGTACAACATTTTTTGACAGTTAAACCATTAAAAATGGAATAAATCTGCTTTTGAACAAAATGGATGATAACTACAAAAATTAAGATTTTGAGATATCATTCATGTAACAATCTAAGTTTTAAATTTAATGAACAGGAAGGAAACAGAAAATAGACATACCGTTTTGGCAAATGTTTTATTGCGGAATTCTACTTTGATATCCCCACAAACAAGCACAGTTTCAGGGATCTCAAATCGCAAGTATTTTTGATTCCTTTTCACTTCAAGAACAGGTGATTCATATAATTTTGTTTTTAATTGGTATATGACAAAATATGGACCTAGAGAAAAAATTTTTTTGAATGAGTTATAAATTGAAAATTTAATAAAAGTTATTTATTAAAATTAAGAACAAGAAAACTAGAATAACAAAACATAGGTATAAGGATAATAACTTGAGATACAGTGAAACCTCTAAGAAAGACCACCTTCGTGTAGCGACCACCTCTATTTTTGACCACTTTTGGGAGGCATAGAATTTTTTCCATAGACTTTGTGTTGATGAAAACCTTTAGGAGAGACCATCAAAACGTCTCCCAGTGACCGGGCAAAGCTCTACACCAAATGTGGAAAAGATAAAATAAGGAAATAAAAAATTATCAAAACAAAAAATATTAATAAAATAAATACGTAGATTCAAATGTATTGAAAATATCGTGAGTGGCTCTAACTTATAGAGCTCTACAGACAACTTCATGTAGCAGTCAGAGTGCTTATAAAGACAATGATTTATTTTGAAAGTTAAATTTAAAAAANAAAAAAAAAAAAAAAAAAAAAAAAAAAAAAAAAAAAAAAAAAAAAAAAAGAGCTAAGCATTTCAAGCATAAAAATTTCTCACTTTTTTGATATATGATAGATCATATAAAATTAAATATAAACTTAACGAAAAAAAAAACATAATTGTTTATTTATATAAAACAGTTCTATCATTCATAATTGGTAAAATTTTTTTTTACTCATAATTAGAGTTATTTTTTTTCTTTCATTAAGTTTCATGAACTGATTTGGTTTTCATGATGCTAACACAAGTGGCATTTCTGCACTAAGAAAATGACACTGATAAAAATTGAAATTGTTTATGAAAAATCACGCATCTTCGATTACATTTTGAATTCAATGGAAGTAATCCCTCAGAAGGACCAACCTCCATTAACCCCTTCCTTCTTGCTCCTGTGAAAATGAGGGGGGGGGAGGTTTCGCCCCTATTTCTCGCTCTCGTGACATTACCGGGATGAAGTGTTCAGTAGTAACGCGCCAATAAGAATAAAACTAATTCATTTCTTTTGCCCGGAAAACATTTTATTTCTCATTTTACACACCAGATGGTAGTACAAGGATATTTTTAAGGTAATTGTAGATAGTTTAAGTTTATTTTAAACTAGATGTCAGCACTAATCAAATAGCACTAAAAAAAATAGGCACTTTTATGACCGTTTTCTTGAAAATCAACCGATCGTTAAGGGGTTAATGATAATCTTATTGTGGAACAGAGAGTGGTTGCTCCCAAGAGGTTTCACTGTATTAAAAAAGTTTACAACACACTACAAGTATCATTCTTTAAATAAAAAAAAAGAAATTTTTTTTACATATATAAATACAAGGTGAACTTTTTTTTCAAATGAGCAGCATACATAATTTCCAAACCTTATTTAAGTCTATTTTCCCTGCGGCGAATGCAATCTAAAAAGAAATTTGTTTAAAGGTTACATATTCATTAAGTAGTGTATTTCTA
The DNA here is from genome assembly GCF_043381705.1 of Parasteatoda tepidariorum. Taxonomy (NCBI): domain Eukaryota; kingdom Metazoa; phylum Arthropoda; class Arachnida; order Araneae; family Theridiidae; genus Parasteatoda; species Parasteatoda tepidariorum. Next base: position 72,277,199 of record NC_092211.1, on the reverse strand, counting down.
TTTCCTTTCAAAGTTTGACGACATATATTATACTTTTCTTTATTGAATTTACCTCTTTAATCATAATCCTAGAACTAAATCATATTTCAAATTCATACAATTCCTATTTTTTTTTTTTTTTTTGAAAAATGCGCATAACATTAAAACACAAAATAATAAGCTAGTTCTTTTAACAAATATATTTTCAGTTATTTTGGCATATACAGTTTATATATCATGTAAAAATTTCTTAAAAAACATTCAATTACCAATAAGTTAAGTACAGATGAGAAATAAATGAAATGTCTGGAATTTTGGTGTGTTATTTGAATTCATAACACTTACTTTTGTGATAATTTATTAGAAAAAGTCTGGCATAATTTGAGTAGTCCTTACCTTAATTACATATTTAGTTTTGTTCCTGAGTAGCAATAGAAAATTCAAATTAATAGCAATACTTTGGAAAATTAGAGAATATAAAACAAAAAGAAAAAAAATTTTAATTGAAAAATTAGCTTAAGTTAAATGGTGATTTCAATGTAAACTAACTTTAATCTAAATTTCATTGACTACAGAAATTGAATCATCAATGTATGTTTAGAATAAGATAAAAAAAATAATTGTTCAAATTGCACTTGAAAGTACTTTTTAATTGAGAAAAGGTCAGATTTAAAGTTAAATAAAAGTGCGAACAGGTTAAATCCAGTGGTTCCAAAAACAAAAATTTTTTTTTTTGAGCATAGTGATTACAAACCAGTTTTGAAATGAAGTCACTGCTTGGAAGACAGAAAAGAATTCGTAAAAAATGGTTTAGAAAATTGATTTTTAAACATATGAAATTATTAAGAAATATCTCTTCATGTTTATATGAAACAATCTACTAGTCTAAACTATTTTTTCCTGATTTTTTCTTTCACTTTTTATGCTGTTCTTGACAACATATATTTAATTCAAGAAATGCTAGAAAATGATAAAATCTGCAATTTGAAGTAAAATTTAGTGGCTTACATAAGGTTTAGTTATTATACATAATTTTTATTCTTAAATGCTCAGTCTTGGTAACAGAATCGTGGCGACATTGTAGCAGAATGTTACAGAGTTCTTGCAGAAAGATTTTTCGTTTCTGCAGAATTTTTTTCAATACATGCTTTTCTCGTGCATCAAAGGAGAAAGAAATGCTTGCAATTTTTCTATTCTCATTCGAGAAATAAAAATTCAATAATGACTGGCTTTAGCAAAATTTCAAATGGATGATATAAATAAATATATATATTCCAAAATCGAGAAAGTTTAAAAGACAGTTTACTTTAGAAATCATGTTATTTCCTTTCATTTCTTAAAAGTACACCATCTTTTATATTTTAATAAAATTTGACTGTGAGTGGGGATTTTGTTACAAATTTAGCTTTACAGTTAAGGAATTAATTAATGCAATACATTTCCTCCTTTTTTTTATACATTTCGTTGAATAAAATCTAAGGAATATTTTCAATATATTACGCACATGAAAATCTTTTTTTTTTATTTTTAGTTTTCATTTTATCGAGAACAACTTACATAAATTCCATTGGAAATATATGTAGTGTTTTGATAATATTCTTTGGCAATTATTGCTACAAATTTCTACATATTTAAAAAAAAATCCCAGAGTATTTTATTACTCAGTTACTATTATTGATATTCTCGTGATTTTTAGCAACAACAAAGAAAAAAAAAATACAGAGATTATTACGACTTGTAAAATTCAAATCGCGGATTCAAGAAATCACTCTTTAACATACTCAATTTGTACCCATATCATCATTGATCCTCATGGTGTGTCAATTATTCTTTTGACAGTTATTGTTACAAATTTCCACACTAAAAAAAAATCCTCAATGTTTTTTAAAACAATTTTACAAGCAAAACTCAAACCACTTGTTTGATAATTAACTTTTTTAATGCAACTATTTCATCATCTTTTCAACTTTTCGGCGGTCATTATTCTATTCTGACTATCCGGATAGCGCTAACGATATCCACAGGGTTTTTTAAATTCCAGTTATTTCTTAGCTGATATTATTTCTACATATAAAATATGAATAACGCATTTAAGCAATCACTTTCTGATGCAAATCACAATTTACACAAATCGTAAATCCATAGTGCTTCCATTGTATTTTTGGCAGTTATTTGATATTGATTTTCACATGATTTTAAAAATCCGATATTTTTAATTCGATGTTTATTACAACAACCAAATTAATTTTATAATGAAACACATTTGAACAATCCCCCTTTTAAAGAGTCTGATTCGTGTGATTTCACAGTCAATCTTTTTTAAATAGTTACTGCAATGGATTTTACAATTTTTAATTAGTTTATTTAATGTGATGGTGATTTACAAAATGCAAAAAGGAAATAATTAAGAGTGTTTTTTCCCTTCAAAGAATATTGACCATAATATCAGAATAAAAAAGTATTACATATTCTACTAAAAAAATCATATACAATTTATTTTACCCAAACAGGTTTTCTTTGTGAAACACAACATTTTTGTCACTTTAAATTAGTAACATATATATTTGTTTTTATTAAAAATATCTAGCAGAAAGATATTAGTGCTAAAAAGGATAGCAGAAGAAAACCCGAAAAAATTCTGCCGCAGGGGCTCAGCTACAGGGACATTCTCATTGCATCTTCTGATTGACTAGCCTAAAATTTGAACCAATAAGATTTGAACCTTGCTTCCTTACTAATTTAACTTTAAATTAATTGCTAGAAATTACTCTAAACTTCTTTTGTATCACACTACTCATTAAACAACTATGTTTTAAAAGTAGTGCATTATACTATAAACTACAAAAAAAGCAATGTCTGTAGTAATTTCGTTATTAGTAGCATGTTAGTTCGACCACTGGTTAGAACACTAATTACAGAAGTACACTTACGTTTCATCCTTAAGTTGAAGTAAAATAAAATTTTATGTTTATATTTTTAGAGGCTAAACATTTTTATAACTCTCAAATTTTTTTTTGTAAAATAACTTGTTTACTTCAATAATTGACATCGTTAATTGAAAGAAAAAAAATCAACACCTTATGACTAAAATCCAGAGTTTAAAGAGGTAAAACAATATTAATGTTACACAAGAGTATTAAGAAATATTAATATTAGGAATTGTTACTTACTACATGTACCACCATTGAAGGTTGGTATTGGTTCAATCAGGATTGATTTCAAAATCATCATAACAGGCCTGTATTCAATGCTTTTCTTGACTAGTTCACCATAATATACTACGTACCTTCGCTGACTTGGTATTGTAACGCCCTATTCAGAATTAAAAAAAAGGTGTTGATTTTGAATGAACACTTCAACTGAATGAAGAATAACTAGTAACTAGAATTTATTAATAATTGATAGTGATAATACTGATATTGTTGAAGCAAGCATTGTTCTTTTACACATTTTAAAAATGAACAATTAATAATTATAAACTTTAAGACATAATTGTCAGCAGAATGAAGAAAATGACTTTTATAATTATTTAAATGAAAAAAATGAACTATAAATTACTTGTGTTTTATAGCTTTATCAAGTTTTTTTTAAAGGAACAGTAAATTAAATTAAAATAAAAGGGTTTTAATTTTTAGAAAGGAAAAATCTTAAAATTTCGAAAACAATTTCCGACAACAGAGATTTTAAAATATTATATTTATAGGATTATTTGGAAATTTGATAACCTTGAATCCACACTTTCAATAAAATATTACAAATTTAGAAGACAATCTATTTCTGAAGGATAAATTTATATCACAGACTGTGGCATTTAGAGCCCCATAACATATTACGCACTGGATGTAATGAAATAAAAAAAATTAGTGTACAAGCTCAGCAACGTACACAGTTTTAGTTTCCGAGAGAGAAAAAATTAGTAATAAAAATCATCAATAGCGGAAATTTGGCACTTCAAGCAAATAACAATTATTAGAACATCAGAATAGTGATCATAAAGCCACATGTTACTATTAATACAAAATTTACTTATTGTTTCATTTGACAAATATGCATTAATTTATTACACACATTATGCTTGAAGCAACACATTTTCTTAGATTGATATTGAAATCACATGCACTGCTATCAAGGTTTTCATCACAGAAAAGAAAAATTACGATTTTCTCTCCTTTTCCCAAATACGCCCTTGTGCAAATGAATTGAAACAAACTTTTTTTTTCGTGTTTTTTAAAGAAGATGTTTTGGGTACATCTTCTGTAGGATTGTTCGGCTACAATGGGGTTGGACCTTTGCAGCCTATTGACGGTATGATGCGTTCTGAGCAGTACATTACTATTCTGGGTAAAAAAGTTGTTCCAGAGTTGAAGAAACGATACCCTGATGGAACAGGGATTTTTCAACAGGATTTAGCTCCTTGCCATACGTCCAAAATTGTCANTTTTTTTTAGTTGGGTTTAACAATAAAAAAAACGGCTTTTTGTAGCGATTCAGAAAACCGGAAAAATCAGTTATCCGGAATAGCGATGGTCCCGATCGTTCCGGATAATCGGTTTCCTACTGTAATAAAAATCATCAATAGCAGAAATTTGGCACATCAAGCAAATGACTATTGTTAGAACATCAGAATAGTGATCATACTAAGCCACATGCTACTATTAATACAAAATTTACTTATTGTTTCATTTGGCAAATATGCATTAATTTATTACACACATTATGCTTGAAGCAACAATTGATATTGAAATCACACTGCTATGAGGGTTTCCATCACAGAAAAGAAAAATTAAGAACTTCCCTCCCTTTCCCAAATACAGATTGAGATTTTTTTTAAATTAAGTAAGATTTCTAAAAATTATGGGAGATTGTGAATATGCTTTAAAAAAATTATTTCCTTAACTATTATATAATTACAAGCATTTTTAATATCTTCTGTTTTTTAATGCATAAAACAGGGCTCGAAAAACCGCCCGTCCTCAGCGGTCAAAAATTTCCCGCGGACGGCCATTTTCTCGTTAATGTTCGTGATACACTTTCAATTTTTGTTATTTTACAAGAGTCTAGCGCCTCACTTCTAAAATGACCCACTAATCTAGAAATCCTGTACAGCAACATACTGCGCATGGTGGATTAATGTTTTTTCCGTCTGGGAGTACTGCAGCAGTTGAAAGGGACTTTTCAGCAATGAACTTACAAAAAAAACACATTACGTAAGCGTTAAACGCAATTATGAACATTAATCTAAATGGAAAACCCCTTTCAGATTTCTGTGCAGAAACCTCTGTAAATCATAGGCTTGATTGTGGAACTGGCAAACGTCATATTTGATTCATTTAAAAAATGCAGTACCCTCGGATAAATTGACATTCCAGATGACTTGACCTTTGTCATTTAACTTATTTCATAAAAGAAATAAATTATTTCATAAAAGAAATACTAGGTTTTACTATTAGTAACCTAGTATTTCTTTTATTACTGTATAATTTAATCCTAGTAGCTACTAATTCATTGCGTAATTTATATAAATGTTTGTAATAAATAAGAAAAAATAAAATTTTAATTTATTTAGAAGCGATGGGTTAGTTTCAAAGGAGGACGGGTGCATTGTTGGACAAGCCGTCCTTGGGGACGGGTAAAATTTCCGAGCGCTGGCATAGAATATGTTTGCCTCATGATCACAAGGAAATATTCTATGTTTTTTCTTTCATTAGGTTGTTGTTACTTATTTTTATCTAATTCTAAGTAAAAAAAATTTTAAGCATACTTCAAACTAATTAAGAAAGCAATATTTAAATAAAATGAAAGATTGCTGCATCAATTACACCCACTCAGCTCACCAAATGTTTCAAATTATTTTTTTTGGAACTGTGTAATCAGTAGAGAACTTTTTTTTATCACTATTCTTGTTTTTAAATCGTAATTTCTGCTTATTCCATTTTATCAAAACCTTCAGCGTGAAAAGAAAACTAGTTCTAAACTAATAATCCACTTAACATGCAAAATATACCTAAATCGCTAAAATACAAAATTGGAACAATAAAAAAAAGCAGGTCTTAATTGATAATTTAGTTAATATGCAATCGAATCACAGAGGAAAAAAAACATAGTTCTAAAAAAACAATTAAATAATTTAATTAAAAGTTCAAATCACAGAAATACAAAAAATAAAATCTAAATTTATAATTCAATGAAAATGCATCCACATTGCTAAAGACAAAAAAAGGAACGGGGAAAAAAAAAATTCTAAACAATTAATTCTTTTAAAATTGAAAATATATCCCAACTGCAGATGTTCAAGGATGGAGAGAGGGAAAAAAACAACGCTGAAATAAAACAATTCTTAACTATTGATTCAATTAAAAAGCAAAATGCATAAAAATCGCTGAAGTTAAATTTCAAAATTAATAAATTGCATAAAATATATAATATATATCAAAAATCGAAAAAAAATGACACAATGATGATCATTTGACCTTAAACTGCATTTAATAAAGTATCAACTGATATGAATGCCATTAACTAACCAAATCCTTTTTTGACTCAATAATTTGTGAACTCAGCAAAAGAAGGTTGAATAGAAACTACAGGCTATTTTATGGATTTCAAGATTATTTTTAATTTTTGTGATGGAGCAGGGTTTCCTCTCTCATAAATAAATATTGTTTTCGAGATGCAGTTGTATTAATGATTGTTTTAGGTAGGTAAAATTTTAGAAATATCTTTGCCATATTATCTTAGTTTATTTAATATGGAGAATGAAATTAAACGAGAATTTTTTATTTATAATTTTGAGTTATAAATTTTAAAAAATGGTAAATTAAACTTATTGAATAAATTGTAAACATATTCTGGAAATGCTACATATATTTGCAATTTTATATCTTCATTTTCAAAATATAACAAATTTAGTTATTAGGGTTGATTCCACTGGATTATTCAGCCGTTAGAGATTTTTCAGGTTCACCTATGCCGATTAGGCTTACCTACTGCTTCTAAAAAGGATTCTTATTGCACTTTCAGCAAAGTTTACAGAACATATAAATAACACCATAACTTTCTTCATTTTCACTTATTTCTCTTAATACTTAACAATCTTTATTTTTCATTTGGCTGAATTATTTGTTTCATTTTGATCTATTTGTTGAGATCTGGATGATGTTTTCATAGGTATTTCTCCATCTTCATAAATTTAAATGTATTAGGATCTAGATCTGTGTTCTGAAAAGGGTTCCTTGGTTTAAGGGGGGTGTTCTGTTCAAACCGGTTCTGAAAAAGACTGGTGATGAGGGAAACGAGATAAGCGGAATGAAGGTTTAAAAAATTTATTTTTTTTTAAATAGCCGAATTAGAAATTTTTTCCAACAGCATGAGGCATTAATGCATTTTGAAATTGGTTTAGAGAGGGAGCAAAATTCTCACGTCAAAAATTTTATAATGCGAGAAAAAAAAAAAAAAAAAGAACAGGCGAGTTTCTCGGGTTGTAGTGAAAACACTGGCTATGCATGAACGCTTTCTCTTACTCTTTTTTTTAAATATTACATAAAGCACATCACATGCTAAAGGGCTTCAAACATCTCACATTACTTTATGCATGTCTTAAAACTAATGGTGGCTTGGTCAAGGACTATTTAAATTTGACCCCCATAAAATTTATCAGCGTCCTTCTCAACCAATAATCGAAGTAAAAGTATGGTAAGCTGTTTTAATATCTTGACTTTCAGTTCTTGTCCCAGACCAAAACAAGAATATATTTATCATTATTGTGAACATTACACATTCTATTGTAATTTCGCATTTAAATTCACTTTATTTAAAAGAAAAATCTAATCGATAAATACAAACAGAGAAATGAAAATATATACATACGATGTACACATTTGTACTAGTAATATATTTTAGTTTCTGATTCTGGGAACTAGCTGTACCCTTGTTACATGCACCCTCCACAGAACATCAACACAATCCAAATATTTCAATTTTATGTTTAGTATACATACAGATAAAAAGTACCAAATCAGTCTTACTAATTGCAATGTTGAAAAAACTCAAAATGTAAAATCACCTACTATTAAATTTTATAAATAATTCTGCAGTATATTGAGTTGAAAATCATAGCTTATACAAACCACATTCGTTTAAGATTGGAAAAGTTTTTGAGTTAAGTCAGCACCATTCATCGATATAAGTTTAGATTCACCTCTGCATTAAATTAAAAAATAATCCCATGAATAAATTGGAAAAATTACCTTTTGATTATGAGTTCTAGCATTTCCATAAAACTTTAGTGCTTCCTCAGCAGTAGTCAACATTCCCTTATGAAGCAAGTAAGCACAAATCATAACACCAGTTCTACCCTATTTAAAGAAATAAAAATTAGCACTTTTAAGACTTCTTTGAAGCCTATTTTATCAATTTATAAATTCAAACTGATGTTAAGAGTTTATTTTTATGATTTGCAATTATCAGCAATGAAATTAATTTGAATAATTTATATATTTTGCTAAAATTATATTATCTTAAAATGGTTACTTTTATTCAATGTTTTAAGCTTGTGACACACTAGTTATAGACATTTATTAAAATTATATTTTATGAAACGCTTTTGGTTGATCAAATAAGTGACACGTGTTATTACATTCAAGAAATTCTGGAAGAATATTTTTTAAATAGAAAAATACCATTGAAAAGCAACATTCTTTATATTGGACCTTAACTCTGCAAACTAAAAGCACGTTAAGCCTCAGTTTATATTTTCATTAAAATTAATAATTATACAAGTAAATAACGTTATAAAGTTTTAAAATATATATTAATGTTATGTTTTCTTTCTCTGCTTATGTGGGTTACGTTAGTTAAATTTGTTTTAAAAAAAAAATTAAAAAAACTTGAGATAAAAAGTTTATTTAAGGTTACAAAATTAAATAGCACTAGAAACTAAATTTGAAGGAGGGAAAAAGTCATTCTATATTCATGTAACCAACATTTATTTGAATAACAAAAATCCTTTCTTGGCTCAAAAGCTTAGAAACACTACTTTAAATGAAAAAAAGAAGGCAAGTAGTAAGATTAAGAAAGCAAAGTAAATCAGGTAAGGTTTAAAGTAAAGATAAATAGATTTTATTATATTTAAAACTTTGGACTACAAAATTCAGCTTATGGTTATCTTGGTTGCTTTCCAAGCAGAAAACAAACTTGTTTTCATTCCAGATCCTTTAAAGGAGAATTTGTGTAAAACAGAGAAATTTCTTTGACACATTTTACCATGTAGTGTGTCTGTTTCAAGAAGCCTCTTCGAGTGCAACAACACTCAATATCCAAAAATATATAGAATTTCAACAGAAACCCAAGTCTGTAATTACCATTTTCAAAAAGGTAATTTAGTTACATACATTTGTTCACTTTTAGATTTTTGAAAAATTTCATTGTTTTGTGTAATTTATGATAAAAAATCTATTCAGCCTCATTCTAATTGTTTTTTGCCAGAAATAAATGCTTATTAATAAATTATCTATGTAAAACCATTACCTGCATAATTTTCTAAAAACAGTTGTAGAAACTTTGAAAGCTGTCAAGCACTATTTTTCTTAATATAATATAATTTATATTTCTTATTAAAGGTATGTTGTATTATTCTATCATTAAAAGTTTGTTATAAAAAAATAAAGATTAAAAGAAAAAGATTAATTTAAAATCTGAGAGAGCAAAGGAAGAAGGCTCTTTAGAAGTAAACTATAATGCAAAGATTATTATTATTATTTTTTTTTTTTTTTAAATCACCTGTAACTAAGGTTAGATTTTGGACATTACAAACTGGTTTAATACACAACACATCAAAAAACTGGCAAAAAGTATCAAAAACTATTAAAATCTGTCAAAAAGCTACCTAACTGCATGTTATTTTAATACATCTACAGTCTAGTCCAGTGTTTCCCTAAGTGTGGTACGCGTACCCCCAGGGGCATGGGAACAGTTTAGCGGGGATACGCTTTCTTATACGAATTATCTTGCAGCAAACGAAAATTTTAAAAAATTTATTTAAAAACAAAGCTAGCTATGAAAATTTACAATTACATATTTTTCTATTGGCTATTCTTTGCAGTTAACAGTTAATAATTAGTGGTGTTAACAGCCAGTTGTGGTATTAACTTTCGTGCAATTTTTTTATAGTAAAAAATAGATCCATTTTTTTATTAGTGGTACACAGTGTTACGAAAAATTTAGATAGGGCACTCAAAAGTCATAAGTTTGGGAAACACTGGTCTAGTCTGTAACTCAGCATCACCACAAAGAATAACATCGAATTTCAGTCTTATTCACACAAAAGGCTTCATTTTTTAAAATTTATTTTGTAATCGCATGCCTCAGGGAAAGGAGTTAAAATGGGAGTGATTGAAAATATATTTTACATATAATGAATATGTGATTATTGAGTGCTTTTTTTTTTTTTTTTTTAAAGATGATTGTTTTTGTATTTTTACTTCCAATTATTAAACAAATTAATGGATTGGATAAATTGAAATTTCACACAGTTTTAATTATAATTATTTAATACTTATTACTCTTGGGTAATTAATTTGAGTTTTTGATTTTGACAGTAATTGTCAAAACAAAAAGAGTTTATGTCAAAATAATTCAAGATCATAAATGATTGATCACTATTAGTTTCAGAGGTAAGTTTATTTATAAATTCTTCATATTCATAGTACTTCATAGCTATTAATTATACTTACACCAAAACTTTTGGTCTACGTCAAAAAGAGTTTTGTGACTTGATGGCTAGAATTATGGTTAAAACTGGATAAAATTTTTAAAAACTTGCCAACTCTGCTTACAACAAAATAGTTCACCCAAATAGTGAACTTATATTGAAGAAATACATAATTTGTAAGGAATTAAATTCATAGAATTAACTGGTTAATGTGATATTTTAGCATTATGAAAAATATAAAATACCTTTCCCGCTTTGCAGTGGATAACAGCAACATTGTTTTTGTCCTTTGAAAGCCAGCTATCTACATCATTGCAGAAAGGTTTGATTAACTCTAATGTAGGAGGGTTGTGATCATCGAAAGGATACTGTGCAACTCTCTCATGAAATTTGCTGGTATCGTAATTCCTCTCAGTGCATCTGAGATTAAACAAATTAAAGGATCAAGAGTTAAATTAGCAGACCAAATTCTAGTAACAAATGTAAAATAAGTTTGACATAAGAAATTATTACTTACAGATTGTATATCTTATAATGCTGATCGTGTTTAGAATCTAAAAACCTATAAAGCAATGAAATATTAAAAAATCCTGTTAAGATTGCAAAAATGTTGGGATTTTACAAAAAAATTAATCAATTCATTATAAATATAAATATTTTTTTTTTATTATCTGAAACAAATTAAATATGATTGTGATATATTGATAATTTTTTTAAGCATATTAAGTCTTGCTACCCAATTTAAAAAAGCGGTTTCTCCAGTTACAAAGAAGTATTGGATGACAGAGTAGTTCTTCAGTTTGCCATTCTGATCTGACAGATGCTCATTATTCATGTCAACCTATTCATACATTAATCTCAAATTCTAAACTAGTGAGAAAATGCAGAGTACAAAATAGACGAAAGGCATTTGTGAAGATTGAAATTTTTGCTTAACTGAAGTATTAGAATCATATGCAATATTTGTAGTTCCAATTATACAGGTACTATTCTCTAAATACTTAAAAGCTTTTTTGGGTTCAGTTTTGCATTATTTGAGGAATTAGTCTGTTTTGTGTTTTATCCTTTTAATCTGAATAAAAAGCCAAACAATTAGCTACTAACTCGCCATTATTTTGTATAAAAAACCGGCCTCAAATTTTGCTTTAATAGTTATTCAGCTATTCTATGGCTTTTTCATTTTCTTACTGAACTGTTGTTTTTTACTGATTGAAATGGTTCAACAGCATCCACAGGTCATCAGTAGCCCACAGGACATATGTTGAAGACCTCTACCTTATAAGCTTATCCTGAACAAGGTTACTCAACTAAAAAAACAAGTAATTTTACTTGCATTTTTTCTTTATATAAATCAGTAAAGAAACAACTCTCAACCATTAATTTTCAATGCAATTTTTCGAAAATAAAATTGATAATGAAATGTTCTGGTCAAAATTGTTTTCAAGACTAATAAAATGAGTTCAAATTTTAGTCAAGATAATTAAGTTTAAAGAATCATAATTATTCACAAAGTTAACAATTGATGAGACAATTACTTCTACTTAAAATCTTACATTATTGTTAAACTTCAAATAAAAAGTGTAATAATTTTTACACTTCAACCCTGGTCCTTAAGACACAAGAGTTTTATATTTCTTGGTCTTTTCTTACTTAAAGCGGATTTAAAATATTAATTCTTTACCTCTTTATTCACTTGTTAATATTTACATTCATAATTATTTTACTTATTAGATAAAGCGAAGACTTATGAAACAGTAGTTAAATACAGCAATATAATAGTTATAATATAGCAAATGATCTTGAAGTACTAATAGTACCATTATTTTAGAAAAATGAGGCTTGTTAAATTGCAGATAAAATAAAGGCACTGTTATTATCTTTCGATCAGATGTTAAATGAAAGGGAAATTACGTAAAGTACAATATTCAATTTACAAAAAGCATAATTTGTAACAAAAAGAAAGGAAGCAGCTACAGACCTCTTAACGTCATCAATATGATTTCTGTACAGACCTTCCACTTTTTCAGCCGGATACCCCATAGCAATGATATTATTGCAAATATCTAAGCAAGCTAAGTAAACTATAATAATTTAAATTTTCAAGTGGGAAATTATTGAATAGAAATTTTAACACCAGTTGACAGTATGAGTAGTAAAAATTGCTAATTTTTAAATAAAAGAACATACAACACAATATACACTCAACTTCACTACTATGTACATTATAAATTGCTTTGAATACAAATAAAAAATTAAGATGTTAGTCAAAATATATTTTTAATCTACTCAATTTTTGCCACCTCTCACCTGAAAATTTTCTTTAATCTGTTCATGGCGTTGTCAAATTTTGCGTAATTTAAGATAGGTAGGTACTTTATTTACGTTGCACTAGAGCTGCAGAATGGGCTATTGGCGACAGTCTGGAAAACATCTCTGAGGATGATCCGAAGACACGCCATCATAATTTTGATCCTCTGCAAATGAGATGGTAAAATCCCCTACTTTGATAGCCCAACGAACTGCAAGCGAAATAGAGCACTTTACGGTAGAACAGTTTAAAAAGGATCGATACTGTGCACCCTCAGTCCATACGCAGGCTGATCAAAATGGTCACCCACCTGCCTACTGACCACAGCCAGTGATGCGTGACAGTCTGGAAAACATCCCTGAGGATGATCTGAAGACACACCATCATAATTTTGATCCTCTGCAGATGAGATGGTAAAATCCCTTACTTTGGTAGCCCAACGACCTGCAAACGAAATAGACAACTTTACGGTAGAACAGTTTAAAGAGGATCGATACGGTACACCCTCGGTCCATACGCAGGCTGATCAAAGTGGTCACCCACCCGCTTACTGACCACAGCCAGTGATGCTTGACTTCGGTGTATTACTGGGAAATTCGTCTTTAACAGGAGGGAATTAAGGGGGTTATTGGGGTTGCAGCCCCTGGCTTTGGATTTCCAAAATGCCTGAGGCTAAGATAAAATGCAATGGCAAAAATGGTTTGTACGTGCATATAGGAAAATAAATGATTTTTAAAAAAATTAGCAATTTGTAATCCTAATTAAATAAAATTTAAAATTTCATAGTTAAAAAAATTTTTTATTTTCGTTGAACATTTTGTGCAAAAAAAAAAAAAAAGGATAAAGATGGAGAAAATAAAAACATTTACATATCAGTATTCAATCAATTCATATCCTAGAAGGAGAAAATGGTGATTGGTACTTTGTTTGCAAATATATGATGAATATTCAATCGCATAAGTAAATTAGTAGTTGATTGCAGTGTAAATGAGAGTATAAAAAACAGGATTCTAGAAATGAGACAAAAGAAATACGAGTTTTAAGTAGTGATAATGTTTTCAGCGCAATTTATCAAATTTCTTGCTTTCTACAAAGTTAATCTTCAGATTTTTTTAATACTTAAGAAAGTGTAGTGAAAAAATATGATGGGAGAAGAGAGACAAAGAATATTAATTACTCAAAAGTTGAAAAAAGTTTTAAACTGAAACTCTTTGTACAGTTATTGATAAACATTGCAGTAGTCTTAAGAGTGCTTTTCTATCCTTCAATTTTTAGATATGCCTTCTTTTAGTTTTTATTTGAGACCACATCTAAGCAAAATTATGTTACATCTTATAAATGATACATCATTCAAAATTCAAAGAATGTTTAAAATCGAAAATATCAATATAATTATTGATTTACTTTGCAGTACACTTTTATGTAATTCTTCCCAATTTTATTTAACCCCCTGTTTAGCATGCTCGAGTTAATTCGAGCATGCTAAACAGGCCAAACTGTGCACACTCGAGATAATTCGAGCGGCGTTGTATTTTATGCTGTTATAATTTTTTACACTCTAATATAATTGAAAATTCAAAATAACAATTTGAAAGCTAAGGAAAAAAACTTTTTTTTATTGATATTTATCCTATGTATAAGATTGTAAACTATAACACTTATTTATTCAAGAATAAAATATAGCCTTTTTCAATGGAACAAAAGCGCAGTATATCAAAATCGTCTACCAAAAGATAAGACAGTGTTCCAAAGTGCGTTTTTTTTACATTAAAAAAAAATGATTTTTTTGGGTGGTTTTCTTCCAAAAAATCTGTGCATTAAGGGGTTAATTAATTTTTTGGATGCACTTTTCTTCAGTTTTCATTTGAGTTCAAAGATACAAAAAATTTGAATGAAACAAAAAGTTTTCTTTTTATAAAAAGTTTTTCTCAATAAAACTTAACGTGTTGTTATTTTAATAACATGTATTATTTTATAAATTTGAAAGGCATATGGGAAATGCAAAATAATATGTATCAGGTAAACATTAAAATTTGTCACTGTTAAGGAGCATATTTTCTAGAATTACTCATTATCTAATTAAGAAAAAAAAGTCTATATTTCCCTATTCTATCTCATAGTTATTTTGGCAGAAAAATATTTATTATTAAAATAATAATTTAACATTATTATATTTATTATTAAAATGCTTTAAGTGACTTAAATTTTAGATATACAAAGAAAGCCAACAATAAGGTAAAACAAGCTAAGTCAATAACCAGTTTTATATCTTCAGAAAAACTAGTTTATTTAAAGAAATATATGCTGACATGTATAATAATAAATACAACGTTTTATAAAAATCAAAATACTTTTAAAAAACTAGTAATTTTAGAAAAAAATTCGTCAAAATTTGGTGGAGACGAAAGAGTAGAAACTAGTTATAAAAGCCAATAAATTGGTTGCAGAAAGTTGTTAGCGGTTTTGCATTCATTCAGGTCTATTTTTGTCAATAGAAAGTTTTTCATTTTATTAAGTCTTGTAAGTATATTATAACAATTATTTTGATTATTCATATTCTTCAGTCATAGAAAATTTCAATATTACGATGTATTTTTTAAACTCTTTTGAAATTGTAGTATTCTTGTTTTAATAACAGGTGCTTTATTTCATAAATAAATAAAAAAATTCTTTCTATTTCTTGCTTTAAACTCTTCGTTTTTGTTGAAATGTCATGCCTAATTTAACTGATTATAATTTTAATTAGTTGAAATTTTTAAACTATGTGAAAATGTAATGTTTTAACTAATTTTAGAAAATATATAATTTTTTTTTTAAAGAAGTAGGTGTGATGCCCCCTAATCCAGTCCTGAAGATAAGAAATTACTAAATATATACAATCTTGTTTTAGCGACCATTTCTTGAAACAATATATTAGTTATTTAAAACTGATTAAAACTTAGATACCACAAAACATTGTTTTTTCAGCACCTTCACTAATGAAAGACAACATTTCGGTAGAATATTTTCAATATTTTAGCAACTCTATAAGAACAAAAAAAAAATTTCCAGTTACCATTTAGAAAAATTTGTTCGTGGCAGGTTGTCATTCTTTCATGATTTAATAGCAACATGTTTAAGTTTGCTGCTGCGAAATGGTGCCATTGAGTCAAAAATAGATATGAATAGTAGAAATTTGCAATTTGGCTCAATATTAGTTGCCTCATACAAATAAAAAAAATATTCTGACAGTGAACATGGAAAAATTATTTAAAGTAGCTAAAAAT
Organism: Parasteatoda tepidariorum; assembly: GCF_043381705.1. Lineage (NCBI taxonomy): Eukaryota > Metazoa > Arthropoda > Arachnida > Araneae > Theridiidae > Parasteatoda > Parasteatoda tepidariorum. Next base: position 72,260,941 of record NC_092211.1, on the reverse strand, counting down.
AAATAAGTTATAGTTACTAAAAATTATTTTAAAAAAATCTTATGTATCATACGCAATTAGGAATCTGAATAATTGATTACCTAATACCTATAATTAAATCCACCAATACCTCTATATCACAACAAAATGAGAAATCACCAAGCACCTTATGACATTGAGGGAGTATTTCCATATTGTGATTTGTCAAACCAATCGCAATTGTCAAATAGATTTTAAACTTGCTATTAAAAATAAAAAAAACATGTAGAGGTTTGCATGGAGATGGTTACCCTTTGAGTTGGCCCCTTTCTGTGCCTTTTTTTTCCAGTTTTTCACAGGTCATTACCTGGAAAATGCCAAGATTTGACAATTATTCTGCTACTGTATTTAGAGGTGCTTCTTTTAATCTAAAAGCAATGTATATAAGAGAGGCATGTAATTTATTTTTATTTCTAGGTATAAAATAAACTGTAGAACAAAGTTGGCATTTAAAAATGCTTAATGTTTAAAAGAAAGTTTTAAGCAAAGGCAACACATTAAAAAAAAAAGAATGTAATCCTATAATTTTAATACAAAGGATACAGGTAAGATCAAGATCAAACCCGTCTTCTTTATATCTTCTCTTTTTCTTACTAACAAGACCTTTTATTTTCGAAGCCATCATGTCTCACTGTTAAAAATAAATCATTAGAAAAAAATGGAAAAGTAATATTTACTTTATTAACGAAGTTGCAATTTGACAAACCTTGTTAAAATCAACGAAGGTCACACTTTCTAAAGAAGCTTGTTCACTTGAATATATGTTAATACTTCTTCCAATAAGCTGAGTATTGAACAGTTTAGTAATAACAAACAATAAATTGACCATCGTAGAATCAATAAAGCTTCAACTTGAAAATGGTATTTTACGATATTTTAATAAGCATGAACACTTCAATTATTCACATAATTAAAGCTATCACTAATCTCTTTTGAATTTCATATACTTAGTCAATTAAGTGATATAATAGGTCGATGGTCAATATAAAATGAGCACATTAGCTAATTTAGTTCGCATTTGAGTGCAACTAATACGGATTTTTTGTTTGTAGTTCCAAATCAGTCTAAATTATTAGGTTTACACAGTATCGAAAATTGAAGAAAAAAAAGTTGAAAATGCAAAAGTTTAATTTGGTTGCTTTTCAAATGGTCTTTTACACGCATACGAAAGAGAACATGTATGTTGTGTTAGTATATTTTTGAGTTAAATCAGAAACTAAGATGTTGCCGAAAACTGGCATTACGTAGTTTCAGTAAATATAATAGACATGTTCAAAATTTACAATTTGCTTGCAGTAACTTCTACTTTATAAACAAATCATATCACAATCACATCGAAAAACTCTATACCACATATATAAAGGGTTGCTCATGCAAATTAACAGAAAGTGCAGAGAGAGTACATAATACAGATGCACGAGGATTCAAGAACTAAATGCTGATTGGTTCATTATTCATTCCGTACGAGCAAAGTACAGAAGCTCTTAACAAATCTTAACGAAATATCGATTATAATAAAATTCTGTTCAAATCATTTTTGTAATTCTCTTGACAAATTTTCTTCGTGGAGAATATTTTCATTAATCTTAAAAAGCTGATAAAATTGTGTAAAGTGCTTATTTAAGAAAAACATTTATTAAAAATTAGTATCAAATAAAAGAAAGCAAGTTACTTAAACATTAGCTCGTTCGAAAAATAACAATTCCATATATCAGGGAGGAAAAGGTTCAAAAAGTTGAATACATGTAAATAATTCACCGATTTATATAAGAGTATTTCTATTGCCGAACGAATTCAGTTTCATAAAGCTTAGATACTATATGATGCATTTTTTAAGTTGAATTCGGCTTTAATAAAAGAAAAACAAACAATGATCAAGAACTGTCAAATTTTTTTGCATTATAATGGTTTTTATTTTACCATTGATGAAATTCTGATATTTATGTTTCAAAACTATACAATTTCATATTTTTCTCCAATATAAAATACATCTTAAATTTGTGAGAAATTTTCTCCCTTCAGAAATTTATTTGCAAAGGCATGTCTTTACAGGTGTTAGAAAATTTTTTGATTGACTTTCTATTCTCGGTTATAATTCTTTACATTCTAATGCTTGTATATTTATATTAAATGAAGAAGACAATTTTATGAAAATAATTTTATATTTTAACGCTTTATTTAGTGCTGAAATGAATTTGAGAAGCATTTGCATCTGCAAATGAATTTAATTCCTTATTTAATATTGCAGTTGTTTTAAGAAAATCCTCCTTCTACTGTGAACACTCAGAATTAATTTCGATAAAATCTTATCGCATGTGAGAAAAAACTGAGTATATAAAAATTAACTCTCTGGATGACTTTCAAAAAAAATTTTTTTATTGGCAACTTTATATTGTACCCATTAAATTCTTAATTTAATGAATTTCATTTAATCTTTTTTTATATTTTGATTTTTTATATTTTAGTATCGTGTAGAATTACCTTATTGCATGATGTGATTTTTACCAGGATTTGATATATCCAGTCAAATTAGGATTGCTAAAACAATCACCAAAATCTTTTAATTTTTTAAATCAAGTACCCTTTCCTTACAATAATCGTGAAAAGTTTTATTGTTAAATGCTTGAAATGCAGTTTAAGCATGTTATTTCTAACATATTAAAAGTAAAATTAATTATGATTGTGGTCTTTTCAACATCCTGTCTGCATGAGACAATGTCAGTCGTACTGAACTAGGTAATCAAGGCAGGCATAAGAAGGTGAAAAGCACATCACTTTTCATTTTTATCATATTTGTGAAGAGAGAGAGAGAACAGCAAAATAGCACTGAAAATGATGCGCATAGTTTTTTACTAAAGGGATTTTAAAAGGGGAAGATGACAAGTAACTCCGATCACGTGTCTAAAAAGTGAAAATATATAAGTTATGATAGGTTATAAAAACTTTCTGAGTGGTTTCTCATGAGATTTCATGTTTCCTTAAGGGAAAAACTTATGATAATTACTACATTCTTTAATCTAAAATTGGAACTGAAATGTTGGATGTGAATTACTAACTGTAAGAACGGGTTTTGTTTTAAATAGTGAATTTAAAAAGAGAATTTAGGCAAAGAAATAATATTAAAAAATTTGTTAAAGTTTTATGTATATACAGAGTTCTCCCTAGGAACAAAAAACAGCAGGGCGTTTCCGCTCTTACAAGGGCACTTTGAGTTTTGAAAGGAATAAACATTGTAAAAATTTATCAAAATGCGTAATATTATGTAATAACTAAATTTTATCCTCAACAATTTTTGAATTACCCTAATATACTATTAGGGTATATGTGTATATTTCAAGAACGAAATTCTCTTTCATGATCAAAATAAGAGAAATATTTGTAGTTTATAAAAATAATTAAAGGCTTGTTAAAAAAACAATCATTGTGCTTAAAGTTTCTTCAAAAAATAAATTAAAACAAAAAGGTTAATTGATAAAAAAACTTAATCTTCATTCTATAATTTAAAATGAAAATAATGAGAAAATGAACATTAAAACATTAGGATATTAATTATAAAATAATTTTAAAATTTAAAATCACTTAAAAATTTATTAATATCTCCCCCCCCCTGAAAAAAGAGATATTTATAAAAATTTAACCACTTGAGAATAATCTTAACAAAGTAAATCTTTGTAATAGTAATAAGAATTAAACCTATAAACACTGTTAATTTTACCTGGGTGTAATTATTATTTAAACAGTGAATTAATTTTTTTGAAAATGGAATATGAATAAAAAGGCAGCTTTTAAAAGGGATGGCGCCTTATTTTAACTAAAAGCGCAAAATCGGCACATTTATTGGGATCAAAGGGCAAGCAGGGTGAGACGCCCTTCTCAAAACACTTAGGGAGAACACTCCTACATATAAATAGTCTTCTTAAATATCTGCTAAAATTAATGTGTTAAGTGGTTTAAAATTTAAGTTTTGAATCTCTAATAATATTGAGTTTCATTTTTCCATGTTGTAATTATGTTATTTTTTCCTTCTAGGAATCTGTTAAAAAATTATATGAATTTAGAGATTTCTTCTTTGAAGATCATTCTTCTGAGTTAGCAGACAAAAAAACAGAGCTTTTAGCATCGGAATTGAATAAAACACTAAAATTATTTGTCAAGGAAAAAGGTATGTTTCATAAAATATTTTTCCCCTCACAAAAAAATATTTGCATTTTATTATTTTTTATTGTTTTGGAAGTTTGTTTTTGTTTCTACTCTTTATTTTTTAAAAGATGAAAATTAAGAATATTACTAACTTATAACAATATTTTTTAAAATTATATCAATGAATTAGGTTTTTTTTTTAACTTTAATGAGCTGCCAATTTATGCCAGTGACTGAACTGACATCATTCTAAGATCTAAATCAATTTATGCTATTGAGAAATATTTAATATATTGGTTTATTTCAATTGAGGTTTATAGAATATAGCCGGTTTATTAAAACTTATGGTCCCGCAGTGGACTGATCATTAAGACACGGTTCCCAGCAGATCATCGAAGTCAAGCATCACTGGCTGCGGTCAGCGTGCGGGTGGGTGACCACTTGGATCAGTGTGCGTAGGGACCGAGAGTGTGCGGCATTGGTCCTCGTTAAACTGTTCTACCGTAAAGTGCTGGACTTCGCCTGCAGGTCGCCGGGCTACCAAAGCGGAGGTGCCATCCCCTCTGCAGAGGATCAAAATTGTGATGGCTTTCCCAGACCGTCGCCAATAGCCCATTGTGTAGCTCTAGTGCGACCTAAATGAACAACAACAACAACAATTAAAACTTATGCTCTTATATTTATTTAAACGCTCTGTGTGCACATTGTTGATAATCCATAAATTAAATTAAATTTTCATTAATGGATGAATAATAAATATAATAAATAATGAAAAATAAATAAATAATCACCAATAAAAAATAAATAAACTCTTAAAACATATGTATTATATAGATTTATTATAAAATAATATGTGTGAAAATTGTTTATTTAAATAAAATCATTGACTTTTTCAAAGAATTAACATTTCAAAGTCTTTAATTCTTACAAATTTATCATCTGTATTTGTCTGTGGATTTAGTACCATTTATGCTTAAGCTCACCAATGTCCAGGCTTTTAGTGTTGATTTCAAATTGATTTTGTTTTTTTTTTTTGTTATTAATATTATTCATTGTCATCATTAAAAGGGGATACAGTATTTCTCTTTCCCCCAAAACTGCTAGTTTAGTATTCTTGAATAAACGATAAGGTCTTCTGTGTGTACTTTTGTGAATAATAAAAAATTTTATTAATTGAATTTCATTTATAATTTATGTTGTTTTATGATTTCATCGTCCATTTCATTGTGCACATGTTGCTAAGAATATTTAAGTTTTCATTGTTGGTTCTTGTTTTGTAAAAATGAAATTAATATTATAAATTTAATAATAGACACAGTAAACCTGACAAAGCCTTCAGCTCAAGTCTGATACTTATCTGCAGAGGATTAAATCCATTGATAAGAACATTTCAAATTTCTGGCAAAAGTAAAATTTTTTGTGACTATTTCAACACTTATCGATTATAAATAAGTATGGTAACTGGTTTAACAAACTGGTGTATATAATTATGTGCAATTTAAATACATTGTGTTTACTTTTAAATAGGTAGTGGTAGTTTTGGTGAATAGTTTTTACTTGAAGGAAAGATTAAAATGAAATTTTCTTAAGTACCACCTTCTTATCTTTTCTGTAAAAGTAACAGCTTTGTCAGTTGTAGCCCAATGTTATGGAATACTGTTTGCTACCATTATTTGAAATAAACTTATATAAATACAGCATATTATAAACATGGTCAAGATAATGCTGTTATAAAATCTGTATTTAAGGTTAAATGTTATAGTTATCAATTTGCAAACGTGTCTAGTTTCATATAGTTCATTCAAATTACTTAACTTGTTTTTTACTACTAGTAAAGTATTTTGCTAGATCTAATGGTTCTAATTGCTGTTAATTCTTATTTTGTAAAGATAATGATAATGTTGTAAAATTAAGGACAATCAACACATAGGGTCAAAATATAGTCTGTCTGTGTAAAGACCAACCCTCTCTATTTTTACTCGAGCTGTGGCAGTTACTATGGTTCATTGCTTAATTATTTCAAATTGGTTCACTATTAAAGACAGGTTTTGATTCTTGTCTTCGAAGGAATGGAATAATTTTTCTTCAGTCTATTGCAAAGCTACTCACTTCGAAAAGCGTTTTTTCTCGTTTCCATAGCAGCAGGTGGTTTTAGACCTTGTGGCAAGAGGAGTTCTTTATATCAACGAACTATAGGCAACAAGTTCATTGGGGTGTTTAGTTTTGTACATATCTCTAAGTATTATAGCAGTCTGTAACCCTTAAATTTCTGATTAGCTTTTCATTAAATTGAATTATAGACAAACTATAAGTAGCAAGTTCTTTGGAGTGTTTAGTTTTGTACATAGCTCTAAGTATTATAGCAGCTTGTAACCCTTATATTTCTGATTAGCTTTTCATTAAATTGAATTATAGACAAACTATAAGTAGCAAGATCTTTGAGGTGTTTAGTTTTGTACATATCTCTAAGTATTATAGCAGTCTGTAACCCTTAAATTTCTAATTAGCTTTTCATTAAATTGAAATAGTACCTATAATATTTTTCTTTTATTAGATGAGAGTGATTCTTGTAAGAATGCAGAATCTGAACTATTAAAGGCAAAAGCATTGAATGTGCTACCAGAATACAGTCCTGAAGCTTTTGAGATACTAACGAAGCTTGTTAAATTTCATCCACGTTTAGTGGATGCCTTGAATGAACTTGGTTTATGTTTTTGGAAGAAAGGTGATGTCAAAGCGGCTAAAAAATGTTTTGAAAATGCTTTAAGAGAGGTAGATATATCGATATTAGATTTCAGCTATTTATTTTTTATGTATGATTATTCAATTTGTGTTTACAGAAGCTTTTTGCATATATTTGTGACTTTTATATATGCAATAAGTATGCATATTTTAGAAGCATTACTTTATAAAATGCTTTATTACTGTGTTCTAAATTAACATTAGTAAATGATAATACTAAAGCAATATTAAAAGTTTATTCATATTAACGCCTGGCTGTTATTAGAATTACTTTGAAAAATGTAACTCAAATTGTTACAACAATTTTAATAGCACATATTTGAGTATTTTTACTGTATGTACTCTTTGTTACATTCTAATCTAATCTTCTCATAGGGAAAAAATGCAGAATCTCTGCAAAACTTGTCTATGATATTGAGACAACTTGGAGAAACTCCTGAAGAAAAGCAAAAAAACATGCTAGAAAGTTTAGAAAAAGCTAAAGAAGCTGTAGAAGTTAATGATGATGGGAAATCATGGTGTAAACATTAAGTTTTTTCTTTTTATGCACTCAAAATAATTTTTATTATCTGCTTTTGAATTGTTTAGAGAAGAAAAATGCTATATAAAATTATGTCTTTTTTATTTATATGCAATATATATATATAAAATGACATTTTTGATAACATATACATAATCACATTTATATATAATCACATTTTTGTACCAATAGTGAAAAATATTTCCCATATTTTAACTCTTCGGCATTATTCAAATACAAGTGTTCTTATTTGTAATTCTAACATAAATTTTTTTTATTTTAATAAAGTTTAAAAAATATTAAGTTGGATGATAATATTTTTTATGTGTCGAATTCCGTTATTTTTGTATATTTTTAATTGAATTCATGAGTCTTAGATTTTTGTTTCTCCTTAAAAACTCAAGACTCATGTCGTGTTATTGTTTGTCCTTAATTTAAACTTCTCGTCCTGATTTTCCTGTGCATGTATTCAAAACATCAAATTTTCTATCAATTCAAAGTAAGATTTATAGAATAATCAATTCTAGTGAATGAGGTGGTTTGGATTTTATTCCAACATCCTTTTATTTTTATTAAAAATCACATAATTTGATAATTCCATATAGGAGCCATCTAGTATTCATTTAATGGTTTAAGCATATAGTGATTATTACAAACTGTACGGCTCATTATTTTTAATTTTTTGCGAATTCAGTTGTTTTATGAAAAAGAAACTTAATTAACAATTTTACATAGGCAAATTTTTATGGTGATGAATTTAGGGAAATTATTTTCAGCATTAGTGAATTATTTTCAGCAAATGCAATAACAAATCTTGTACGGCAGAGTTTTGTAGTTTCATAATTATTCATTTATCTTTTTTTTATATGAATTTAGAAATGATGAATACCAATCAATAATACAGAGACACATATCATAAAATTTTCAAGCGGTATATTGAGTAATCAATTGGCTAAATTACTTCAGTATAAAATTGTGAAATAATATATTTACTGATTTTTATTTTAAGATTATTAAATTATTTGATTAAAGAAGTCTTGAACTCGATTACAAATTTTAATTTAATATTAGTATGAGAAAAACTTAATATTTGATATTAGTTATTTTTTTAGTTTTCTGTGTATTGATCTAAGACTGATACCAGTTCTTCAGTTCTCTATAAATAAAATTATACTGAAAACTGTTAAAGCTTGCTTTCTGTTTGAAAGAAAGTAATTATGTTATTAAAGATAGTATATTTTATTTTTCTGTTTGGATAAAATTTGCTTTTATATTTTTTTAATTGAATAAATTATACTTTTTTTAGTTTTTCATTTGTCTTTTTTAAAAGTAGTCTGATATATACTGTTTCAAAAATATATAAATATCCTGATTTATTCAATTGCTATGAGACCTGAAAACTACTGTGCTTATTTTCTTCAACATTGTGAAGTTTTATTAGCAGGTGCCTTTTTTTTTCTTCTAAAGATTGTTCATCTAACTTTAGTAACTTCCAAGAAGCACAATCAATATTTTAAATTTATTTTTCTATTTTTAATTACTTATTCTATTTCCAGTTTTTCTGTTTGATATTCTAGATCCAAGTTCCAAACACATGTACAAATTTTAGTAATTTTTAGATGTCATTATATGATCAAACATGATTATACATAGAATTCTTGATGTTTTAAATAATGTACTTTTATGATAAGGGTTTACTACTAAAAATAACATTATTTAAAAGTATTTTAAGATTTTATTTAATTGCCATTACAGATAAGATTCGAGTTTTCACATTTTACTTCTTTTTCTGATCTTGTTTCTTAAAAAACTAATAATACAAATTTATTATTTCTTTATTTTAGATATTGTAGGAAATGCCAACTTGAGCTTATTCTTTAGTTTAAATCAGAGTCCCAACTATTTAAAAGAAAGCCTTCTAGCTTACAACCATGCAGTAAGTTTTATTTTAAGAAAATTTTATTATATTTCTCTTCCAGTTTCCATATTTTTGACCAATAGTATTTTTCTTTTCTAGAGTCAAGATAAAGCTATGAAATGCAATCCTGATTTATATTATAACTGGGCAATGGTATTTATTTTAAATTTAAAATACAATTTTCTTCTTTCACTTGCTTGATTTTATAGTTGATTATAGTATTGTTTTGCATTATGATAATAAATTAAACATATGATAATAAATGAAAAAAATATTCATCATGTTAAAATGTGTTTATAAAAAATTCTTAATACTAGGACTAGAAGTATAATTTTTAATTCAAATGGAGCTCAGGTCAAAAACTGGATTTAGACATGCAAATTAAGAAAAATTTAAGATGATACTCATGATATGCTGAATCTTTTGTAGTATATTTAAAATATTGAACTAATATGTAAATATTTTCTAACACACATAAATTCTGATAAATAATTATATAATTACATTGATGTAGGGATTATAGTTGACTATATAACCATACTCTAATTTCAATAATCTGTGTTAATATAATTTAGTTGGTAACTTTATAAATAAAGAGATTTCAGCAAATTTTCTGTTAGCGTATAGTGGTCTGTATTTTGAATGTATTTATATAGACAAATAATTAAAGAATTATAATATTATATCAACAAAAATTTTCTTTGGAATAATATGAATTTCAAAGCATAATAAAAAGTTTTTTTACAACATTGTTTTTTGAACAATTATTATTACACCCAGAAAAAATTTCTTTTAAATAATTTGAATTTTTATCCATTATAAAGTTTTTGTTTATACAAAACATTTTCTTTCTTATGTATGTTAAAAAAAATAAGTATTCACTAATTTTATTTTATTTTATATTATAACGGGCGTTGAACAGCTGACCCAATTCTGTATCAGTGTTCCAACTCCGTAGCATTGTAATTGTGAACCATATCTAGAAGCAAGGAAATTCCTGGATCAAGTATTGGGAGAAATTTGCCTTTGTAGATGATGATGAAACTAACCCATAGTTGCTTTTTTGATGAAACTAACCCATAGTTGCATTACATGGAGAAGAAAATAACAAAAATCTTCCACGGTTAGCTTGACGGCAAGGGGACTCTAACCCATGATCAGTCTACCACTGAGGATATTTTACGTCAGTTCTGTAATCGGTGAGAGCCTGATTCAGAAATATTATCGAGAGCCATTGTCCTAGTGGGATTCAAACTAGGTCACTTCATCAGGAGACGAGCACTCTATCCTCTAAGCCAGTGTTTCCCAAAGTGTGGTACGCTACCCCCAGGGGTACGGGAACAGTTTAGCGGGGTTACGCGTTTTTATGCGAAATATCTTGACACTAACGAAAATTTCATTTAAAAATAAAGTTTGCCATGAAAATTTACGATTACATATTTTTCTATTGGCTATTTTTTGCAGAGTTAACAGTTAATAATTAGTGGTATCAACAGCCAGTTATGATTTTTAACTTTTGTGCAATTTTTTTATTTTTTTATAGTAAAAAATACATTGATTTTGTTATTAGTGGTACACAGCGTAAGGAAAAAAATAGAAAGGGTACAGGAAAGTCTTAAGTTTGGGAAACACTGCTCTAAGCCACCACAGCTCCAGCATTTCCTATTTGTTATAAAATATTGCATGCTATTTAAAATATCTATGATTATGTTTATGCCAATACATAAAAGCAATTTTTCGGCAGATCCTTATTGAAAAGGGGAAAGCAAGAACAATTGAAATTCCTTAAAAAACAGTGTAACGTTTTTTTTATTACGTTTTTGCAACAAAAAAAAAAACTGCAGAAATTTTTTTTAACTATGCAGTAAAACTTCAAATAAATGGACACTTGTGAGAACAAAAATGTTTCCTTTTATAAGAGTTGCCCATTTACGGGTAGGGTACACTAATAGCAAATGATGTGGAAATAATTAAATGTCTATAATAACTATTTACATTGATATTCATTTAAACTTAACAAAAATATCATATTTACAGTACAAAAAAGAATAGATGAAGAAATTTGATACACGCCTTTGTTTTATATTTATCCAGTTGAAAAGCAAGATTTGGTATAAGTTCCCTTCTTGGCCTTAATCACTTCTTCGGTCAGTTCCAATCAATAGGATTACATCTTCCTATTACTTGATAGGTAATAGGACTATACCTCCTTGAAGGTAAACCTCATGTCATGCATAGAAAAAAAGGTAATAGTACATACCTGTAAGGTACCATATGGAGTTGTTGTATTCCAAATCAATCGTTTAACAAGAATCTGAATAAATTTTTGATTTATATTAACATCTTTAAGAATTCTACATATTTTTTTTAACTGAGCTGTTTTAAGCACAAGAGTTAATTTGTTAGAAGAAAAACATTTTCATCAAGGAAGGAAATTGAGAACATCTATGGAAAGAACTCCCCTAGCCATTTGTCAAGAGTAGTGGCGGTAAACATGGCTACGAGATTTAACTATTTCAAGTAGGGGTGTTGGGTTTAATTTAAAACAGGTTTCGGCTCTTGTCGGCAAAAGATAGGGAATGAGCTCTAAATTTAGTATGTTTATGAAAATTGATACTTCAAGAATCAAAAGGTGAAAAAGAAAAAAAAAAAAAACTTTTTCAAGTAGTTTACAAAGTATGAAAATTACACATTTTATGTTTTAAACAAGGGGCCCACTATGGATTTCGACCTTGGGCCCATAAAACTTTTGTTTGACTTTGTTTTTAGGTCACAGTTTTATCCATGGCTGAAACCGGCGAAAAGTTTCTATCATTGTTCTAAATATATCATTGATACAAATTTTTGTTTTCATTAGGCCTTGAAGTATGATGAAAATTATAAACTGACATTGGAAAAATTAGAGTTGTCTATAAAATACGATCCCCTTTGGACAAAGCCTCAAGAAGAATTAGAATCATTGGTTAATCACCTAAAAAATATACAATTGATGATATCAACTAAGGTTTGTTCAAACGTTTTTTATTTTATTTTTATGTGCAAACCGAGTAAACAATGTATAAAAAATTTATGTGAGAACTTTAAGTAAATTTTTCTAATTTATGTATTGTTTATTAGTTTTGATTTATAGGTTAATTATTTTACACATTAAAATCTTTCTTGTTTCATTTTTAAAACTCATCCACTTAGTAAATGGGTAAATAAAATTGTTTTTAATTAATAAAATTATTCTTATCTAGATAAGTTTACAAAGATTAATCATAGAAATTAAGGTTAAAGGTGCTAATTTTTAGTATGAAAGATGATCTATTGTATGATATAAATTTTAGGAATTATTGTAAAAACAACCCATGTTTGAAGGAAGTGATTTGACGTTCTTTCCTTTAAACTTTGCTGTTTTGACAAAAAAAACAATCAATCTTAATAAGATCAAATGATCTTTTATGAATTTTCATTTTTATTTCAAAATGTACATTCTACTCAGAGTATAAAATTTCAATAATCTGTGNTCTTGTTTAATATTTATTATGTATATCTTTCAAACAAGGAAAAAGTATGCACATTAAACATTGCAGACTAATATTTTATAAAAGAAAAAATTGAAACGTTTTTAAACTTTAATCAATCATTATAAAGCTTGGGAAGAGTCGAGGAACAAGCAAAATCATTATTTTTCTAATAAAACTAAAAATGTTTTTATTTTTAACATTATGAACCTTTTTCTAGCTTCAACTTTAAAGATGATGACTTTAATCTATTCTTTGCTCCTATTCAGCTTAAGTTTGAAATTTTTTTCTATTTCACTTAGAATTAATTTGTAACTTTAACTTTGCGTAGTTTTCTTGTTCATTTTTTATCATGAATTCAAAAAAGAGATATAAATAAAAAAGAAAGAAATCATTAGTGTTTATCATGCAGTGACCTATATTTAATGTTCTGAGAAATTAGTTTAAATATTATGTTGCAATTCTTGCAAATAGGTATGAAAATCATTCATTGCCTCCATATCCATTAATTTATGATATGTTATCATCTGATTGGCCCTTTCCATTGATTGGTAATATGTTAATATCAAATTAGAGAAATTTCTGAATCTATATTTTCTATAAGAAATTTAACTTTAAAATTTGTTAATGAGATATTTAATTGTCCAAATTTGTCTTATTTTAAAGTTAGCAAAATTTGAAGGTTAATTTCAATTTATTTATTATAGAAAATATGAATACATTTTTTTTCTATAAGTGGCATCTGACTTATGTCACTATTTTGACATTGCCAAAATTTTGTATTTCTCATTTAATATTTTTTACTTAATCATGATGTATACTTTTATCTATATTTTAAATAACAAGTGAAAATTGTTAGTGTTACCAAATTTATTACACTAAATTAGACAATTGAAGTAATTCTATTTTTAAATTGATATCTGTATTTTAAGACCCTATTTAGTTGTTTAAAGTAATTTTTTACTAACTTTATTATTTTTAAAATGAAAATTTATTGCAAAGTTTTAAATAATATTTTTTAAAATCATTTGTTGATTTTTAAGGATTCATTAGTTAGTTCAGTAACAATTATCAAATCTTTAAAATCTAATAATTTACTTTTGACTTTTGCAGGGCAAACTGAAGTCCCGTAAAATAAGAGAAATAATTAGCGCACTCAAAAAAGAACTTGATAATTCTAATTCAACTGAAACTTTTGTTAATTCTATCGGACGATCTGAGACTTATCAACATTCCAAAATTTCGGATCTACAAGAAGGAAGTAATACCGGTAAAATGCTTAAGGGGAAAGTAGCGTGCCATGTTTATTGTTCTAATTCTTTACCATTGTAAGTATATATATATATTTTTTTTTGATACATTATAAAACATTTAACCAATTAATATCTTTTTATCCAGATTAAAAGTTTTCTATTTCTTATATTTTACGAAAAATATTTTTATATTTTTTATAAAAATTTTATATTATTTAATTCTCATATTTCATAAGAATTATTTTACTTAAAATATGTTATATAAATATATATATTAATATATAAATATTAATATACATTATATATTAATATATAAAATATATTTTTTATAAAATTTTTTTATTATTTAATTCTTATATTTCATAAAAATTATTTTATATAAAATATTATATTTTTGAAAAAAATTTTTTTTTCTTTAGTCAGTTTACATTTTAAATGAAAATATTATTCTAGCACATTTTGCTTGCTTGATGAAAAAGAAAATTGTTTTGCTGTAAATGTATACAATATGGCTCAAGGCAAAGGAGTCATCATTGGAGATAGTGTGATTATTTTAGATCCTCACATTCAACATTTTAATTTTGCATTTAAAGACAATGTAAGTAAATTTATGTATTTTTCTTAAATATTATTTGTATTAAATCAAAATTTATCCAATGGCCTTTAGCTTTTTTTTCTACTTGCACAATAACAAAGAACTTTTTTAAACTTAAAATTTTTATGTTTTAATCAGCGTATGAATTGTGTGCTCAATGCAAATACAGTAGAACCTTGATCGATTGTTTCTCAAGGCACCATTCGGTGCAAATGGTAGATATGGGTAAATAAAGAATGCAGGTTAATATGAAATATTGATCTGAAAAAGTATGAAAAGTAATAAAGACATATTGGACTTTAAAATAAATAAATATACAATAGGTATAAAAAAAAGTTTAAATGACATAGTTATAATATATTCAAAATATTTACAATGCAAAAAAAAAGATGAATTAATGCATTTATTTATGTAAAATTTATAGAAATTTTAGTTGACTCTTTTTGTAAAAACACAAAGAATAATTTTTTCACAATTATAGCAGATTGCTTTTTTTTTTCTGTAAATTATTGTGAATACAGAAATTTCCTCATTGCCCTAAAAGTTTTGAAGCTTTCAGCAAATTTTAGCACTGATTGTGGTTCTGTTTCATCATCCTCATCAGCATTCAATTTGCACTCCTTTAAGTTTTGCAACAATTTTTTTCAAATAACATCATACCACAAGTGTTAACATTTTCACTAACATATCATAATAAACAAACGTGATATTTAAAATGTTTTCTCAAATATGTAAAAAATCCTAGTTTTCTTCATTATCAATAGCATCAGGAGTTTCTGTTTTTATTACTCAAAACAAAATTTTTTTTTTCAAAAGTCAGTAAAATTTTTGAACAATGGACATGGGAATCTTAGTTTAAAAAACTATCTTAACTGGTATTATTAGATTAACATTCGTGAAGGGACCAATAAAACAAGATTATACATAGGGCAAACAGGCATCAAGGTTAAACTGTATAAATAAAAACAAATCATGAGCTTTTTACCTTCATGACTTCCAGTTAAAAAGCTTACAGCTGCTTACTACAGTTTATTTTACGAGACGATNAATCAATGATTTTTTTTAAAAAATCATTTGATTTAAATCATGATTTAAATCGTGATTTAAATCAAGCTGATTTAAATCAACGAACCCTGCTGCTTACTACAGTTTATTTTGCGAGACGATATTTTCAAACAGATAATTTTGATTTCAATAAAAGAAATAATTTTTAAGCTCAAATGTGCTGCATTTCATAAGATATTAATGTTATCAAGTGAGTCTGTTGAGTTTGAGTTAAAATTTGTTTTAATTATTTATAAATATGTTAATAAAGGCGACATGGTTGCTATATTTAGAAAAACTAGTTTTTTTTGGCTGTCCTGATTTAGATTCTTTTGACTTGTTTATTACTATTTATTCTTGTTGCAAGCAGTTCATACAGTAATGTTAGCATTTTGTTAGAGTAGTAAGACTAAGCTTTATGCTTTATGTAGCAAAAAATCATTTAGAACTAAGTCATACTCTACATAGTGAAAACACTTTGAGCGAAATGTCCCCAAAATACATAAGATACAGTAACCTGGAAAGATGGGCCTGCAGCGTCACTGGTGAAGAACACCATCTATAGATATTTTTTTTAAAAAATATATAAATAATTACTAAGTTATTTTCAATAGTTTATAATCACTTTCTAAGCGTGAAACAGTGTTCTCCCCAAGCATTTTTAGAAGGGCGGCTTGCCCTGCCTGCCCATTGATTCTCCTTAATGCACCCTCCTTGCCCTTTTTTTGAAAATAAGCCACCATCACTTAAAAACATTGTCTTTTTATTCACTTTTTTTCTCTCAGGAAGATGTCTTCTTAACCACCTGTTTTAATGATAAGTCCACTTTCAATTGATTTAGTAATTGATAATTATTTAACTTTAATTTTATTCCTTCATTTTAGTAAGATTTTTCTTATGTTGTCCATTTATATAATTAAAATTTACATGATATTCGACCCCAGAGATGTTAGTATATTTTTTTTCAATAATTTGGATTAAATTTTTCAAGATATTGTTCTATTAGATGAGATTGTTAACCAAAGTTTGGATTTCTTTATGAAAAAGTTTTTTTTCTTCTTCAATACATTGAAAAGAACAAAAAGTATTTAAAGCCTAAGAATGAGTTATAAGCTTAAATTTAAATATGTAAAATTTAATATAGTACAAAAATTATGAAGTTTTCCTTCATATTTACTCTTTTTCTTAATTTACTTTTACTCAAAATGTTAACCTTTATTTGACCTATAATGTTTTATTTTTAAATGGATTGCATTATTTTTCTAAATAAATATAAACATGTACTCTTACACATAGATAAATTATGTGTACTTATAATGTTTAGTTTACTAATTCCATTTTAAAAAAAATTTACTGTTTAGATAATAATTTCACACTGGAAAAAATTTTTAAATTAGTAATTCAGAATAAATAAATCAAATTAATTCTGATCACTATGACAAATATTTACGTTGTTCGCATTGCTCTCAAGAGTTTTAAGTTTTATTAGTTTCTTTTTTCAGGGGGGGGGGTTATATTAATAAATGTTTTAGTGTTTTTAAATTTTACGATTTTTTAAAAAAATAAATACCTTTTATTTAAAAATAAATAACTTTTATTTAAAAATGCCCCCTAAAATATTTATTTTCGCATAATAAGAACATTTCTATGCATATTTCCTTTAATTGTTTTTTAAAAGCTTAAAATTTTTCAGTTATATTGATAAGTGAGAATTACTTGGAGAAATATGCATATAAAATAGTATAAGAGGGCAATTTAAAAATTTAGAGTCAAGATCAGATGCATAATATTACACCTTCTGATAAACTTTAATGGTGGTAAGTGAGTGCCATTTCGAAACTCAAAGTGCTCTTTTCTGTGAGGGAGTTTTTTTTTAAATTTTATTTAGATGATGCATTTCAGAGAAATAAAGTTCCATAAATAAATAGGACATGTGGTTAAAATAAAATTGCATGTGATGCATATTTATTAAAAATGAAACGTACTTGCAGTTCACATTCACTTGCAAAGAATTATTCTGGATCTAAGTTTCAATTGTAAAACCAATGTGAAAACATACAAGCTATATTCATACTTACATAGAAAAATGTAAAAAAAATTATTTTCTTTCTATATTTATCTACGAAGCTTAAAAGCGATCTGGGTTTATAACCTGTATAAAATAAGTTAATGTGTTTATTACAGGGTTTAAAATTCTTTTTTCAAAAGTAAACGGTTTGTTGTTAATACATATAACGGAAGTGGTATTTAATTTTTTTAAAACAGAAATACAATATTAAAATAAGAGACATAACCCACAAACAAAATATATTGCTTTTTATATTTTTTGTAAGAAATATAGGACAAAAAAAAAAGAGAGATCGACTTTATTTTTCAAGTCAGCTTTGTACAACATATTTTTATGTAAGTACAGTGCAGAACCTCTTATCCGGATATCAGAAAACCAGAATGAAATTCGGAACCGGAAATTAATTTTCTTCCATTAAAAATTTTTTTTTCTGCAAGATTTTGTTATTTAGAGCGTACGGCGTATCGAGTTGACGAAAGAACTGATTTAGAGGACAGATCAAAAGCCGTTTGTAGACGAATCTCACATAAGCACAAATAGCTTATAGTATATGTTATTAATGTCAATAATAACATATATAAGCCTGTATATAATATTTATTTCATAATTTCTTTCCTTATTTAAACTTAAGTGTATTATTATTTATCATTTCTAAAACTATTTAAAAAAAATTTTTTAGTTTTCTTTTATAAACATTAAAAAAACGGCATTTTGTAGCGATTCAGAAAACCGGAAAAATCAGTTATCCGGAATCGCGATGGTCCCGATCATTCCGGATAATCGGTTCTCTACTGTATAAAGACAATTATATGCAACAAAAAGACTAATACCTGTTATAAAGTTTGCATTAAAAAAATGTTTAATTTTATTCAACGTTAGGCATAAAATATCAGTCCTTTTAATGCTTAGCTGTACAATTCAAAGTTGATTATCTGAAACCCAGGACATATTATTTACATTAAAGTGTAAATATTTTCCCCCTCAATTTAAAATTTCTTTTCAAAGAGGATTCTGATAAACTATTTTCATCCAACTTAACCAATTTTCTTCATTAAAGCAGATAGTTCTCAAAACTGCAACATATGTCAAAGAATTATTAATGTCCTTGCCTGGAACAGAACTATTTGCATCCATATAGCTATGTATGCTAAATGTTTGTTTCATTATGTGGATATTTGTACATAGTTTACATAATAGTTAATTAAATAAGGTTTGAAATTAAATTCTTTATTTAAATTTTTTTCTTTCAAATTATTGTTTCAGGGTTGACAAAAAATAAGGCTGTTCTTCAAACTATTGTTTTAATTAGAAATTTATGTGTTAAATAACTAACCAACCTATATTTTTTTCAACAGACTTATGCTTTTTCATCTATTCGTGTTAACAGTCCATTACAGTTGGTAGCGAATAAAAGGAGATTTGGTCGTGATACTGTTGCAACACCACAGCTTTCTGTAATTGTAAAAAGTGACTAATTGTTTATTTCATATGTATTTATGCTTCAGCTTCATATTTTTCTATTAAACATTTTATGTAAATATTATGTGTTGATTGATTTCTCCAAATATTATTATATTTTTGTACACAGCAATTTCTTTGCTTTCTAATTATTATTTAAAATGAAAAATAATTAAATGTATAATAATGAAAAATATTAATAAATTCCCTTTTTTTTTTGTTGAAAGAAACAGGGTAATTTGAAAATTATAGTTAGAAAGAAAGGTTATTTCTTTAATTTAATGCCATTGAAAAGTATCAAGGATATGGTAATCCAAAGTATGAGTTCTTTAGCTTACATTAGCCTTAAAATTTTTCATTAGAAGTTATCTTTTCAGAAGTAAAATTTGTACTCATATAGCTTATTAACCAGCAATTTAAATTGTTTCTTTAATATAATGCAATTGAAACCATTGAAAAAGTGTCAATGACATGGAAATTCCAAAGTATGGACTTATAGTTTATTAACCAGTAAAGTCAGAAATAATTACAAAGGTTAAAAATATACTGCTACAATATCTCAAAATTAGCACCCATTTAGGTAATGATATGCTACTAAGTTAAAATAATTACAACTTAAAAGGGAAGAGAGAATTAAAACTATTTGTGTTAAAAGCGTGTGTGAATAGAAAGAGAACTATAGATTTGATTAGCAAGTTATTGAAAATTACTATAAAACAGAAGTTTAAAATAGAAAAGTATGTACAATTTCTCTTATTTGCATATATATTCTGTAGTAAAATAAATAATTTCAGATAAACTTATTTCTTTTATCTATAAAATAAAAAGCACAATAATTTCTTAAAAAAAGGTGATTTTATTTCAGAGTGTACAAGACAGAAATGATATTTACAAGCAGTCACAAACAAGACTGTTACTTTTCAAGGGGAGCATAATTTAGTAACTTTTCAATGAGATCTACATGACCAAGGAGCATCCGTCGACAACAGTATCTTTTCAACCCTAAAGCATCGAGTGCATCGCTAGAAAAAAAAAGGCAAATAATGCAGGACATGTTAAAACAGATTGGGAAATGTTTTAATATTTAAAGAACAACACATGTCAGAAATGTGTTTCAGTGGAGTTAAAAATAATTTTTTGTTTAAACATAAGCAAACATTTTTAACAAATTTAAAAAACACTAAGTTGAAGCATATACAGCATATCTACCAACATTAGAGGATTTACGGACACATCCTTTCCAGTTGTAGAGAACTAAGAAATTTTTAAAACAAATAGAACTTTTATCAGAACATAAGAGCATTAGTCCCTCTGACTTTTTGTATATCTGTCTGTATTATTTATATCTAAGTAATGGTGGACAAAACTCTTTAAATTCTAATTTGTTAAGCATTAATACAAAATTTTGGTCACCAAAAGAAAAAATATTTTGTGAGACTATAGAAAATTGAAAGCAGTTAAAAGATATGATGTATTAATTACGGAAGCCTAAGAAATAGAGATGTTAGTGTACAGTTAATGATTATTGGCCATTTTGTATTGTTATTGAATTTATAAAAAATAAAATGCGTTGACTACATAGAAAAGTTCGATAATCTTTTTTCTATAAAATTATAAAAGTTCAAATATATTGAACAAATAAAAATATTGGATGCAATTTTTTTTTCTGTAAAATTCTTTTTATGTATTAGCCAGATGTACATTGTGCAAAAAATAAATAAATAAATAATAATAAATGGACACCTTAATGTTACTCATATTTTTTCATTAATTAATTGGCAAATTTTAGCTCACCCTATCAAACCATTAAGATTGAGTCCTAGGATGTGAGGATTCGATCAAATGTTATTTGGGGCACTCCATTTTTTATTTAGTGCATTGCACGTGCATGGTTATTAGAAAATATATATTAGGTTTTGAACAAAAATATTTTGAAGTTGCATCAAAGGGAGAAGATTATTTTTAACTGGATCTTCGATCACTCTGTTTCTGGTGTAAATAATGATCACCTAAGTTTTATTTTAAAAAATAAAATTTTTTTTAAATTTGAGAAATGGACAAGAATGCTTGTATACTTTACTAAAGTATAACTACATTCACTTAATAACAGTTTTTTGTTTAATCTAACAAAATAAGTACCTATATTTTAAAATGCTTTCTGCATTTTCCATTTCAAAGATGGGTTTCAAAATGTGCACATTTCTGCAAAGATCCCCCTCCTTCGCTTAATAAATATTTTGAGTTACTTTCTTTTTCTTTGATATCAAAATAGTGTAGGCTTTTGCTTAATTATTTCACATCTACTGTAAACATTATAATTGATTATAGGAAACTATATCAAATGTTGCCCCCTACAGATGGGGTAATTATTGATCACTGGGGTAATTCCTGATCATTGTAATTTCTTCTAATAAATAGTATAGAAAATAGCTAATAAATAGTCAATTGTTTTTTCCTAAATAACAGTTCATATTTATTAAATGGAACAACTATAAAATATATATTAACTATAATCACAAAATTTGTTTTTAACTGTATACAAGAATAATGTATTCTGATATGCACCATTTCTAGCTTGTCTTACCTTGCTTCTATCCTAATTTTATGTGTGTACNACATTTTTGAAAATTGGCGGGACGCGGGACAGTCCACCAAAAAGCGGGACTGTCCCGCCAAAATCGGGACGTGTGGTCACTTTACAATATAAATATGCTGAGAAATTATAAGCTTAAAAAGGATACTAAGCTTCTAGAAAGCAAAAATAGTGAATTTCTTTTAATGATTGAAAATGAAAATTTCAGTGTGAGAGCTGCTGCTAGAGCTGAAGGGTTAATCTTTATTCCTAATTTTAAATAAAAAGTATTATTAGCTGCTTAAACATATCTTTTGGGTTTATTTGTTTGATCTTAATGTCTTATTTGTTAATTACCATTGTAAAATTATTTTTAAACAGCCCATTTACTATAAAAACTGGTGATCAGTAATTACCCCAAAAATGATCAGGATTTACCCCAGAATTGATCAAGAGAAGGGGTAATTCCTGATCACTAAAAATTTAAAATCTTTTAAATTCTAATTAGATTTTCAAACAAAAGAAGGTAGCATAGAACTCATTTCATATAGCCTCAAACTTCCAGTAAATATTAAAGTTCTGTCTTGAATAGTTTTTTCACAAAATAGATGTTTGTATTTTTAGATCAGGAATTACCCCAGATCACCCTATATTTGAAATACTAACAAGGGTCCTAAATTGACGTATTAAAGACTGATTCACCTATGTAAACGGTTGCAATGTTTTGATTGCATTAATTTTAGATAAAACAAAAATAAAACTTTACAAACAACAGTAGTCATTTTAGTTCCTTACCCTTCAGTATATTCAGCTTGTAATAATCCAAGATACGATTCCCATTTATTTCCAATAACTTTACCGCACGTAAAACACCGTATGGGTATAATCATGTTCACTTTCAAGAACTGAAAAATATTAAATCCACCATTAATAAAAGATAAAATTCTTTTCAAAAAATATGTTTGAATTGCTTAATAAAATAAAACACAAATTAAAACAGGGTTGCCATTCAAATCGAAAAAAAATTCCCTGTGCATGCTATACGCAATATATTAAGAGGAAACAACAATTACTGTGCTCTCGTGTGAGCTATATTCGGCTAACTATATTTATTAGTTTCAATTGCTGGAAAAACAGCTGAACATACTTAAATAATGCTATGGTAAATGAAATAGTTTAGTATAGCTGAAGTATCATGGTTAAACATCTCATAGATTACGCTTTGAGTGGTCAAAATTATTTAAAAGACCAAAATAAAAAAAACAAAATTCCCTGTATTTTCCCAGTTTGTAAAGAAAAAATCAAAATTCCCTGTTATTTTAGGTGATTTTTAAATTCCCTGTATTTTCCAGGTTTTCCCTGTGGAGTGGCAACCCTGTAAAAGACACAAACTAATTTCCTAATTTTTATCAAATAAAAATGAAAAAAGTTGATTTCATGTGATCTATTTTTTACAATAGCATATAGCTATTGTAAAAAAAAGATATTATATCTAGAACTTATATCTATGTTCACAATCATAATTTATACAAAGCCTTCGCTCTTTGTATAAATTATGATTGTGAACATAGATATAAGTTACTTACAAATAACTACCAGAATTAGTTTTCTAAATTTGAAGAATACGTTAACAGTAATAATTAAACACTAACTAAATTTCTCAGAGACTCTCAATTCAAAATCCAGATTCGCATCAAGAAAAAGCCTCGTTGGAAAAACCAAACCGAACGAAAATAAACAAAAATTATATGCGGTTAGAAGTTAAAATAGGAGTTTCATCTCATAAAATAATTATGCCATTATTTTGAAATCAGTTTTATCATAAAACTTATGCTGCAACTGAACTGAAATAGGCAGTGGGAAACGTAAAATAAATTTCTCTACTAGTTCCCCTCTTTCCCCTTTCTCTCATTCTTGATGGTAGCCTAATATTTATGTGTTCCTTGGTGTGTTCATATTTGTTGTATGGGTAAACTTTAATGTTTTTTTTTTGTTAATCAGAATACAATCTATTTAAATTATGTCCGGTGATAAATTAATTGCTTCCACATTTTCAAGGAATGAAGCATTAGGTTTAGTGTTTCGTTTAACATTATTTGGCGCTTTAACTTTTTATGGTGTAAGATGGTTAATGAAAACACTTGATCCTACTCGAAAACAGAAAGTTGAAGCTCAGAAACGGGTATGTAGATAAAATTATAGTCCATTTTTTGTTGTTTACTAGATTCCTTTGTCTATCTTAGTCCTGCTTTTTTCTATGTAATGTGAAATTGTTATGATGTAATCGATCAAATTAGCCCTTAAAGCATCCTGTGGTGAATTTCTAATGTAGATTGGCGATTGTTTGAAAATTGTCGCCAGTACTAAACTAATACGTTATTATCTAAGTTTATGTGTGTCATTTTGCGGTAATGATTTTATTTTACAATTGTTCATATATAAAAAAATTTTGATGTTGGAAAAAAAAAAGTTTTACTAATATGTGCTATAGCACATCAAAAAAGATTACAGTAACTCTCAAGCATGTTTGCTCACTGACGAGTTTTTTTAAAAATTACTCTGTCCATTAATTTGTATCAGAATGTAGTTAATTATAAGAATCATGTTCTGTACGAAAATTGCATGAAGTATTTTCAAAAAGTAACAAGAACTTTCTTTTTATGAAATATTACAAAATCTTGGAGATATTTCTGTATCATGATCTGTTGCTCCTATTACAATAGCCAAGGTGCCAAATAGATTTAAACTTGCAAATGTTTTTAAAAAGACATGTAAATGTTTCCCCAGGGATGGTTGCCAGTTATATCTTTCAAATCAGTCCCTTTCTGTTCAAGTTGGTCTTGTTTTTAGTTTCTCAGGAGCCTCTGCTTGGAAGTTGCTAAGGATTGGTGATTATTCTGCCACAGATCGCAATACATAAATCTCTCCTATGTTACTTTGACCAAATGGTTTTTAAAATGCTGTATCAATGTAAAGTTTTAAATAATACTTAACTAAATAAGTTTTATTATGTTCATATTAATTATATTTATTTTAATATTCACTCTGGTTTACATCATCGTTCACTACATACATAATAGCTGATCAGATAGTCTCAGTTTTAAAGTAGAAACACATGCCAGTATAAATACAATACAAGAGCTTGGTTTTTAAAGACACCTGGTGGCTAAGTAGTAGTGTTTCCCGCCATCACCCATTCTGTTAGTTTGATCCTTGGCCAAAGGATAAATAGTGTGACCTATCAAAACTAAGCTAGATACTAAGACTTGATTAGAGTCCCTCCGTCCTTTATATTGTTTGCTAACTACTAAGAGTTATTTAATTTTCTTGTTTGCAACTGCTCTATGATAATATTTTTTACACATTAAACACTTCCAAAAAACAAAAAAAAGATTAGATCTCAGTTGCAACAAAATATTTTGAAACTCCTCATATAAAAAGCAATAAAACATACAATGAAATCTGATATGCTGTAAGCAAAAATTTTAAGTACTTCAAATGCAGGGTGACAACAAGACAAATAATGGTTTGTTCTGTTTTAACCAAAAATTAGAACATTGATTCAAAGTAATAAATTTAGTTTTATCTTTTTATAATGAAGTATAAAATTTCAGCACTGTATAATTTCGTATTTAGTAATCTTATCTAAGTTTTCCTTTTTTTTTTTTTCAAATTTATTCAATGGTGACTGGTTTATTAATTTAACTGTCACATTAGGTAACCATTAAAGTAAAAGGGTTACCTACAGAAGAAGAAACTTATCTCTTTCGACATATCAGGTGTGCTATATTCTTTCTCTGCCAATGAAAAAATTCAGGCTGGTTTTCTCAGCTATGAATTGGGGGAGATTTTTTAATTGTGACCTTCAAATTAGCATCTGCTCGCAAAGTTTCAAACTTATATTTGTGTCTGTAATCATCTGAAGAAGTATTGATCGAAGTATTGATAAGTTTTTTTTTAAATGTTTTTTTTTAAATAGAATTGAATAGTTAGTTTGATTTGAAATAATAATTTTGTACAATTTCAAACACAATTATAATGAATATTTTTTTTTTAAGATTCTCTTTAAATGTTTTAAGCTACTATAATTACATATTTAAAATTTTTAAAAGGTAATTTTTAATATTTGTCTTAGATAACAATTTGTAATTTTTAATCTTTTTACAATCTGAAAATACTTATACATTAGAAAACACATACATATAACCAGATCAGAAAAATGTAAATCCCTATCCAGAACTGTAATGAGATAATATACAGTAGAGCGCTGATTATCCGAACTGCTCGGTACCGAATGTGGTTCGGAAAATGAAAAGTTCGGATAATTGGAAAGTTGTTTAAAATCTAGTTTAAATGATTGTTATTTATGCACTAACTTCTCTTCACACTTTTTCCAGGGTTAGTACTGACAGTACTATCTAAAATAGCACTGGTGTGTTTAAATGTTTTTTTTTCCAATTTTTAAATATTTTTTATAAATTTTTTAAAAACTTTTCTTTCTTTCAGAATTTTTTTTAAATCATATTTCAGCTTTTTATAATTTTTTTGTCAATTACTGATTTTACATTTTTCTTTATTTTCCATTGGAAAGGAAATCCAGAAAAGACCTTTGTTTCAAAGAAGATTCTCTTTTTTAAACAGATCTCTTATTCTTTTTAAATGAATCAACTGAATTAAATATGGTCTTCAGATGTAGTGGCTATTATTTATTTTTCTAAATTTAGAAAAATTTTCGATAAGTTAAAAATTATTCTAAACTTCAAAAAAAAGAATCCAAACATAGTTTGAATAATTGGACATTCGGATAATCGGCGCTCTACTGTAATTTTAATTACCTAGTAGAAAAAGATAATTAATCAAATATTGGCAGTTTATTTTTATAAGCTGATGATATGATTGAATCATATGATGATGAACTTTCGATGATCATTGAATCATAGTTTTGGAATATAATTGACATGCAGCTGTCATTTTCTTATTTTTTGGATCTTTGCATTCAAATATCCAGAAATCTTTATAAAAATTTACGAAATTTCATGTTATGGTCTTGAATTAAATATTTAAGTAGATGTTTTTTTATTACAGGCAGAAAGAATATTGGACAGAATTGGGGTGAAAAATGTCAAGGTTAGTATTTTATATCTTAAAAAAAATATTTATGTGTTTGATTAGGCCAGGATAGCCTGGTTCGTAGGGCACTGGGCTCATGTCCAAGAGTTTGTGGGTTCGATCATCGCCGGCCGAAGGCTCCCCGTGTAGTAAATGGTGACTGGTGCCCGTTAAATCTGTTGAGTCGCTAAGTCCTCCAAGTTCCCATAACAAACCAATACCTCTTGGGGTACGGAGTTGAACGTTAGTACTCGTAAACCCAAATTTGGGTCGACTGTTCAGCGACGGATATAAATATAAATAAATGTGTTTGATTTGTTGCGAGGTGTTATTTAGGGCAGTGAAAATTCAAAAGTTAATTTGAAGTTTAAGTTATTATATTTTATAACTAGAATTGAACAGCTGACTCAATTTTGAGTTAAGGACTATTAGTGTTCAAATCTGTGGCCTTATTGTTTTGAACCCATCCCAGAAGACAAGGGTACCCCTGGATCAAGCATTGAAACAAACTAGCCTTTGGAGAGACTTTTTGATGTAACTGACCTGCATTTGAGGTAAATGGAGAGAGAAACTACAAAAATCTTCCATGGTTAGCCTGATTGCGAGGGGTATATAACCCATGACCCGCCTATCACTGAAGATATTTTACGTGTGGTATCTGCGAGTCTTGAACAGAATTCTCATCAACCAGTCATCTCTGGGATTTGAACCTGGGTAACCTAATTGGGAGGCAAATGTTATATTGTAATGGTTATAAATGTATGGTATAGTTAATAAATTATGAAAATAATAATGTAATGGTTGTAAGTTAATTCAATTTCTTTTATGCTTATCTTTAATTTAGCTCAGTGAATATGAACTATCCATTGCTGCACAATTAGTTGATCCTTCGACTATAAATATATCATGGGAAGATATTGCTGGCTTAGAAGATATTATTCAAGAAATTAGAGAGACAGTTATTCTTCCAATTCAAAAACGTGAACTGTTTTCTGGATCAATGCTTATCCAGCCTCCAAAAGGTTAATTGAATTATATTTTTTATATTTTCATGCAGTATTATAATTTTATTTTAAGAATTCATTTTAAGTACTATATTTGAAAAGTGCTATAAGAAAGTTGGTTAACTCTACATATAGAATCAAATAGTGCATTTTTATTGTTGATTTGTTGGGAAAAGAAAGCAAAACTTGTTGATAGCTTATTCAAGGCTTCCATGGGTCAGGGAAAACAAAAAATACTTAGAATTTTCAAGGAATTTTATTTTTACTCTTAAAATGCAAGGCACAGTCAGGAAAAATTACTTTTCATTACAAAAACCTGGAAAATTCTTTCTAATCTGTTACAATTATTTGTTGTAAAAATAAATTTTTTTAGTGAAATTTTATTCAATGATACATTTTTTGCTCACAAAATCTCATATTTGACATAACAAATAAAGAAATCAGGTTTCCATAGAAAAGTTGCATTGCATAGAAAAAATATGGTCTGGATTTACATTGAAATTTTCCTGAAATACCTGTAAAAGTCAGGGAATTTCTGAAATTAAGTGCGAACCTTTCTTATAGGTGGAATAAAACTGGAGAATGAAAGTCAATGAATTTCTGAAAGGCCTGTTTAAAATCATTTTTGGAAGTAATTTTTTTATTATTATTATTAAAAAGTTGTCTAAATTTAGAAAAAAGTAGTAGTCAGTTGGGTTATCGATCTAGTGACTATAGAGGAAGGTGACAAAGTTCAGATTCCTGTAGTTTGGCCGCAGTTATTTATACAATGCTGTTGATTAAGACAGGAGACTGTTTACAAATGTAGGCTATTTTCTTAAGATTTTTGCATCATTTAATCTAGTATGTTGTAGTATATTTCTATAGTAACTGATGAGACTGATTTCATAAAATCATAATGCGTCATACCTGTGTTAGAACCCCAAATACTCACCATTATTTATATATTTATTTTTTAGCGAATATTACACTAAGAATATGTCTTGATGATTTGTCCATGTTTCACTAAGATTAAGGCTAACTACACACTATTAATGTTTTGAGTGGTATCTGATGCCATAGTGCCATGAAAGAACTCTTTAACTCTTTCATATTGCAACTTTCTGATCAATCCGTTTTCTATAAAATAAATTTTTTAAAGAAAAATCTTTTTATATTTTTTGAGCTTCTGATGATTTTTTTTAACAAGTGAGATATGTAACTTTTTAACAAAAGAAAAAGCAATAGTAACATATTGAGCCAATGTTAAGTAATAAGCTGTTTTAAGTTGACATCTACAACCTATAAATTTCATTCTTGATGACCTAATACATTACTGTGTTTATAATTATTAAAAGTGTTCTCTAAAAGGAGGAACATGGAAGACCTGGAATTGTCAGGGAGTTTTACTTTAACTCTAAAAATCAGGGAATAGTTAAGGAAAAATGAGCTTTTTTATACAAAAGCCTGGAATATTCCTATATCATACCCAGCAAATAACCAGTCTTAAAATTGTCAGTAACAGTAATCAGTTATTAAGATTAGAGATAGATAATTCTAACATCTATTTCAATTATTTGCTGCGATAATTTCACATTTTAGTCAAACTGAAATATGTTCCCATCCTCATTTTATAATACTTTTTTACACAGAAAATCTAACATTTCACATTACAAATAAAAGAATCAAAGTTTTCTGATGAAAATATGGTCTAAATTATCATTAAAATTTACCTGGTATACTTGGAAGAGTCAAGGAATTCTTTTTCTGAAATCGAGTGGGAACCCTGATTGCTGCCTTAAAATGTGCTGGGCTCTAAAATTTGAGAATTTTGATTACTAATAAGTTTTCTAATATTTAATAATTAAATATGGTAGTTAACGAGATTTGTTTTTATTTATTTTCAAGCATTTTATTTTAAAGAACAATAAAAAAATCTTTTATCTAGTTTTTTTTCCCTCAACATTCATACAGTTTGGAAATATAATGAGGAATAAGAAGTTACCCGATTCTTCTTCCAATTTTTAACAGAGGAAAAACTGTGATGTTGAAGTTTGAAAATTTTCTGCAAAGAAGTGATGTACACTGGTTTGATTCAGGCTTGCGTGATTTTTTTTTAAACAATACCCATTATGTATAGTTTGTCTAAAATAAAAACTCACCCAGACATTAGTCTGGACCCGTGTTGGTGACTATGGTAGCAAGGTATGACTATTTCAAGAGCGGGTGTGGGGTCACTGCTTTGGAGTATTTTCGTGTAGGCGAGAGAAAGGGAATCTCTTTCTTTGTCTGTTGTGCTAGTCCTAGATTGAAGCTACTCTCCCTAAATTGCGCAATTCTTGTTTCCATAACACCAAATGGCCTCAGACTTTGTGGCGGGAGGAGTTCTTAGCTTAGACAAACTGTAGCTAAAATTTCTGTTTGAAATATCTCTCTCAAATAATGGTTATGTACCAGGAAATAAAATTCTTAAACTGGCATTTTTGAAATCTATTAACTTATAATGTGAAGAAATATTTTGTTTGTATAATAATCAAGTTATTTTATGAAATTGATAAAGTAAATTATTAAAGTTTCTATTCCAGCTCATTCTTTTATTATCAATAATGCATCATTATTTTGAGTATGGTGTTTATCAATTGTTTTTTTCCCCTCCCTTTTTTTTCATGATTCGAAGCAACATTTGCAAAGAATTTAATTAAATATTAGACTGATAAAGATATACTGCATTATAACCTATATACTAAAACATGTCATTCCAGTCTCAATTCAAGAATTTAGAAATTTTGAAGTACCTAAAAATCTTTTGTTAATTTAATCCCTTAACTTTATATCCTAGTTTCCTAACTTTACAAATAGTGTATTGTATTTACATAAAATTGAATTTCAATGTTACAAGATAACTAAATTGAAGGTATGATAATGCTCACTTTATCTAGTCCATGCCTACTTCTGATAAATAAATTTTTATTACATTCATTAAATATGTTTGCTTTTTGAAAAGAATGTACATTGTATGTTGTAAAACAATAGCAATGCTCTATAATTTCAAGAAAAGGTACATCAAATATAGCTATTTTGACACGGCTATATTTAATATACTAAAAGGGTAGTAAACTCCCTTAGAGGTACAAAAAGTCTGAAAGCGGATTTAATTAATGAAGAAATTAGTGTTTATAATTTTTTTTACTGCCCAGTGCTGTAGAAATAGGAAGACATCTGTTATTAAGATATAGAAAATTTGTTTTTTTAGGAGTGCTCTTGCATGGACCTCCTGGCTGTGGGAAAACTATGATAGCTAAAGCCACAGCAAGGGAAGCAGGTAATTTTTTTCTTTTTTTGCATAAACATTTTTACTTTTCCTACTGTTTCTTTATTTGCATTCTATTTAAAAAAAATATACATATATTGCTAAAATGTAAAATTAGTGTTTTTTTTTTTCTAATTTTTTTTTATTTATTTGATTTTAATCAGAATTTTACCACGTTTATATAAACTTGCCTTCGTGTATGTCTTTTCGGGTGGAATTTTGTAATCGATTTTAAACTAACTTCCCGACTAGCAACTAATTTAACTTCAAATTTAGCACACAGTTCAGAATTGGATGACAATGCATGAAAATGAAGAGAAAAAAGACATGCAAAGTAAAATAAAATTAAAATTTAAAAAAAAATTATTTTCGAGATTGTCTTTTGTTGTCGATTCCATTATTTCAAATTATTACGTGTCAGGTGAAAAGATTTTTGTTGTCGGAGTATTTTTATTGGCTGAAAAATCACGTGGTAGGATCCAGTTTTTCCTCATTCATTTCCAGATTGTTTTGGTTGTCATCAGCATAAAACTAATGAAACTCGTAAAGGTATTCGCGATCGCAACGAACTATAGGGGGCGTTGTTGTATGAGACGCTTACCTGCGATTTCCATATGAACCGTCATTCAGTTACTCTGGAGACGTCGTTAATGTAGCGTGTAGCATTGCAACGTTCCTTCTTTAATGTGGCTTATTAAATTTAAAAAAGAAAAATGCTTGATCTTCTTTCTTGTACAACCGAAAACAAAATGGTATCTGCAATATTTTTCTGTCTTGCAATCAAAACACATCGGAAAAATATTTGTACATTAA
>NC_092211.1:72099682-72228451 GCF_043381705.1 Parasteatoda tepidariorum | reverse complement strand
TTCATAAATGTGCTTTTTACATGAGGGATACTGAAAGAATGTACCTTTGTTTATCTAAGGAAAGAATCATACAGTTTGAGGTAACACATTTTTTTTTTAACGAACTGTAAAAAAAATCCATGATGACTTTTTTAAAATTAAGTTACTAAATCTTTAATTAGATTTTTTTAATAAATTTAATTTATTCAAAATAAATTGTAAACTCTCATGAATGGTAATTAATAATTGACCCCTTTGTTGCAAACAGTAGATATGTGATAATTTCAATATTTTTATTGAATTCTGTAATTTTTGAGGGGTGTTTTCAGTATTTTTATGTACTTTTTCTTTAATTTCTCACATTAATTTTTTTAGTTTGGTCACATGTTTAAAACAAGGCCAAATTAATTCGTGTTTTCAAGCTTTTTTTTAGGATTAAGTGATTTATATAAAAGTTAGGTATATCAGGACTCTCACGGGCTGGAAGAACAGGGATAACCTGGAATTCTCAAGGAATTTTATTCTGACTCTCGAAAGCAGGGAATAGTCGGGAAAAATTGCATATTTTTACAGAAACTTGGAAAACTCTCATACCTGGAAGAACCCAAAATTTTCAGCAGCAGTAATCAGTTATTGAGATTCAATTTAAATAATTCTAACATCTGTTACAATTATTTGTTATAAAAATTCGACATTTTATTAAAACTTTTCCATGTTTCCATGCTTGTTCAATGATACTTTTTTTGCTCACAAGATGTAATATCTACACATAATTTTATATTTGACATTACTAATGAAATTCGAAGTTTTCTGATGAAAAATTGTGTGACTTACAAAAAATATGGTCTGGATTTACATTGAAATTTTCCTGAAATACCTGTAAAAGTCAGCAAAATTTTTTTTCTTCTGAAATTAAGTGAGAACCTAGCTTATAGATATATAAAACATTTTTTCAATACATTTTTATCATGTAAGCAGCAGGTTTTACAGGCAAGAGGAATGAAACTGAAGGACGAAAGTCAATGAATTTCTGAAAGGCCTGTTTAACAGCATTTTTGGAAGTATTTTTTTATTACTAAAAAGTTGTCTAAATTTTGAAAGAAGTAGTAGTCAGTGGGGTTATTGATCTAGTGAGTATAGAGGAAGGTGAAGAAGTTCAGATTCCTGTAGTTTTGCCACAGACATTTATGCAATGCCGTTGATTAAGACAGGAGGAGACTGTTCACAAATGTAGGCTATTTTCTTAAGATTTTTGCATCATTTAATCTAGTATGTTGTAGTATATTTCTATAGTAACTGATGAGTCTGATTTCATAAAATCATAATGCATCATATCTGTGTTAGAGCCCCGAATACTCACCATTTATTTTTTAGAGAATATTACACTAAGAATGTGTCTTGATGATTTATCCATGTTTCACTAAGATTAAAGCTAACTACAGACTATTAATGTTTTGAGTGGTATCTGATACCATAGTGCCTTGAAAGAACTCTTATTTCATAATAGTGCAACTTTCTGATCATTCCGTTTTCTATAAAATTAATTTTTTAAAGAAAAATCTTTTTATATTTTTTGAGCTTCTGATGATTTTTTTTTAACAAGTGACATATGTAACTTTTCAACAAAAGAAAAAAAACAATAGTAAAATATTGAGCCAATGTTAAGTAATAAGCTGTTTTAAGTTGACATATACAACCTATAAACTTCATTCTTGATGACTTAATACATTACTGTGTTTATAGTTATTAAAAGTGTTTTGTAAAAGGAGGAACATGGAAAACCTGGAACTGTCAGGGAATTTTACTTTAACTCTAAAAATCAGGGAATAATCAGGGAAAGATACGCTTTTTTTTTTTTTACAAAATCCTGGAATATCTCTATATCATACTTGGCAAATAACCAGTCTTAAAATTATCAGTAACAGTAATCAGTTATTAAGATTAGAGATAAATAATTCAAAAATCTATTTCAATTATTTGTTGCAATAATTTCACATTTTAGTCAAACTGAAATGTTCCCATCCTCATTTTATAATACTTTTTTACACAGAAAATCTAACATTTCACATTACAAATAAAAGAATCAGTTTTCTGATGAAAATATGATCTCAATTATCATTAAAATTTACCTGGTATACTTGGAAAAGTCAGGGAATTCTTTTCCTGAAATTGAGAGGGAACCCTGATTGCTGCCTTAAAATGTGCTGGGCTATAAAATTTGAGGATTTTGATTACTAATAAGTTTTCTAATGTTTAATAATTAAATATAATAGTTAACAAGATTTGTTTTTATTTATTTTCAAGCATTTTATTTTAAGCAACAATAAAAAAATCTTTTATCTAGTTTTTTTTTCAACATTCATACAGTTTGGAAATACAATGAGGAATAAGAAGTTATCTGATTCTTCCAATTTTTAACAGAGAAAAAAAAACTGTGATGTTGAAATTTGAAAATTTTCTGCAAAGAAGTGATGTACACTGGTTTTGATTCAGACTTGCGTGATTTTTTTTTCTTCAAACAATACCTATTACGTATAGTTTGTCTAAAATAAGAACTCCCCCAGATATTATTCTGAACCTGTGTTGGTGACTATGGTAACAAGGCATGACTATTTCACGAACGGATGTGGGGTCACTGTTTTGGAGTATTTTCGGGTAGGCGAGAGAAATGGAATCTCTTTCTTCGGTCTATTGTGCTAGTCCTAGATTGAAGCTACCCTCCCTAAATTGCGCAATTCTTGTTTCCATAGCACCAGATGGCCTCAGACTTTGTGGCAGGAGGAGTTCTTAGCTTGGACAAACTGTAGTTAAAATTTCTGTTTGAAACATCTCTCTCGAATAATAATTATGTACCAGGAAATAAAATTCTTTTTGAAATCTATTGACTTATAATGTGAAGAAATATTTTATTTGTATAATAATCAAGTTATTTTATGAAATTTATAAAGTAAATTATGAAAGTTTCTATTCCAGCTCATTCTTTTATATCAATAATGCATCATTATTTTGAGTATGGTGTTTATCAATTGTTTTTTCCCCCTCCCTTTTTTTCTTGATTAGAAGCAATGTTTGTAAAGAATTTAAATAAATATTAGACTGATAAAGATATACTGCATTATAACCTATATAAAACATGTCATTCCAATCTTAGAAATTTTGAAGTACCTGAAATTTTTTTTTGTTAATTTAATCCCTTAACTTTATATCCTAGTTTCCTAACTTTACAAACAATGTATTGTATTTGCATAAAATTGAATTCTAAAGTTACAAGGTAACTAATTTAAGTTATGATAATGCACACTTTATTTAGTCCATGCCTACTTCTGACAAATAAATTTTTATTATATTCATTAATTATGTTTGCTTTTTGAAAAAAATGTACGTTGTATGTTGTAAAACAATAACAATGCTCTATAAAGCTTTTCAAGAAAAGGTACATCAAATATAGCTATTTTGATACAGCTATATTTAATATACTAAAAGGGTAGTAAACTCTCTTAGAGGTACAGAAAATTTGAAAGCAGATTTAATTAATGAAGAAATTAGTGTTTATAATTTTTTTACTGCCCAGTGCTGTAGAAATAAGAAGACATCTGTTATTAAGATTTAGAAAATTTGTTATTTTAGGAGTGCTTTTGCATGGACCCCCTGGTTGTGGGAAAACTATGATAGCTAAAGCCACAGCAAGGGAAGCAGGTAATTTTTTTCTTTTTTTGCATAAACATTTTTACTTTTCCTACTGTTTCTTTGCCTGCATTCTATTCAAAATATATATATTGCTAAAATTCAAAATCTGTTTTTTTTTTTTTTTTTTTTTTTTTTTTTTTTTTTTTTTTTNTTAAAAAAAATTTGAATTTTTTTTTTTTTTTTTTTTTTTAAATTTAATATAAATCAGATTTGTTTGATTTAAATCAGATTTTTTTGATTTTAATCAGAATTTTTTTGATATAAATAAAATTTTTTAAAATTACTTTAAGAACTCTAATTTCAGAATAGTTAAAACTGTATGAGTAAAATTATAATGGAAATATTATCAAAAATAAATTATTGCAATGCATTTGAAATTATTTTACTGCATAAAATATACAGGTGATAAGGTAAAGTAATAAGACAGACCCACAATTCAAATTTATTTAAAATGAAATAGAAATCTACACAGATTTCATTCATAAATGGATAAATAAGCACTTGAAGATTTAAAAAAAAAAAAAAAAAATTAGGATTTACCTATTTAATATTCGAAACTTAAGAATTTCTGAAAACTGGTTAAAGGCCTTGATTTGTTATTGATTATAATTTGTAATTAAAATTTCTTCACAATTTTATATGTATAACATCATTTTTGGTTTTTTTAATGGAGAATACTTTGGAAAAACTTCAACTGTAAGTGATTGTATCCTCTATAGTTGAAGTTTTCCTGACATG
Organism: Parasteatoda tepidariorum; assembly: GCF_043381705.1. Classification (NCBI taxonomy): domain Eukaryota; kingdom Metazoa; phylum Arthropoda; class Arachnida; order Araneae; family Theridiidae; genus Parasteatoda; species Parasteatoda tepidariorum. The sequence continues at coordinate 72,224,047 of NC_092211.1, read as the reverse complement.
TAAAATACTCTGGAAATCTGGAAGGGGATTGTGTTCTGTGATATATCTGTCACTAAAGATATTTTATGGTGAATGATATCATCATGCAATTCTAGTATTACTGTCTAAGTTGCCTCAGTGGGATGTGCTACATTATTAACAAATAAAAATTATGTTATAATTTTTCTGAATCTTTTAATGAATGAAATGTCTACCATCAGGCATAAGTACATGTCATAACCAAAAGACTAAACTTGCATACTTTAATGAACTTAAAAAATCCGTGCATTCTCAATTGTAAAAATCGTACAAGAGACTTGCAGTACTATCTATACGAAAAATATTGAACTCAAAAGTAATTTTGGATTAGAAACTTGATATCCTGTCACATGAATTATATTTTTTAACTTTTACTTAATGCTATTAACAACTTTAATTTTACATATCCTTTTCTATTTTTTTCATCAATAATATTGATTTTATTAAATTAATATTATTATCCTTTATTATTAATTTTTGTTTCTTGAATAGTGCATGTTTTGATCATTTTTCTCATAACAGCCTATTGTCTCCAAAAAAAACCTATTTTTCAGACTTGCTTATGTCGAAATGATTTTGGCTTTCGATTAAAAAAATGAAATTTTTATAAGAAGTGAAATTTTTTTTAATGCTTTGTTCATTTATAAGTAGTGAAAAAAATACATTAGTATGCTTGAGCAATTGTATTTTTTACTAAATTTCTCTACTCGATCAGCTCAAATAAATCATCAACTATGTTAGTGTTAAAAAATTTGCTGATTGAAAAGATTTTATGTTTTTGTATTTTTTTTAATTGAATAATTAAAAAAAAAATTCTTTATACCTCTTGCTTTTTTTAAAATTAATTTTCTTATTTCTTTCTACTGTGTAAGTAGTTTTGCTGATTGTTTTTTTCTCTTTCTTTGTATATTATTGTATTATTAAAATGCTTATTTAAATTTAAAATTTTTTTTTTTTAAATCAGGGGCTCGCTTCATTAACTTAGAAGTGTCTGCTCTTACTGATAAATGGTATGGTGAAAGCCAAAAGTTAGCTGCTGCTGTATTTACACTGGTATGTCTTTATTTTTACTAAATCCTTTATTTGCCTGCAATTTCTAATCATACCTATGTAACTACTTAACATAATTTGATTACCTACATGGTTGCATAACTAATAATAAAATTGATATTTGTGTTAGAATTACTATTTATATTTAAATAGGTTTTGGCTAAAAATATTTTTCATTGTAGATGTAGAATATGTGTATGATAAGAAACATATTGGTCGAAAAATTGCTTAAACGTTAGAATTTTTTAAAGATAAAATATTTACACATATGAATAAAAAATACACCTAAAATTTCAATTTGTAGGAAACTGTTAAATAAAGCAATGATTACAGTTAAAATATAATATAAAGTTGCAGTTTAAGTGTAATATAATATTATGGTTAAGTATCTATGATAAAAGTAAATACTAGTATTATGTACACAAAAATAAGTAAAATATGCATATAGAATTATCCAGAAATAATAAAATAAAACATCACTGACCAAGAATAACCGCAGTTAATTGACAGATAAATCAGCTTGCTTTTATCATTAAAGAAAATATAGATGTAGGTATTAAAAGTTGAGACAATTTATTATTAAAACAGCATATGAAAAAAATTTTTTTTTTTTTTTTTTCCTTTTTTAAAATTTTTTTATAGTGGTGTAAAAAGTCTTTATTTTTTCTTTTCTTATTTGCTGCATTGTTACATTGTTTTTTGAAGGATGATTTGGCATAATTAAGTTTTGTAAAAATATTTTTTAATGCTTAAAAAGTTAAAGACCATTATTTACCACCTAAAAAAGAGTGGCCCAGAATTCCTCCTTTATGGACATTCACCTTAAAAAGAATCTTATATTAATAGAATACTGTTCATTTATGGACTGCCAGATTACTAGCCTTTAAAGATTAATACATTTTATTACAGTAACTTTTGATGCAAAATGTTTGCAATTTGACAACTATTTTTTAAATTATAGCAAATCTGAATTCAACTAATACATTTAATGATCCACGTTTTTAATTTTAAAAAATTATTTATTTATTATGGAAACAGTGCTGTTTATTCAGAACAATCTCTTATTCTATGCCATGTGCTAAAATCTTAAACCTTTTTTTAGGCTTGAAAATTGTTAAAGTAAACCTAATTTGGCATTTTTAAAAAAAACTTTTAAAACTAACAATTCAGTTAATATTTCAAATTTTATTTGATTTGACCTTATGCATTTCTTAATCTTTGGATGCTCCCTATCATAACATTTTGGAAACATCCTGTTTGCTTCAGCACAATAACAATGCCAGTTTTTTATGTTATTTTTTAATATCTAATAGCAAGAGATTTCGTCATTAAAATATGATGAACTGAGAAAAAAAATTTTTGTTTGTTCAATATTTTCATTATACTGTTCATACACTAGAGTTTGATCATAGTTTTTATTGCAAAATAATGTTATGACATATTTTATTATAAAATACATTGTAAATCTGCTATTTGTTATTTATTTTTTCCTTCATGCAGTGGTGAAATTATTCTAATGCTTTTCTTTCATATTTAGGCTATTAAAATCCAGCCATGTATCATTTTTATTGATGAAATTGGTATGTCAGATTTTTTTATATATATATTTTGTTTCCCTATCTTGATATTTGTGTAGTGTATCTAAATAGTTTCAAATTACTTACTGTTTTAAATATTTCAGTTATTGGGTACAATCAATAAATTTCATAAGCCAATATATCCCATTGTGAAACTAGTTGTTCAATCTTGAATGAATAATCCCAGGAAACTTTAATAGTAGTATATTTCTTGATCAAAAGCTTCATTTGTTCCAAAAATATATAAATTGGAAATTACAATTAACATCTTTCAAGCGCTCAAAAACGGCCACCCATTTTCAAGACTTACCAGACCTGAATGAGCAGAGAGAAAAAGTTTATTTTCATTCACGACCGGCAAGTCTAGAAAATAGACGCCTATTTTTCGAGCACTTCAAACATGTCATTATATATGTATATATATAATTTGTGCTCAAATTGGCTTACTTGCTGCCATACTCTTTGATTTAGATGTCCTGACAATGGTTTTTTGATTTTCCTAAAATGTGTAAGTCACGTGAAACTGATCTGAACTATAGGAGGGTAGGATTAATGCTTTATTTCTTAATCTGGTGTCAATTTGTAATGTACTCTTTTAAAGCGACCTGTACTCAGCGATTACACGAACAGTATCTAGGCTTAACCACTTGGAAAATTGTCTTTTGTTATGAAACTTATTTTTTTTTTATGGGTTTCCCCACTTTGGTAAATTGTTGGTCTTACTACACTTCAAGTATCATTCATTAGTAGCATGCATCCTTCTTGAAAGCCTTTGTTTCACTCCTTTTCCCTTAAAGTGCCTCCCCTCCACGGTATATTTTCCATTTATCGATGAATTCCAGTATGTCTTACATTACAACCTTCATGGTTAGAAAGGGCTCAGCACATTATCCCTACTTTCAGAAGCATTGCAATTGGAAACACTGTCAATATCTTCAATGCTTATATATTATATTGTTTGAAACCTTTTTCTGCTTATCTTGTTTATTACAGCAGAGTATGATAACTTATTCTGATTTTATAGACTCTTTTCTTCGGTCAAGAGACTCTTTCGATCATGAAGCTACAGCTATGATGAAGGCACAATTCATGAGTTTGTGGGATGGTCTTATTACTGATCCAGACTGTCAAGTTGTTGTAATGGGGGCAACTAATCGACCACAAGATGTAGACAAGGCAATTCTGCGGAGAATGCCTGCTATGTTTCACATTGGATTCCCAGTAAGTCAGATCAGAAACTATTTTATTTTGTTTTCTTGTTTAGTTTAAGAATAGCAAGATTGGATTAAGCACATGCAGAGGACTATGAAGAGATACCTTGGGAGGTATGATCCTGTCGTTATTAAAAATTCTAAACGACATTGAGATTAAGCATTTTAAATTTCAGGGTAATTTTTTTTTTTAGTCTTTTACTCTTCCTTGTACATTTGAAATAATTGGTGTCACTAAAATAACAGAATTCGAAAGATAAATTGAAGAAAATGAAGTGTAATAAAAATGTATGATTTATTGTGAACCTATCTTAGAATATTTTCTAGGAAACTTAATTTAATATCCGCCGATTCATTAACATATGGTGTTACTATCTTAAATTATAAATATAAGTTTTGCAGTTTGTAAAAATAGTTATAAAATTGCTAAATTATTTATATATATCTTAGTTTATTATTTTTGTTTCCATTATATTCATCAGCACTATATCAAGTTTTTAGTTCTAATTATTCATGTATGATTATACCTTGGACTATTTGCTTATATTTGTTACACTTATATTTAATATAGTCGATATATATGTAACCTTATATACCTATAGATTAACTCTATTTTTTTAACAACTTTGTTTGAAATTTCAAGTCTTTCAAGTTTTGCTTAAATTTGAATATCTTAATTCCAAAGCAAATAAAATTTACTTAGATTCAATTTTTGTTTCAGAAATCATTGAAACTACTTATATATATTTCTATAATGTTATATTTTATTTCATGGTATTATTTAAATCGTTTAGTTATTATTTTTACAGAAACTATGTTGTGTGCAATATAGGTTTTTCCAATTTTTTCCACTTTGGTTCAGTAGTATTTTATGTACAAAATCTTTATTGATTTTGTTTTGAAATATCTTATATAATTCCTAAATATAGGTAGATTTTTTTAAAATTCAGAATGTGTAAAAGCTACATGGACGCAGTTTTTATTATTATGACGACATTATCTTATTATGAAAACGTGATTTTAAAAAATTCATTTGATTTCAGCTGGAAATATATTTTGTCTAGTAGAAGTTGCTCATTTGAGTTACTTAGTTTTGCTTTTAATTGAATGACCTTAAGCAATACTTCTAGATACATTTAAAACTCTAAAGTTTGTTCTCTTAAATTTTTCTCATTAAATCTTACACCTTAATAATGCAATCTTACATCTTGAAATTAATGTTTTTAGATAGAAATGAAGTTAGTGCAAAATGTATTTCTGAGCTTAATTTCATTTTGAGAATGTTTTTGTTTGCAATATTTCTAAATTATTCTTTTACAAATTCTTGGAATTCTTGTGTGTTTTTTAAATTTATAATTCAATTGTATTTTTTTTTCCTCAAAACCTTTTTAAACTTGCTTGTCAATTATTAAATTTCATTCGATTTTTAAACTTATATTTTAATGTATTGATATAATTTTAAAATTAAATTGAGTGCAATATAAGGGGCTTAAGAACTGTCCGATTATATTTAATATTTTTCTTACAATCTCATTAATAATTCCGTTTGAACTCTTTTGAAATATTTAAATTTATGTTCTTTTTTTTATCAGAATTCTCATCAAAGAGCTGGAATCTTGAAACTCATTTTGGAAAATGAACTTGTAAGTATTTTAAATGGAGAAAAAAAAGTATCTCTTACTACATCTTCTATTATTGTATTATTAATCTTTATGACAGTATCTTTATAACAATAATTGAAATTTCAGTATTCAGAAGATGTTGATATAAAAGAGATTGGAAAAATCACTGAGGGATTTTCTGGAAGTGATTTGAAAGAACTTTGCCGAAATGCTGCTTTGTACAGAGTACGTGACTACTGCAATGAAGAAATAAGAAACAAAAGTCTTTTGGACAGGTATTTGAAAACATACTTTAACAATCATTATTCCTTTTATTTATGTTTCTTATTTTGGGCAGAATTTATACAATGTTCTCTATAATGATCACTCTTTAATATGTAATTTTGGAATCATTTCTAAGAGTTAAGAGAAAAAGTATTCACATTAGAGGTTGAGAATTAATATTTAAGAAAGGAAAAAAATTAAAACTGCCATCAGAATCTGTTGGATTGCTCATTGGAGACGGAAAAGTTAAAAGGCAGTTGATAGAATGACCTCCAAGTTTGAATAGGCAATCAAACTACTTTTGATATATTTTATTCTGTCTTTTTCACTAATTTGGCAATTTTTTTTATCATGTTTTTGTTTCTTCCTGAAATATTAGTCTCCTCATGTGTAATTTTTTATTTTATTTTACATACCCAATCAAAAACTTATTCATGGAATAAATAAATTAAATGTATTGTTTGTACGAAAAAGTTAATAAAAATTGGTTAAACATTTTCTTCACTATGGCAACAGCCCTGAATGATTCTTGGCGTTCTTCAGAATTCCATTTCATGCAGGTTTTGTTTTAGTTCTAAGTAATAGTTGATTAATAGTTTTTTGAACTTTTTCCAGACTGTCAATCTAAGTCATGACCCCTCTTTTTCGGGTACCAGGTAGTTTGATTATAAAATGACCTAATAGAGGTCATAAATATTAAGGGTCATAAATATAAGAGGTCATAGGGGTAATAAAAATTGGTTAAACATTTTCTTCACTATGGCAACAGCCCTGAATGAGCCTTGGCGTTCTTCAGAATTCCATTTCATGCAAGTTTTGTTTTAGTTCTAAGTAATAGTTGATTAATAGTTTTTTGAACTTTTTCCAGACTGTCAATCTAAGTTATGACCCCTCTTTTTCGGGTACCAGGTAGTTTGATTATAAAATGACCTAATAGAGGCTTAATAATGTAAAATAAATTTATATTCTGTAAATTGGTTACAATCATGTGTTTAAATCATTAGGAAAACTGATTTACATCATTGAGAAAAATATCTAGAGTGTAAAGAAAAGTTACTTCATTCAAATTTCTTAGGCTTAAAAATTCTAAAGTTGAGAAAACTCTTTGCTGCCATACAAGTCGTTTGGAAATTTTTCCTTAAATTATCTTAAGCCAGTGCTTGAAATAATTTTATGGTGACTAAATTATTTAGTATTGATTAAACTTTTGACGCAGTATATTTATAAATTCTAATTTAGCATTGATTTTTACTCAAAAATTCAAATGACCCTAGTATTTTTTAAAATTTTTTTTGTTGATATTTATACAACTCATTATTTCTGTATTCATAAAATAAACCTTAAATTTTTAACGCGCCATAGTTTCTTTTTTCAAAGCTGCTTATCGTTTTGCTTAACAAATTATTTTTTGCCTGTTCATCTTTAAGCTTTAGTGTTAATCAGTCTATAGTATTTTCAGTGTTTTCTTTGTGAAAAAATACTAGTCTAATCAATTATTGATTTGCACCTATCATACCTTTTAAAGTTAGTTAAGATAGAAACAAGAGAAAGCAAATATCTAAAAAGGGGTAAATATATCTATGTCTCTGATATTTAAAAAGTTTTAACTTTTGTCAAAAATCTAATTCAATTCAAAAGAGATGTATGAAATATTCTTGTAATGTTTAATTTGAAGCAAAATTTTAAAAATGAATGTTTTTCTTTTTTTTAGGAACTTACAACTAAAGTTTTAAAATTAAGTTGGGAAAATCTTTGATATTAAAAAAGCTACCTTTTTTCAAAAATCTAATTCAGAAGAGATATATGTAACAACATTCTTGTATTCTCCTTAATCTACTTTGAACCAAATAGCTAAAATGAATGTTTTTTTAGGAACTTACAACTAAAATTAAATTTTGAAATTAAAAAGGAAAAAATGCATTATTCCACAGACCTTTTCAGCAAAGAAAGTAACAAAAATATCACTTACATTTGTTCTTTCTTAAGAATATTTATTTGTGCATTTTTTCCTTAGTGATCAGAATGATATGAATAGGTTGACTACACTTGTTAGCCTCACTTTCATATTTGTACTTGTCATTTTTATTTTATTTTAAAACTAGTGTACACCTCTAGCTTATTTCTGTAGTCGCACAGAAAGCACCACAAATCATACAAAAATAGAAAAACAATTAGCTCACAAGACTTAGTGAATCTGTATCTCAAAAGGAACAAATATGGAGTTAACCCGCTTTACAAATAAGGCCTTTATCTGTTCTACATGCCATGTTTAAATTTAACCAATTCTAGTTTCCATAAGTGTGATGAAGATCCTTGCTCGAAAATTTGATTAATTATTCCCCTTCACTTGGAAACTATTGCAAGTCAAAGTATTTGACAGTTTATATGTGCTGTGTATCAGAATAGCATGATTTATATAAACTGTAATTTTTTTTTAAATGATTTAAATTATTTGGCATAACTAGTTTAAAAAATGGATAAAAAGAGAGAGGCTAAAATTGGAACAGACTAGTATGAAGCTTTTAAATTATAATTTTTCATAACCTGCATTTAAAATAATTTGCTGATAAAAAATATATTTCAATCATTCTTATTAAGTTTTACATTTATTTATTTTCAAGTGCTTTGAAAGCTTATTAAATATGTTGTTAGTGTATATCAATAATGAAAAAAAAAGATTAGTTCTGTCCAGAGAAAGTGCTTTTTTCATTACTGTATTCTAATCTAAACTTATTTACTTTTGATTGGATATCTAACTCACAAATCACCTACCAGTCTTTGAGATTTTAGGATGCTTAGCTTGAACAAAATTAATCATAATTTAATTTAGTGATGTAATTATTAAATAAAATATGAATTATTTTAGCTAGATACCACAGTACCACAGCTAGGGTCACAGTACCTTTGCAACAATTTTTTAAAATAAAGGTATAATCGTTCATTTTAAGGATGCTTTACATGCTCATTTAAGTTATAATCAATAATTTATCTTCAAAAAGTAATTAAACTGTTTATTTTTTTTTAAATTTTAAAAAAAGTTTAAAAAATTCTAAATTTTTAAATCTTTAAGGCTTTTTTATTTTAACATATTTTCAAAAAAGGTTTTTTTCATAGTGCTTGCTATATTTATCTTAATAATTTTGTGCATTCATTTGTTGATATATCAATTAGAATATTTTTTATAGATTATTTTGTAAAAAAGTAGAAAAAAAGGGTAAAAATTCCTGTTAGGTATATATAACATGCCGTAAAAATTGTAATACCTCATAAAATGCTTATTCCATGCACAGTTTAAATAAGTGTATTATACTCAAGATAAAAAAGTTTACTTCAAAGCTTTATCTTAAATAGAAAAAATTCCTTAGGGATTTAATTAAGATTAAGACACAAAATTATCATCTATGCGAAAAAGCACTTTAAAGTCAGACTGCTGAGCAAGTTTCTGTATTAGAACAATTTAAAATCATTCATAACTTTTTTAAAAATGTAGATAGAGAGATGAATTTTTTTCTGTACATTTGAAATAGTACTTTGAATTTTTATTATAAGCAATAAAAAAATTTTTGGAATTTTTGTCATTTTTTGGGTACTGTGACCCCTTAATACATTTTAACAGATGATTTGCTGGTAAATGAAAAAAACTCTGAATTCTTAAAAAAAAATGATTTTTTCAAAATATGTATTGAATACTTGAAGACAATGAAGCCCTTCTTTTGATACATACGAATAAGGGAAAGAAATCAGCACAAAGGCAGAATAAGAAGCACTAAAATCAATTTTGTTGGATGAAACTGAGAGAAGTTTCAGTTTCTCAGTACTGGTATAATTCTTATTGTACCTTTGTTATTATTGACCTCAATATTAGGTTAAATTTCGGAATTTTTATCCTTAAATTTTAATTTTCAATCTTTAGGTGTTGGTTCCAGTTTTAATAAATTCATTTTTTATTCAAAACTTATAAATTAAGGCTTTCAATTATAGAGCAACTTATATGCCTTATTTCTGCATTTATTGGAAATCCTTTTATTAATGTTTTAGTGGTGATTCTGAAGTCTATCACGATGCTTTGAGACCCATATGTATGGAAGATTTCAAGAATGCGTTTGATAGAATGGCAGATTCTAAATTGCAAGCTGGTGTTATGAGGTTTAAGCAAAGACTTCCAGAGCTAGATTAAAATGAACTTAGCATTTGAAATTCCCATTCCCGCTTTCATTTGCTCAGCATCCTCATTTAGCTCCAAACGAAAGACATTTTTGCATACTTGTGAGTGTTGCATTGTATTAGTTGTAGTGGATATCTGTGAAATGTGAATGTATAAGTTGATTTCCAATAAATATGTACATTATGTAAGAATTGATTATTTGCAGTGTAGAGTTTTGTATTGTGATAAAATGTAGAGTAAATAATTTAATGTTAATTTGGCAAGTTTTTTACATGGTATCACAAGGTACAACTTAAAAAAGATAAATTTGGCAAATTTTCAGATTAAGAAATTTTGAACAACTGTTTTATAAGGTGTCTGAATTTAAGGCTGACATAACTAAGTGGCTCTAGTGTACTGAATCTTATTGCAGGAGTCGTGTTGACTCAGGGGATAGAGCGTTCATTTTCCAACTTGCTGACCCAGGTTCGAATTCCATCAATGGCTGATTTGTACGAATTCTGTTCCCAGAATTCACACCGACTACAGTACTGACGTAAAATATCAATCAGTGGTAGACAAATCACATGTTAAAATCTCCTTCCCGCCGGGTTAACTGTAGGAAATATTTGTGGTTTTCCTCTCCATACAATGCAAATGCAGATTTAAATCGAAAAGTCCACCATGAACACTCCGTTGTCCCAATGCTTGTTCTAGGAGTTCCATTGTCATCTGGGTTGGGTTCGAAATTACAAGGCTACATATTTGCAGGGCTGATTGCGCTCCGGAAAAAATCCGGATTTTTCGCTAACAGTGATCTGGAAGTTTCCGGAGATTGAAGGTCCAAATGTTCCAAAAAATCATTGATCACAGAAATTTCCGGAAATCAAATTTTCGAAGGTGGAACTTAAAAACACAGTTTATTTTATTTGTTTGTAAGGGAGAGCCAGAGAGATACTTTATAATGATGATAGTTAAATANAATCAGTAAATAGTTATTATAATCATAAACTCAAGAAAGAAAGACATTCTAAATTTTAATTACTTCTCCAGGTCATCATAGGTATGTGTAAATGGTATAGGTATATCTAAAATTTTAAATATATTTTAAATAAACTAAGAAATGTTTAGAAAAAGGAAAAAAACCTTGTTTAAATTTTTTTCAATTTAAACTGGGTTTTTTTTAACTCTAGAAATTTTCTGGAATTTTGACTTGGGCTCACAATTACCCCTGTAGTTGCACATCGGTAGTTTTAAACTCAGAATTGTAAACTCTGCTGCTCAATATGTATATGTATATACATACACATACAAAAAAAGCTACTTATTGCAGAGTCAACAAAATGAGGAAGGAAACATCCTGGATATCTTTTGTTCTGATGATTACATTTTTGCATATTAAGTAACTATTGTGTATATGGAATTTTTATTTATAGAATTAAACACAAAAAATATTTTTACTTAACTTTTTTTGTGGGTTCAGATTGTTGATTTACAAAATATGAGGAATAGATACAATTGGGGGGGCGGAATGGTCCTAGTAGTCACTAGCTTAATCATATAAAAAGCACAGAACTTAGTTTTGCAGATTAAAACATGTGCATCACATTTTAATTAAAAATGGTAAGAATTGGTCCAGTTGACTTGGAGTATCTCTGCATTGATATTTTAATTACAAGTGTATAGGTTTTGAAATCAAGGTTGGCTTTTTGCCGGCAGAAACTGGTTATAACCGGTAAAAACCGGCAGAAACTAAAAAAACTTCTATATTAGTTCTAGTAATTGCTTAATGACATTTTGTTTAAGTAAACTGAAAAATTTAACTCCATGTAACTGTAACAAACTTTTTAATTCATTGTTTGTGAATATATATTATTTTGTTTACATTAAATATAAAGAGTGCAGTATATCAAATATTTATATAAAATGAAGAATAAAGTAATGTAATAATAAATATAAATACCAGATTTTAGTTTATTATATTAAATTCTGAAATTCAGTAATTATCATTTAACTCTTAACATAACTGAATAGAGCTATTTTCAAATTGTTTTTTTCTTTTCAAGACATAATTTGCATGGCAACAATCCAATTATTATAACAGTAACAGTTTGAATCTATTGTGGATGGCAATGCCTGCTGGATTTGAGAGAATATTCTCAAATTTCTCGTTCGTGCATAGCAAATTTAGAAATTGTTTAGATTTAGAAACTGCATCAAAACTTGTCTTTTGTTATACATTNAACTACCCCAGCTGCTACATGGTGGTCCAGTTTTAAAAAATATGCAATAGATGAAAGTTTCACAAATCTTGCTTGTTCCTTGATGGCAATGCCTGCTAGTTCTGCTGGACTTGAGAGAATCTTCTCAAATTTCTCGTTCGTGCATAGCAAATTGAGAAATTGTTTAGGTTTAGAAACTTATCTTTTGTTATTATTGTATTACTGCAGAGTGCAAACAAAGTAATATTTGATTTTGAATGGTGATAATTTTGTAAATGAATTGAACTTTGTTTAACATTTAATTGTTTTTTCTATGAATTATCCATTAATATGTCAATCTCAGTACTTACTTTTATGTCATTTTTTGAATTTCTGCCACAAATGTGGCAGAAAAGGGTTTTTGCCATTCCCATTTTAACCGGTTTTTACCAGTGGTTTTAACCACCTCGGCAGAAACTTGCCAACCTTGTTTGAAATCGAAAAATCTATAGCTGTATAACAAAAAATAAAACTGCATCGTTTAAAAGACAACACTAATTTATTATTACTTATGACTTTTTTTCAATAATATAGATCATCCAGGCTTCTAGTTAACATCTAGAAGCTTGTTGCTGAATTGACTAGCTTCCATGCCTTTAAAATCTTCTCTTGAAGTTAGTCTTTTAGTACATATCAACTTTAAGTTATACATATTACATTCATACTTGGATGAAGTATTTGATCAATTCCCTGACAAGATTAAAAGAAATTTCAGTAATCTTCAATATGAAAAACACAGGGAATTTCAAATGCACAATATCATTTTAATGGCACTTGTCACTGAAATTTCTTATGATCAGAGAATTGACCTGAAAGTGTACATTACAATCATACTTAGAATAAGTTAATCTTCTAATTACAAATCATATAATGTAATGTGAAAAGTTACAAATAATGTCACTTTGAGCTTGGTTTTTACACAATAGTGCTGGGCAATGTTGGAATTTTAGTTTCACAATATATAGCTCAGATATCTCAATATTTCATGATATATCACAATATATTTTCAGTTTTAGTAATTTACATTATTTTTATTATAATATTCTCGTGCTTAAAAGAAATTTGTCATCCCTACCGACAATATAGTATTCAATAATTTTCAACATTACTTGTTATGTATTCTAGATTAATTCTGTTGATACTGATCGTGATATAATCATTATTAGTAATCCTATCATACTACATAATACAGAATTTTCGTAGTTTCAAGAAGAAAAAAATTTTTATGATAAAGGTAATATATTAGCATATTAATAAATTATGATCAAAAGAATTCAGGCTACAACCTGCCCATAAATAATTGAAACTGATATATTTAAAGCCAGATATTCCAATAGTCATTTCATGATGTTATTAAATTTTTATAAAAATTCTATTTGTATTAACAATTTTTATTTTATCTCACTATAAAAAATATTTTGCAGAAACTGCAAATGTTGGAGAGTAGGTTGGCGATTCTCACAATATTTTGATATTCATTGTGGTCAATGATAATCTCTGTAATCTTGGTCTTAGATTCATGATATCTCTTTATATAATCTAACTTTGGAAATTTTATAAGCATCAATAATTCACAGTACATCGCCCAGCTGTATTTAGCTGCATGATTTAAGTCTAGTAATAAATTAATAGTAATAAGCAATGAAACATTTTCAGAAATGTTTACAATTTGTTGAAGATTCAACATATTTATACTAAAACGTGTACTTCAAAATGAATAAATAAAAAACACATACTTGATGATGATGATTGAGCTCTATATACAATAGTCGCATGAAAAGCATTAAATTATATGAATGAAGTGATGAATTATATATATATATATTTTAAATGTACTTAAATTTCAGCAAAATAATTTGATAGCTGTTGCTAAATATATATATATTTATATATATTAAAAAAATATTTTTAAATTTATAAAAACATTTGTGCTCTGTGTTAAATGTATTTTAACTTTGATCACTGGCGATAAAAATTATTATTTTTTAGTTTTCATAACATAAACTCTGATGTATAATTGTTCATTTAAAATGTATATTCTTTATCCTTGATCTTCGTCATCACTATCTGAAACAAAGAAAAAGAGAATGAACTAAATATATTCACAATTAAATTAATTTATAAGTTAAAGCAAATTTTGCAGATAGAATCATGACAGTAATTTATAAGTTATAGTAATTTATAAGTATTATATATTTGTGCATAGCTTTTTTATAAAGGGATTAAAGGTGCTTATTTTCGATTTTTAAAAGCTTTTAAAGGTGCTTTTTTTATAGGATGTTTTTTAAAAAGTGCTTAATTTTCCCTTTTTGAAAATGAGATTTTTTTGTTCACCTTGTGAATTTTCATCTCGTATTATGCAAAAGGGTGCTTTTCACATTGCTCTATTCAATGCTTTCAAAATTCATTCAACCATAGTCTATTTCAGCTTACCGTCGATTAATTGCGTATGAAAGCGCAAATCATTTTACAGGTTTGATAAAATACTTGCGAGTCCGCATATGCACATATGGAGCTGGGCTCAGATTATTGCACTCTCATGTGCAACTCTGCTGCATTTTACTAGATATTCTCAATTTCAAGCTTAATTTTCCACCCTCTGAAATCGAACCGAAAAATCTCTTGATCATTTCTTAATCAAGAAAAGAGTTCTTAGTCAGAATCTAGTTATTTTATCATGACCATGTGAAGTCTTAGAAAATTATTTTTCATTTTTTTAATGTATATAATGCTTAAAAGTATTTTTTTTTAGTGCTTAGAAAGTATTTAGAAGGCGCTTACTTTTTGTTGAAAGATTTGTCTATACACTCTGTATGCTATTTATAAGTTTGCAGATGGAATCCTGTCAGTTCAAACTATTTTTCGTTAAATTTTAAATATAGTATCCCAAATAACACTAGATTTAAAGATTTGTTGCTGCAGAAATCATTTGAAAGGACGTGCAATTTCATGTTTTCAAAATAATAAAGACTAACTATGCAGATGATAATCAGTCATAAGTATATCAGACTCACTGCTCTAAGTGTTGTGGTGCAAAAAACTAAAATTGTTTTTATATAAATTTTTATAGTGGCAATAGACTTAGTAAACAAAAAGAGTAGCCATTTTACCTAAAACGCTATCGATATTTATACCCTTATTCATTGAAAATTTTGGTCAGGAAGATGTACTAAATTTCTTTTAAAATTTAATTTTTATGAAAGACCCACAGAGTTGCAACTTCATTTCACAGGGTGCGTAGCCAGCGTTTTTA
Organism: Parasteatoda tepidariorum; assembly: GCF_043381705.1. Taxonomy (NCBI): domain Eukaryota; kingdom Metazoa; phylum Arthropoda; class Arachnida; order Araneae; family Theridiidae; genus Parasteatoda; species Parasteatoda tepidariorum. Next base: position 72,208,647 of record NC_092211.1, on the reverse strand, counting down.
AAAAGTGCTTAAAGGTGTTTATTTTCGATTTACATTTCTTAAAAGCCCTTAAAGGTGCTTTTTTTTTATTAGCGTTTTTAAAAAATGCTTAGTTTTCTATCAAAAAAGATATTTTTTTTTTCCTTTGCTGTGTCAATTATCATTCTAAATTACAAAAAAAAAAGAATTGCAAGATTTATCAGAAACTAGTTATTTTATCATGATTATGTAAAGTTCATGATAATGTAATAATTTATTGTACATTTTGTGCTTAAAACTTTTAATAAGTAGGCTATCCAGAATCTCCTATCATAGAATTTTTCTATGAACCAGATGAGAGCCGCGAAGTCTCAAGGGATAGAGCGTTCGCCTTCTAATGCAGCGAACAGGGTTCGAATTTTAGTCGATACGTATTCCGCATCCGGCTAGCACCGACCATAGTGCTGACGTGAAATATCCTCAGTGGTAGACGGATCATGGGTTAGTCCCCTTGCCGTCAGACTAACCGTGGGAGGTTCTCGTAGCCTTCCTCTCCATGTAACGCAAATGCGGGTTAGCTCCATCAAAAAGTCCTCCACGAAGACAAATTTCTCCCAATACTCGATCCTGGAGTTCCCTTGTCTTCCGGATTGGGTTCAAAATTACAAGGCTACGGAGTTGAACATTAGTAGTCGTAAATCCATCGAATTGGGTCGGCTGTTCAACGACGGTTATAAAATAAAATTATAAAATATCAACCAGATGACAATAATTTTACTTATGCGAAATAGGAACGTGCCTATAAACAAGGCTGAACACAAATTTTCAGTCTTCAGGACAAAATTTACTGCTGCCCTTTCGTCAAAACTCAAGACTTATTTTAATATTTTTTAGAAATTTTAAGGAGCCCTTATTCAAAATTTGAATTTTTTATAAATATATTAGAGATTTCTTTTCAATTTTCTTTTGAAAATCAATATAAAAAAAAACGCTGCTTCTTTTTATGGTATTTAGACTGGGCGCTGTGACAATTATCTTTGTCTTTCCATAAACATAACTTTTTGGTTTAAATCATTCTATTTTCTTAAAAATTGCAGAAATTAAGTGTTGTAAAACTATTTCATATCTTACCCTTTTTTCCTTGGTACTGATGCCTTCGTAGCCTATCGTACAAATCATCTTTGTTTCCATATATTGAAGCTGTACTACGCGCTAAACTATTCCCTCCTTTCCCGTGATGCAAACTATCTGTAAAATAAAAAACAATGTTTTATTAATAAATATTTAATTAAATGCTTATAACTGTAATTGTATTTTAAACTATACTGTTAGCTTTTACATCTTCAAAGAAAAAAAAAGTGAAATCTTTTTTAATGTTTAAAGTATATTTGGCTGGAAGAAAATCAGCAATATTTTGAATTTTTTTATTTCCCATATTTGAACTTCAGTTCATTAGCTTTTTAACTGTCTTAAAAATTTTTATTTCGATTTTTGGAAATGGAATTACAGTTGTCTTTTTGCATGCTGACAATCGAAACCATTTTTTCCTTCGCTTTGAGTATCCTTATTTATTTGAAATTCCTTTTCAGAAATTAGTTTTCAAAGTGATTTTTTTCGTATTTTAAATGTATTTTCTGGAGAACGTTGATTTTGAGAAAATCTCTTTGCACTAACACACGTTACAAAAAAAGTTTGTTTTAGAATTCTTTGAAATTTTGTAAGTAGATTTTGTCTAATGTTTTTAACCAAAGGCTAAGATCTGAGTGTGAATTTGTTATTTGCATCAAGCTTTAAGTAAGGATATTTAGAATTTTTCTTTATAAATTCGATATTGAACAATGTTTTTAATTTTATTTAAATGTTTTTAAGATTTTAGTTCGAAACACAGGTAATCACATTATTGACCTAGAAAAAATATTGTTTTGAAATGTATGCATTACAATTTGTTGTAGAGCTGTTAGCATGACACGAATTTGTTTATTTATTTTTAACTTCAAATTTGTCCTTAGTTTGAAAAATATTTTATAAATTTTTAAACTTTACTTTAAATTTATAATTTTAGGTCCCCTGCTTACCAAAAATAAAATTAAAATTTCAAGTGAGCCTTTTTTAAAAAAAATTGTGACAAAACCAGTTGGATACCTTAACCTGTGTATGTTTGGTGAAGGATAGCAAATAATACTCCACCTATATCTTTAGTAATTAAAGTTATTCTGATAATTTAGTTTATTATATTAAATAAATACGTCAATTTTGTTTACAGACTTATGGATTATTTAGTGATTATAAGAAAAAAAATATCATATGCAGATTATTATTATAATGCACTTTTTTCAAACAAAACTTATTTATGGAATATCTATTGGTGTATCTTTTAATGTAACTTTTACATTTCTTTTGCTAGTATAATTTCTTTTTATTTATGCTATTATTTTTTATGTTTATATTTATCTAATCCTTATTATCGTACCTTTCATGTAAGTTTCATTATAGAAGTTCGGCATTTCCCAGCCATCATCGTCATCATCATAATAATGAGCATAAGTGCTATGGTGAGACGGTGCAATGCTCTCAGCATATGGTTGAGGAGCTCCATAGTAAAAGTTTGTTTGAGAGCTACTTAAATCTATTGCTGGCTCTGGCATTTTCTTTGGCAAGTTTTTACGTGCAGTAGACCTATGGGAATAACATATTTTAGTCACAATCTCTGTTTATAGATTAGTCAGGAAAAAAAAGTCTGTTAATCTTACCTAACACAAATCATCCATATAAGAAGTACCAAAAGAATTATGAATATGACTGCTCCAGCTATACCGCCGGCGATGTAAACGAACTCAGCCTTGCTTTCACATCTGTTGCCATGGAAATTGGTAACACAGTGGCACATGGGTTCATGTGTTTCTGCGTTGACCTCACAAGTAGCTCCGTTCACACAATAGCCCTCGCATACCGCTGAAAGGGAATATTTTTCAGTAAGATTATGCTTAAAAAATTCTATTAAGAAAGTGGATTGGATTCTATTAAGAAAATGTCGTTTAGCGTTTGCTTTTCAAAGCTACATCAAAATTCGTATCGTCTTGGTTTGCAGATCGTACATCGCTATTCATACACATGCGAATTTTGAATTTACTCGTGAATTGGAGTCCCACCAGTAATGAAAATTTAGTGGACCAGTAGGACCACTTGGGTATTCATTTAGTACTCCAAAAATTTAATATTTTGTAAATTTCGAACATATTTCAAGGTGACAAATATTTTGCCCATGCGTATGCTTTTAGAGACATTTGCCGCCATACTGGCGTGAACCCTATTCTTGAAGTTGTTGGGTCGTTTTCTTTTTCGAAAGTGAATACATAGCTTTTTAATTACAAGAGATTTGCAAATTGAGATTCGTAATCTCGATGTTTACGTACTAGGCTTCGCGAATTGTATTGACGATATTTACGAATTACATATCGTGATAGTGTTCACAAATTTTAAGAACCCACACCTCGGAAATCAGTATTTGGTTGAAAAAGTAAAAAGCTGCATCTAAATTCTTCAGAAGTATTTTGGATGCAAGTCAAGAGTAGCTTCAAATATTCAGGAGGAGAAGTTTTTTTTTTTTTTTAAAACTATAATACAACAAAAAGTCAAGAAAGTGTCGATACGTATTTATCATATTAAAGAAATTAAAGTCATTGGTAAAAATGATCGCAATATTATTGAGTTTATGTGTATCTATTTTGGTTTTTGAAAAATGCAAGAGATGTTAATTACCAATATAGATAACGGGATGGAAGCGTATAGGGCAAAAAATCATTACAAAAGAGTACTACAATGTGAATATTGCTGTATACTGGGCAGTGTTACGAACAAATATTAAGATAATGACAAAAATGAAAATGTAATTTTTTCTTTTAAAGAAACGTAAGCTATGTGCAATGCAATAATCAAATAGCGTTAAAACTTACAAACACATTCTCCAGTTCTATTTTCAAGTCGATATTTAGGTTGGCATTCACAGGCAAAAGAGTCTGTGTCTTCTCTAAAAACACAGAATGCATTTGCTTGGCACAGGCGTAGTTGTCCATCAACAAGACATGGGTTTGTGCAGTCTGATTCGGAGGTTGCTCCTTTCGATGGAGTGGTCGTGTCTTGTGGGCAAGGTCTGCATTCTGACTCCTGCTGTTCATGATCCATGTAACTTCCTTTAGGGCATTCCACGCAGTGCTTGTTGCTGTCCATGTATTGTCCTGGACTGCATAGTTCTGTAAAAATATAAATGTATAGCTTCATCCTTCAAATAGAAGACTTCAGTTTTCTATGCATGATGTGTTGGTAAAGATATTCTTAACCCATGGTTCGTGAATAAAATTAAGAATAACCATCGCAACCGTATTTAATTTAGAGACTTTATTGATATTGGCTCTAAATTTTTCTAAGCTGTATATTGAACGAAATCCAAGATCAAAAGAATAATTAAAGTGGAAATGAGAGTTCAATAATAAGTTAGGCACTTTCAATGAGCCTTGTAGGCCCTAAAAATATGCTTTGTAAATAATTAAATGTAGATATTCTGCAATAAATATCTTTCATGAGGATATCGGAACTTCATGTAAAGTGATGCCTTTTAATAATTGCCTTTTTTTTTCTAAATGTTCATTTAAGGAAGTGCAGCAATAATATTTTGCGTGACATTTTCCCCCACGCTTGAAATATACGTGTATATTTTACGTGTGCCTATTTTATTTTACTTGTTATTAAACTTTTACAATTTTCATAAATACCTACGTAACTATAATATACATCCTAGTTAGTTAGTATGTAGTAGAACCTCTGGTAGCACTATCATCGAAAATTCAAATTTTTTAACAACTTTAGCGCAGTCAGACAGAGTTTAATATAGTAAAAATTACGCGTAACATATATTTAGCGTAATTTACAAACATTAAATGTAATAAAGTTATACATAAAAACTTAATGTTTAAATTTTGATTTCATACAACCCATACTTTAGTTTGCCCAAAAGGAGAAAAATCGGTTCTTATACTAAACTTAATAAAGAAATTAAAACGAAAAGTTTAATTTGCAGATGATAATATTGAAACAATTTTTTTTAATTTTAAAACAAGGAATTTACAGAATTGTAATTTATGGTGTTCCGATTTGTGCCCATTTAAAGCTTCTTCAAATAAAATTCATCACAGATATTTCAAAATTTTCATTTAAATTCGAAGTCTTTAATGGCGACGAATTCAAAGTCAAAAATGCATTACCTTCCGAGCATTCTGCTTCAGACTTGGCGCTGATAGATGGAGTTGTTCGTTTCAAAGGACATTTCATGCAGGATGGGGCTCCTTTCGGTCTGAAGAATCCTCTCATACAAGACTCACAACTTCCATCTTTGGTAAGTTGGAATCCAGCGGAACATTCCTCTGAAAATCAAATTTACACATGAATACTTTTACAGTCTTGTATTAAAACTGCTCGACTTCCTCTCAGGGAGGTCGAAAAGAAAGAAATTAGAATTTTAACACGAACCTTGTTGGGAAAGCGAATGAATTATGCAAAAAGTTGCACATCCTGATATTTTTGACTAGAAAAAAAAAAACTTATAGCAAGTGTTCAAAGTGATGGACACGCGGGCTGTTAGCACATTTCACATCCTCTTGAAGATTCTGGATGTTGAGTTAATTTTGTCTGTCCAGATATTTTTTGAAAAATCCGTTTTTTGTAAAATTGTGAAAAAATTACTCGTAATTTGTGACTATAAAATAAACGTTAAGTCACATTCTTTCAACCAGGGTTCTGCTTTTTGTGAATTTGTGCAAATAGGGTCCTGTTATTGAAAAAAACTTTTTCAAGGAGTTTTTAAATTGTAAATAGATACAAGATTATGCTCAACACTGTAAAATTATAATTAAAAAAAAATTAAATTTTCTAAAATAAACAGCAATAATTGCTGTTACTAAGTTAGAGATGCAACACACAAATATTTGGTATTTAGTCTGTACTGTTGAACGCAGAATATTCATTTCGGACGACTAATGGAAGAAGAGTCTGTGGAAGACAAAACTTAATTCGTTTATATCCGTCTTTCTTTTTTTTTCCCTGGGAAGGGTTTATTCAATTAACAAAACAATAATGAAGATAAACAAATTTGTGAAGGGTCCGATTAAAAGATAAATAATTTTGTGAAGAGTCCGTTTTGAAGTTAAAATATTTTGTCCGTAAGGATCCGTTTTTGTGAAAAGATATTTTGTGAAGGGACCCAAATTTCTTTTAAACAGACCCCTGTCTGTAGCAACAGCAGTTAAGCCAAATTCACATGGGTCTAGTATACCTAAGTTTTCTTACGCTAGCAAATGAAAAAAAATCCAGTGGGTTGAGATCCGGTGATCGAGATGGCATGCCACAGGTCCACCGCGACTGCTCCATCGTGCGGAATGTGTGGTGTTTAAGAAGTGTCGAACTGTGCTGGAAAAGTGTTCTGAACGCTCTGTCGCGCATAGGAGACATGTTTTCATAGGCATGTACAAAACGACGTGAGAGGTGATGACTTGTTCATGCTCGATGAAATTTGACTCATCTCTTTTCAGAGTATAATGCGACTTTAAGTCGTGAGTAATCATAATTACGAAACTGAGTTACATAAATCATGATTACAAATGTATTCATTTAATTAAAAATAAAATCTTCAATTAAAAAAAAAAGATGAAAGACATGAAATATACCTCTACATTCTTGACTAGATATTGCTTTGTTACTTTTCGTTGTTAAATCAGATCCACAAGACATGCAACTAAATGAACCTTCATTTGGTTGGAAGAATCCATGTCCACAAGGGCGGCAGAGATTCAGAGAATCATCATAATACGTGCCAGGCATACAACGTTCTAAATTTAAAATAGATACAAAGTATTAAAATTATAAAAGTGCAAATATGATTTTGAATTTTCCGCACTGACAGTCTATTTCAATAATTTAATCTACACTTGGAAATCATTATTAGAAATTTCTTTATTGGACAGAAATGAATGGAATAAGAATTTATGTGTGCCATTTTGTCTTTGATAGATCGTATATCAAATTAAATGATAAACAATGATAGTTGAATACACCCATTAACACTTTCATCTTGGCAATAACGCACCGTATCTTTTCTCGGCTCTTAGAGTTCCAACGCAGCACTCAAATTGAAATAAAACGCGAATTCCTTTAAAACCATTTTATTTTACTTTTAAAAATAATTATCAAATACAAGCAATAACCAAATTAGCTAATGCAATACTAGAGTACAGCGAGTATTTCCGGAAGACGAGTAATCTCGTTCGTCGCGATGAAAGAGTTAATAAAATGGATTGTACCATAAATAATAAATTGATCATATGCAATCTCATGAGGGATTGTATGGTAAAAAAACATCCATATTTATTTTTATAATGCTCTAAAAATTTTGAAATGAATTCTAAATAGTTTATAAAAAAAATGATGGGAAACAAAGCATGCGTATAGCCGACAGTTAAGATTTCTCTTTGAAATAACCATGTTTCAGCCTTTAATCAACAGAAAATTATTATTACAATAAAGAGGAAAAAAAGACTTACGTCTAACGATAACTACCTAATCTGTTTAATTTTTAAGTAAATCTGATCAAATTTGAAGAAGTAATTGAGTCTACAACCCGCGAAACACTGCTTTAAGAAAACGCCTGTCAAGGTTTGAGTACACGTTATCTATCATCGATATGCTGTTTATTGTTCATTACTACTTGTTTCAGTTTATGTTTTTAAAGAATAGTTCTCATGTATGTATAATATCCCAAATACAAGTATATAAAAATTGGGTGTTTAAACATTTTTATTTGGAGATTCAATTTAAAAGATACGAGGTGCGGTGTGGTACTTTTATTTACTTCGCTCTAGAGCTGCGCAATGGGTTGCGATGGTCTGGCAAACACCCCTGAGGATGATCTGGAGACAACATTGCTGATATTATACGTCACATCCCGTTTTACTGGGAGTACACATTCGCACACAATCCATCCATCCGCAGATCGTAATTTTGACCTGATCCGGATCACGAGATCCGGATCTCCGATTGAGAGGTATTGATTTGTTATGGGAACTTGGAGGATTTTGTGACGACGACAAATTTATCGTGCACCAGTCACCAAAATGAAAGAGAGAGATCAAAGAAACAAGGAAATTTACGAACTGATGGTTTTTAACTTCTTCAAGGTCGACAGAATTAAAAAGTGGCTTCCCCAGACCCGCATACTCCGAGAGTATACGCACTAAGGTGTACGTAACGTACTCATACGAGATGTAATACGAGAGTACCGTTGTGAGACAACACCTCTTAGAAGAGAGAAGGCCATAGCAAGGATTATTTTAGTAGTCCGAAGGAACGAACATAAACAACACAGTAAGGGATAATTAGTAAGTTGCCACACTGTTCGGACTACAAGAATGCAAATAAATAATAGGATCAGATTTCTCGTTTATGGTAACTCGTGCGAAGGCCTTCTTTCTTCTGGAAGATGTTGACTGAGATCACGTCCGTGTGATCACCAGGCACATGCGGACGGCACGGCTTGACTCTAGGCTTGGGCCGCTAGAGTCAGGAAGACTCGTTTTGTATAGTACACTACCGTGAGTCGTGAAAAGAAAATCGCGCTATCATGTAAATGTTAAGAATCATCACTCATGCCATGTAAACATCACCCATTAGACAAATAATTTGTATTAGAATTCCTGTTAAATATATTATTAAATAAATTTGAAATCGAAAAGTTCAACTTACCTTTGCATTCATCTATAGATCGAGCACCAATTGATTCCGTGACCCCTTGTTTTTCTCCAATGTTAGGACACGGCTTACAAGTCAGATGACCTGTATCATCTTGGTAAGTGCCAATCGGACAAGAAAGACAGCTTCGACTAGAATTGTCATAATAAGCACCTAAACCACATTCCACTAAATAGGAAGAATAAACTTATACTTATGACATTATTTATTTCAACAAGCATGAAACAGGTTGGTTATTAACGTTCCTAAAAACCTTCATTAATTTATGGGTGACAGTTTTATCTCCGCATATGTCTGTAAGATTTGTAGCGAACGGAGAAAAAGTTCTATTCTTCTTTATGCCCATTAAAAGAATAAAAAAAAAAAAAGAATTCTCAAGATTCAATTTCTCAAAAATTGAACTCTAGATTAAAATCTCAATAGACGCTATTTTATTTTATTTTATAACCAACGTTTAACAGACGACGCTATTCTGAGTTTACTTCTATCAATGTTCAACTCCATAGTCTTGTAATTTTGAACAAAATCCAAAGGAGAAGGGAGCTTATGGATCAAACTTTGAGGCAAACTATTCGTATCAACAAGCCACCTCATTGGGAGGTGCAGATTTATCCCCTGAGCCACCGCTGCTCTAAAATACACTATTGGGACAATTTTATCACCGGCTATTCGTGTAATATATTCAAGGCAGAACAAAAGTGCTCCAGGGCAAAATTTATTGTGGTTTAATTCCTCAAAGTGGAAAAAGCTTTATTTTCATATTTTGCAGAATTTAAGACCCTTTATACAAAAGTGTAGTTTTTAAGAAATTCTCTGCAATTTTCTTTTCTTTTTTTTAAATTTTTTTTTAATTAACACTATATTTTTTGTAAGAGATTTTGGCCTGGCCCTCAGCAGTCCCAACCTCTGAACAATTGTCCCAAACTTGGTGATAATTTTAGAGCCCCTTATCTATTAAGTGGTTTTGGAGCGATAAACGATCATCGTCATATTGTTGAAAAATGAATCCACAGGCATCCAACACCTTCTCAAAAATTGAGGTCGTAACACAAGGCGTAATAAATTCTACGATAATAGGCTTTAGTCATCTCTTGAATTGAAAAACATATATTCCATAAGATCTCAGCAAAATAAAAACTAAGAACTAAAAAGCTCAATAACATAATCATGATTTTATCACTGTCCATGAAACATATGACGTTTTATCTTTTCATAAACTTTAGATCCCACAATAAAGGAGGAATTTGACTTGTCTTTGGAAATAACTCTTTTGGGGCTTGAATTTAAAAAAACATTTCTAATTCTTAAAAAAAATGTGTTCAGAATTTTAATCTACTTAGATTTTTATTTAAGAAAAAGTCTCGCATGATGTTATGAAATAGTCTTGTTGTCTTACCGCAATATGGAGCGACCACCACTTCACCAGCAGGACAGCTGTAATCAGTGATCATATTCAGAGATGTAAGATCCGGCAAAACATTTGGGAGTGTATCATGGATGTCAAAAGCTTGATTCTGAAGGATGGCCGATTCAAGAACTTTCTGTACCGTGGATTTCTGCTGGGTGTTAATATTCACAATAGGATCTCTGTTTGCAAAAGAAATAAAAAAAATATATACATATTGCTACACAACGTATTATATTTTTCAAAGATATTCAGGTCTGAACAGCTGCTTTCGTGCTTAAGAGGACATTATACCACGGGAAAAAATTTTCATCACAAATTCTCCTTTATCTCCATAACTAATTTAAAATTTAAAGTATAGAAAAAGTGAGTTCACACAAACTTAGAAAAGCCATAAGTTTCAATTACTGAAAAAAAATTGAAAATATCAAAATGCAAACAAATGATTGAAAGAGGACTTTCCCATTGCGTAATTCTACTATGTCATCATAATTTATTTTTGTTTTAATATTTTGAAAATTTCTTTTCAGTATTTCAAACTTCACGACTAGTGTCTGAACTCACTTTTTCTGTACTTTAAATTTTAAATTAGTTATGGAGATAAAAGAGAATTTACGAGGAAAATTTTCTCCTGTAGTATAGCGTCTTCTTAAGAACGTGCAAGCTGAGACAAGATTGTTACGGTAACATTTCAAGTTTTTATGAGATTTATTTTTTATTGGTAGTGAATAAAAGCGGGAATTTTTGAAATTGAAAATTTTTTTTAAACAGAACCTAAAAAGAACACGATTTGTCTATCTCACTTCATATATCTGTTTGTTAAAATATTGGAATACTACCTTTGCTACCACTAATAAAAATGTTTTCTAGAGCTACAGAAATTCCGTTGTAGTTGAAGGATGTGAGCTACGTGTAACTTTTCGATTAATTTTCAACTCTAGAAGAAGATTGTAAACATTGGAATTGAAATGGAATTCAAAACCTCTATGAATCTTGTGTGTTGCAAAGATTGAACTTGGCTAAATCTTAAAAAGCTCAATATCAATGTACTATTTTTTAAAAACAATGTTGCATTAGAGCTGGGCGAAATATGGTGAAATATTGTGTTTTTTAAAGTTGTAATAACGGTATTTTAAAACACCATTTTCATTGTATATTATGCTTAACAAGCTCAAGAATCACCATGAACATCGCATGCAATAACTATCAACAACAATAAAAACGTGATCATAATTGACAGCTGTAAGTATTAAATACGATAATATCGCTAACGTTATCGGTTACTGTAATTATCGAATATGATAACATCTTCATTACTATCGGTAATAAAAATTGATTGAGATAATATCGCTAACGTTATCGGTTACTATAATTATCGAATATGATAACATCGTCATTACTATAGATAATAAAAATTTATTACGATAATATCGAATATATTATTTATAACGATACTTAACGAATACGATAATATAGTGAATGTTCATTAAGTTAACAAAAATATTGAGCAATATAAAAATTAAGCAAATTATTTGTCATGAAAAATGGTATTTCCTGACTTTATATCACGATGTTGCACTTTTCGATATATCCAAGCACTATTTTTATCAACACATTGATTTCTAACGAAATATTTTAATTTAAATAATAAAACATTTTTATACTAACTTATTTGCTGGGAAAGATATTTCGACGACATAAAGTTCATTGTTTTCAAGCTGTCTACGCACTCTTGCTTGTTTACAATTGACTTTAACTTTCAGACCATTGCAAACTCCTGGAACGTTATCAGAGCATATTCTCCATTCCCGATTCACACGTTGCAAGTTGTTCTCAATTCTCGAGCGTAGAATTTTTTTGCCAGATTCAGAGCAGACGACAGAAGAGGGGAAATTCATGCCAATCTTGAATATTTTTTGTGCTGGTTTCTTGGCTAAAAATCATAAAATGTAAACAGTTTATGATATATGAAACATTAATTATATGATAATACAAGCCTCGTAGCAGGCCACATAAAAATCGGGACCTTTTCTTTTTTGGAATAGTATACCAGATTACAGTTAAAAAGGACAAACGACAAACTTAAAAAAGTATAATATATAATATGCTCTACTTAAGTTTAAAAAGAGAATTTTACTACAAAAGAGCAATAAAATGAACTATTTTTAATTTCAAAATTACTTCGGTTTAAAATAAAAAGCTTTAACAGCTTACGATATAACTTTATGAATGGAACATTCCATAATGAATAACTCTTTATTTATGCCATCACAGAACTTCAGATATTGCAGGTCTTATATGACTCTAAACATGTTTTTCACCAAATTGTGTTTTACACTAACTTTGAAAGGTCGTTAAATTTTGATTATTGCTTTAAAAATATTTTTTTTAATTGAAGAAAGTCAGTGGAATGTAAAATAACGTAGTTTTTTATTTATTTAAATTTTATGTAAATAAAGTTCAGATTAATTTTTAAAAAAAAAGTTTGACAATATTATCAAAATTATTTGTCTTTAGATAATTGTGATCAGATTTCAAAAATATTTTGATTGTTAAAGGCTTACGATATGCAGAATTGTTTTGCCCGCCATGCAATTTTTTGAAGAGAATTCTTATCTCTGATGTCCTGTAATTACATTTTTAGAAGGAGAAAAGATTGAAAAATCGAAATATAACCTTCGAAACTATACAAAAAATGTAGAACATATTTTTTTCCACATGATTTTTACTGTTATTTGTACAAAAATTCTTAAAAAGGACACGTTTAGCACGTTTTTTTTTAAACACGAAACTCTTGTAATGTGACATTACCCTTTAAAATTAACTCAGATTTAAATTTAAAGAAAAATAAATAAATATTGAATCTTATAAATAATTTTGTTTAATGCAGATGATTCACATTGCAATATAGGATTGAAACAATTAATAAAAAATTAAATAATCAATTTTAAAAAAATAATTGATGAAAATAAAATCATGAATTTAAAAACTAATGACCAATAAATACATATACTAAGAACTAATGACCAACTTTTGGTTTCTTCATATTTGGAGGGAAAGAATAATAATAATTAAAATATTAAAAAAACATTTTAATAACTCACTAAGTAGTTTTCATCAAAATCTACTAGTATTGTGCTTCGCTTTTTTAAAACTTCAAATATTTTTAAAATCATTTCAGAATTTTAATCTACTTAGANTACTGATATTTCATATAAAAATGTAAAATATAGGCCTATTTTAATTTTTTTTAATATAAAAATAGGAAATCAATAGTAGTATATAGGGAAGGGCAAAAGTGTCCTGTAGCCCCCCCCATATACTACTAACGTATGGCACTATTATCGAAATCATTTGTCTTTAGATAATTGTGATTAGATTTCAAAAATATTTTGATTTTTGTTAAAGGTTTACGGAATGCAGAATGCAATTTTTTGAAGAAAATACTTATTTCTGATTTCCTGTAATTACATTTTTAGAAGGAGAAAAGATTGAAAAATCGCAATATAGCCTTCAAAACTATACAAAAAATGCAAAACATATTTTTTCCATAAGATTTTTACTGTTATTTGTACAAAATATTTTAAAAATAACACATTTAGCAAGTTTCTCTTTTTATAAACGAAACTCTTGTAATGTGACATTACACTTTAAAATTAACTCAGACTTAAATTTAAAGGGAAAAAAATAAATATTGAATCAATTATTAAATAATTTTGTTTAATGCATATCATTCATAGCGCAATATAGGATTAAACCGCTTAATAAAAAAATCAATTAAAAAAAATAATTAATGAAAACAAAATCATGAATTTAAAAACTAATGACCAATACATAGCACAACTTTTGATTTCTTCATATTTAGAGGGAAAAAAAGAATAATAATTAAAATATTTAAAAAAAATTTACTAACTCACTAAGTAGTTTTCATCAAAATCTAATAGTATTGTGCTTCGCTTTTTTTAAACTTCAAATATTTTTAAAATCATTAGAAAACTTATTTTTGAAAAAAAGGGTTGAGCCTTACCCGAGCATGCTGGGAAAACTAAGTTAGATCCATGACCAGATGGTGGATGCCAGATCCCTTCAGCTCCACAAGTATAGAATTTGGCGACAGGTTGAGAAAATTCTAATCCTGAATTACAATTAATAGTACAGACTTTAAATCTTCCATTTGGACCCCAATCTGAGCAGTGCCTTTGTCCGTTCACTGGAGGTGCAGGTATCGGACAAAAGTTCTCTGTAAATTTAAAATAAGAGTATTTTTTTAACGAAAATATTTAAGAAAGTGTTCTAATATGATGTGATTTCTGTATCAATTTAAATGCAGTTAAAAAAGAACTGAGAAAACTTATTGACTCACTTAGAATATGAATGCGGAAGTCGCACTTTGCTGTGTTGCCCTCTGCATCTTTGGCAATATATGATAATTGATGAATTCCTCTACTAAGAGTTTGGCCTATTGAATGTGACAGAAATATTTTAATATAATATCATGATGTCCAACATCAAAATCCATTTCAATTAATTAGAAAAATTATTGTAAAATTATTTGTTCAAAAAATTACAGCATAAATTGACCTACTAATATGTAAAAAATTATTTTAACTAGGATTGTTATTTTATTAGTCTAATTTGTTTGGTAAATTTTAAAATTTATATCAATGATTTTACCTGGAGTAATTCCTCTATGCTCCATAACGTATAGAGTTTGCATAGAATCAGTAAAAGATGGTTCCTTCCAACTAACTTGGGCCGTGTTATTAGGAGTAACAACCCATATGTCTTGAGGGCATTCCAGTGGTTTTGGCGGGAGTTTATCATGTGTTTGAACTATACAAGCATCGCCAGTAAAGCCAACCGGACAAATATATTCTCCACATGTTCCAGGTCCTTCACGTTCAACTGTACCATCAACTCTGAAAGTGTTTAAATTTTGTAATTTTTTTTTGTGAAAATATCAATGAAACTAGCTAGTCAATTTTTATCAGTACCGGTATCATAAAATCGAATTTAAACAGCGATTAAATCCTTTCAAAAATCCTTTACCTGTCATAGCCTGTCCATCTCAGTAACAGACCACTATATAAAACTGGAGCACTCTTACAACTTCGGAATTGTATCGGAATTTCATAGGATATATCCAATGGCCTATTCCAAATATTCACTCGGCTAATTCTTCCATGGAATCCAGCTTGTGCTGTTGCTCGATTTTGTTCATCTAGTGGGGAACCAATGTTGACCCAAGCGCTGCAACAGAAAAAGAGATTTTCAAGTGGTAACAAATTAAGTTTTTTCTCTTTAAGAAACTCATTCACAACTGATAATATTTTGCATGTGTTTCAAATCATTGTAAATTACCTACGTCTTCCTTATGACGAACGTAACTCGTCATAAGAAACACTGTAAGATTCAGGATAAGGACTTTTTTCCCTATGTTCGTTATGTACCATGATTCGATTTATAAAAGTTTCTTTAAATAAGACATCCGAATTCTTATCTAGCAACTATACATGTCGCATGGCATGAGCATCAGGATTTAAAAACAGAGCTGGCTCTCGAATTATGATATTTACAAATAAATCGTAAAAGTCTCGATAAATGATTCCACACTCCTATAAGCACTCTGGTAAATTTTTCCACGCGATATCAACTGTAATCGCCTCAATTATTATGCACGCACACACATACACTATTCGAAATTTAGGAATGCTTTGATCCAATTTATCGTTGAAATTTGTTGCAATCTTATTTAGATGTGAAGTTAAAGCATATTATCGTACTTTTTTTAGCTTGATTACACGATAGAATGGTTTAACTTGGCAAAAACATGGTTCAATTTAACAGATTAAGCTTTGCAGTAAATTTGTATCGTACAATAATTTTAAGTACCGTTATGATGGTTTAACGCTGATCCTAATTTTCTGTGGGTGTATGTATTTTCCCCCGAAAAAAACGAGAAAAAGATTTAATTTTCTTACGAATAATATTCAAAAGCGTAATAAAATAAATTTAATCATTTGTTTTAAGAACGAAATCTGAAAAAACTTACTGTTGTGGTAGAGATAAACCTTCTCCATATCCATTCACTGTACCAGCCACAGCTGCATCTGTAATCAACGAAACAGTTCCGGTTTCTCCGTCCCACATGATGACCAAATGATGCCATTGTCCATCATTGATCGGCACATTTTTTAGATAGGGTATGAAAGTATCCGGTACATCATCAGAAAACAGAGCTACTAGAACACCTGCTTGATCAGCTTGAAGGAGAATCTTTTTTCCAACTGGCAAATGCAATGATCTGTAAAAAAATATAACAATTTATCATATATATGCCATCTTCTCAAATATTAATCATATTTGTAACATGGCTAAGCCATGCTAATGCTAGTTTTAAAAAATTAATAAGGGTTTCTAAGGGTTTTCATAATGTATTCAATCAATACAGAGGCACGTGTTATGATATTTTGAGTTGAATTTTAATTTAACTACGCATAACTTAATTTTGCTACATCTACACATAAGCTATGGGTAAAAAAAAGGTCGATATGGAGATAGAGAATTAGATACAGAGATAGGGATAGATAGGGAGAAATAGAGATTGAGATTGATAGATAAATAGAGATCGATGGATATAGGTTGATAGAGAGATAAAAAAAGGTTAGAGATAGATAAAAAAGTTAGAAATACTGAAAATTTAATATTAGAAACAAGCAATTTAAAAGTATTAAATGTCATGATTCTAAAATAGGTATTCTCAAATATTGAGTCTCATATTTCTGCGAATTCTAGGCTTATATATATTTTTTTTAGAATTTTTGGCACTTATATGGAATATTAAACATAGGGCTTGGACTCAAAAATTTCCGTTAGATCTTGCAGGTTCGGATTTTTATAAAGACTGAAAAGTAAACTTCGTTTTTGTTGCCAAAAATTTCAACAAGCTCTATTAAAATTCAAAATATATTACTTACTCAACACTGTAAAGAGTGAAGAAGACTCCAGCTGATTCATGATTGTTGAATTGAATCCATAGTGCCACAGATAAACTAGATGTTCCCAATTCAAATGGAGCAGCCAGTGCAACGCTTGATGATTTGCTCTCATCATTTATGTAAAGGTCATAATCGATACTAATAGCTGTTTAGAGGATAAAATTATTATTAATATTGAAGAAAACTGGAAGAAAATATACAGAGCGTTCTCTAATTACCAAGTAATTTTAGAATCTTTGTCAAAAATGAGTTATTAATTTACAAAATGTAGAAAATTTAAAACCTTCCTGCATTTCTTTGCTATCCTGCATTTCTTTAGTTGAACTGCTCTTCAATGCTATCAAACTATTTCTAAAGATAGGATTTATGTTTTTAATGAAGAGAGTTTGCATTGATTTATTATTGTAATATTTCATAAATATGTAAGAAAAAAATGATTGACTTGTGTGCCTAAGAGTAATTTCTAAAGACTTAATTTTTTTGCTAAGATTCTAAAACGATATGTATTAAGGCTGGTGATTATAGAACACTATGTAAAAAAAAGCAATGAATAAGTATTACTACATACGTTTTCTGCAATCTTCTCCAGTAAAGTTAAAAGGACATTTGCAGTAGAAAGCATTTGTTAGATCGATGCATTGAGCAGTTGGAGGACAAGAATTGGGCAAGCAATCCGGAATGTCGTTCTCGCAATACTGGCCAGTAAATCCTGGCGGACAAATGCACTTAAATTGTTCACCCATATCCTCGCAAGTAGCACCATTCTGACATATGTTCTCTTCGCATGCATCATAATCAAGTTGACATCCAAGCCCAGTGAATTCAGCAGGACAAGTGCAGTTGACACCGCTTCCATAATCATTACATATTCCTCCATGCATGCAAGGAGTTCCAATGCAACGTTCCGGTGAGGTCTGGCAACGTTTTCCATCAGTGCCAGAAGGACATCTGGAACGAAAACAGATTCAATAAAAATTTATTGAATTAAAAGAGAAAATGCATTTTGTTATAAACCAACTTTAATGGTTCTGTAACGTATCAAGCTATATTAAGAAACAGTTCTTTGTTTTATTAAAAAAACATTTATTTCACACCACAACAAATACAGTAACGACATTAAATTACCCGCAACGGGTTATAGTATAAACATCAAATTCAAAAACAAAAACTACTCTCCAAAATATCAACAACTCTCTGTTGTTCCATCAAAATTGTTATTCTTATTTTATCGCTTGCTTTTTTCTTTTATTTATCTCTTTATGTGTTTATTTTATTTTATTCATGCTTTTGCAAGCCCGTTATTTTTTTAATATTTTTACTTTTATCAATGCTTTTGCTAGCCAATTATTTTTTAATATTTTTAGACTTTATAGAACTTACACGCAGAAATAGTCCAAGAACAAGTCGATGCACTTGGCGTTATTCAAGCAAGGTTCATTGTTGCAACCACCGATGTCAGTTTCACAACGTTCTCCTGACCAGCCTTGTGGACACTGGCATCTAAATCCGTTCACCGTATCAGTGCAAATGCCATTATTCATACAAGGATTGGACATACATTCATTGACATTAAACTGAAAAATAACAAATTAAAAATATGTTATCAATAATTTTTTTTAAACTAAGATGGATGAATACAAGGATCAATACAAGCAAGATGGATAAAGTTAAACACTTTATACACTTTAACATACAGTCATTCATTAGAAATGGGTAACAACGTATGAATAGTCGAAAAACAGTAACATATGTTAGATAGTTGTAAATAGTTTATTGGAGGATTTATGAACTTTATAAGCTTAGTTCCGTAGAAAAAATTTCTTTAGTTTTTGTGGTACGTGTTATATTTATGACTTTATTTGTACAATTATTATTTAGTCATAATCTCTTTCTATCAATGTTATGAACATTTAGTTATATAGTACTTAAATAGTATCGATATATGAGTTTATTGTATTGTCAAAACTAGAACCTTGACTTATGAAAATAATTGAAATTTTTAGTTAATAGAGGTTCATAATTAATATCCTCGAATTTCATTGATCTAACACGAAAATTAAGTTTAAATTTGATTATCAAATTTAAACTTAATTTTCCTTCATCTAATCTTCTAATTCATGCATTTTGACTTTTTATTTGCCGATGTTATATCGTGAAGTGAAATCATATTACTCTATCACTTTTCCACGTTATATCAGATTCATAGTGATATCGCAGGTTCTATTTGCATGATTAATTAATTGCATGTGTTTGATGCACGATAGTGTGTATCGGAAATCATATCGCGACAATGTGTATTAAAGTGATGTTTTGACTACGCATTTGAACGATTGATCAACCGACTAAAATAAATTAACCATTTTAATCATTTTCAAAGAAAAAAAAGCACGTATCCATTATTCAGTAAAAGCTTGCACTCATATATGTATATGCTCATATATGATTCTGCATTCTGATAATACAGAAACAATCGTCTGTCTCTGGATCTCGTTTATTTGCTTTAGCACGCTATTTCTGTTTTATTTCTAATTCGTATTGTTAAACAATTTTAACAAAAATAAAGATCTTAATTATAATATGAGTTACTTGTACTATTTATGCGATAAAAGTAGATTACCTCACACAGTTCTCCAGTAAATCCAGGATTGCACGTACATTTGAAAGAATTATCCATATCAACGCAGCGTTCTGTACCACTTGGGTTGCAAGGACTACTTATGCATTCATCAACTTCAGCTTCACATTGCAAACCAACGTAGCCTGGGCGACATTGGCAAGCAAATCCATTAATGAGATCGAAGCACGTACCACCATTTTGGCATGGCTTAACTTCGCAAGCGTCAATAGCATGCTGGCATCTTGAACCAGTGAAACCAGGTTCACATTGACACTTGTAGCTATCGATCAAGTCAATGCATTGTCCACCATTTGAGCAGGGATTATTGCTGCATTCATCAATATCAACCTCGCAAGAAGGACCAGCCCAGCCGGGATTACAAATACAACTATAATAGAACAAATGATCTACACATATACCATTCACGCAAGGATCATAGGCACAGAGATTGTATTTCATTTGACATCTTTTCCCACCAAATCCAGGAGGACAGTCACACGTGAAATCGTTTACTAGATCTGTACAGTTTGCACCCAGTAAGCACGGTTGTTCAGCACAATCATCTAATGAAAAGGATACAAAATTTAGAGTGGTTTTTGGAATTATGAGCGAATAATTTTTTTAAACTGTTGAAATTTGTACTTAATTATTCTGTATTTAGTTAAAAATTCACATTTTTGAAACATTGAATATATAAAGTGTTTGGTAATCATCACTTATGATATATATTTTTAGAATCTTTGTTAAAAAGGAAGCGAAAATTCCATACTCGTCAGAGGCAACCCCTCCTACAAGAGAGAGGCCTCTGCACGGATCAATTCAGTAGTCCCATGTAACGAATATAAACTGCGCAGTGGAGTTCAAGTCATTTTTCAGTTTTAACACTGAAAAGGGGTAAATCTACCTTTATACTTTTCGTCTTCTAACACTTTTCAGTTTTAATTGAGAATCTAAAATTTTATCTTAAGGGTGGTGATCACAAAATACCCTGTATGTTTTTTTAAAGCAGGCAAATTCTAATAAATTGTTTATAAGGGTACAGATATGAAATGGCCCTTATTAAATAAGTTACTAAAATAATGAAACATTAATATTCAGTTTAATTGTAGACATATATTTTTAAAAAAATATGTTAATTAGCGTTACTCTTACAAAAATATAAGGAATTTTTGAGGTTTATTTGAGGTGTCAAGGTTGATTTAAGGTTTATTTGAAGTTGATTTTAAAAACAACCTTAAAGATCAATCTCTCAAGGTGTATAATCAAAGTGTGTAATTAAGGTGTATGAAGTTGTTTTATTCATACATGAGGTTGTTGGAAATCTACTTTAGAGAAAGCAGCTTTGAGAAGTTATTTTTGAGTTGCACAAGCTATTTTTTTTACACTTCAAGCGAATAAGTATATTTGAGGTGTGAATAATTTCGCCCAATCTCAACTAAAAGTATTGCTGAGTTACATATGAGGATGATTTTATGAGGTGTAAATGAGGTTGAAATTGAGGTTTATTAATGAGGTTTTTTTTGTGTAAAACATAACCTCATTTTCTACCTCGGGTGTATTTTTTTTTACATCTGCAACCTCAAAAACATCCTACTTTTTTGTAAGGGTATTGAAACAAAATTAAAAACATCTTTATACCAATTTTAATTAAAAACTGTAAAAGTTTACCTATATTTATTTCACATGAAGGACCAGTTAAGCCAGGAGGACAAATGCATTTATAACGCCCCTGCAATAGAGGTTTGCAAGTAGCTCCTCCCAGACAAGGATTCTCTCCAGAAGTGCAAGGATTAACTGTCACGTTGCAAGAAGGTCCTTCATAACCAGAGCGGCAGAGACAATTAACTGTTCCTTGTCCCGGTAAATCTTGACACATGGCTCTTTCTGGGCAAGAGCCATTCTGACATTCAGACTGTTCCAACTGGCACTGCAAACCAGTGTAACCTGTAATACCATAAAGTAATTTTTACTGAAAGAACTATCGAAGCATATGAAGCATGTTTACTTATCACGAGAACGTTAAACGTTAAGTAGATAAGCAATGGATAATAATTTTAATTAGCTTTCAAGCTCAGACATTTAAAATATTACGTTTTATTAATTTCAAAACCAAGTAATTACATTAATTTGCAACACTTACCATTTGAGCATAAACATCTGTATCCTTGAGGAAGATCAACACAAGTTCCACCATTGTAACAAGGCCTGCTTGCACACTCATCTATGTCAATTTCGCAGAATTGTCCAGTAAATCCAGCTGGGCAGTAACATTTTGGAAGATGCCTTTGAACCAAGCATACACCACCATTCTGGCAAGTTTGAGCATTACATTGAACTGAAATAAATCAGAATTGAAATTTCCTCGATTTCTAACAATAAGAATTTCTGTTTCTGTCCGTTAACCCTAAGAAGACGATTGACCTTTGAAGAGTTTATTTAGACGCGAGAATGTCATTTTGCTGATAACTGTCATCGTGTCTTTTTTTAAGTTCCTGCGTTATCCCTATTAGCTAATAAACTCTTACCATGGTTTGGATACAATCTTCTTTTTACGGTGAACGGACAGTAGAAAAAAGTATAGTACTGATTAAAATGTAATGTTATTAAATAGCAAAAATTGTACCTGGAATGCAGGCCTCAGGACTAAGTGCTCCTGGTCGTAAGGTTCGATGATTTGCTGCACATTCGATACAAGCTGTCTGACCTTCTAATGGTTGGTAGAAATTCGTTGGACATGGTGCACATGGTTCTAATCCTGTCTCTGAGTAAGTTCCCGATGGGCACTGAGCTGTAAATAATACGGATCATTTACTATATTCCTAAACAAAATTAATTTAACCAGAAACGAAATCAATTTAACCAGTTCGCCAAATCATTTTAAACATATATGAAAATGTATAATGCAAAACTTGGGTTGATTAAATCTTCTAATTGTTATATTAAAAATGAGTAATTTTTTTTAATATAGTAGGTAATTTCAAACTTTATTGAATTTCATAAATATTTAATGTATCTAAGAACAAAACACAATCAGCCTAAAAGTAAATGAACTAATTTTGCTATTAATTTTCTATAAATAGCTATAGAATTTAATCAGCTGCGTGCCCTTGATTTATATTCCGTGTATTCATTATTATGTTATACGCTTTTTTCCTTCCTTTATTATAACTGTAATAAATATCTGGAAGTACAATGAAAATGAGCTCATAAATTCTTAAGTTAATCTATTTACTCATTTAGTTAATAAGTGCAAGATTGCTTAAGTTTTGATGTTTTTGAACAATAATTTTTTTTTCAGAGTAACTAATATCACAAAATTGCACTTATTTATTCTTTGCTTAGTTTGTTTAAAAAAGTTTAGGGTTTTAAAGTTACCTCTGCAATCATCTAGAACTTTAGAGCCAGGTGAATAGGTCAGAGTATTTGCTGGACATCTTTGGCATTCCTTGAAACCTTCTCTTGGTGGTAAAGAGCTGAAAGTATTGCTAGGACATTGCAAGCAAGGAACCAAACCAGTTGGAGAATACGTTCCATATCCACATACAGCTGTAAAAAATAAAAATAGTGATTATATGTTTAACATAGATTTTTCCGAATTTAATTATCTCAACTATTTTTCAGATTCACTAACAAGAAAGTAAAGATTTCGGGTGCAACATTAAAAAATTCTTGCTTATCTTTACGATTCATATTTACTAAATCTATAATTCATTTCCGTTTAAGTTTTAGTATTAAACATTTTTTTCAAATCATTTGTATTTAATGCCTTAAAATAGATCTTTTAAAAGCATATGCATGATAATAATATGACTACTACCTATGATTAACCATAGTTGGGTTTTTTTTTTATTACAAATGTCCTTTATTCAATTCTTATTTCAAACAAGTGATCATTTTGAAAAACTAAATAATAAAACTGTCAGAAGTTGAAAGTTTCTTTTTCTTGCTTATATAAAATGCTGATTAAATTTGTATATTATTTCTTAAAAGAAGTCCTCTTATAATTAAAATTCTTTGTTTCTAGAATTTGCATTACAAAAATAAATCACAGAGGGAATAAGAGTGCTAAAGCAAGTTACTCAAACTTGCTAAAATTGTTAAACATTTTAAGATATTTAGGTAAAATCCTGCAAGTCAACGATTGCAACTAACTTGCCATCGTAGAAAATGTTTTAGTAAAACTTACTAGTAACAACCGGAGGGTAAAATCTACAATTTCCTAGAGGGTAAATCTTCTATGGTTAACCCGATGGCAGTTAGACTTAATTTCGTTTATTACCGCGGATATTTTGCTCTCTAGAACTGGGATGTGTGTTATTCGAGAATGATATACAAATCAACCAGGCGTAACCGAGATTCGAATACGGGCTGGTCATTTTTGTGAGAAGCAAATACTCCACACCAGAAAATATTAATATAATTTTGTAAACGAACTTACGTATGCATTCACCGAGACCTTTACTGCCTTCGTATCTTGTATACATTCCTTCTGGGCACCGTTTACACGAGGCTTGGCGTACAAGATCTTGGTAGAAACCTCTTGGACAGAACAAACATTCATTCTTTTTCGAAGCATGTGTTCCAGCAGGGCAATGCACTACACAAATATGAAAAAGAATTAGCTGTTATATGTATACTTATTGAAATATAACATTGATCTATATTTTAATGGACGATTCAGAAGTATTTTTTTTGTTGATGTTATGTGATTAAAAGTAAGTCAAACTCACAACAACGAGGAACTTGTCCTTCGCCTATGTTGGTTAGAACTTCTCCATCTTCACATGCAAAGCCTCTTGCTACAGAAGATCTGATGGCCTGTAAACCTGGACATTGAGGATTTGCCAAGTTCAATGACGAAATATTTAATATAGGTTCTATAATAGCAGATGTGCTTGGTACACTTAAGTCAAATATCAACCCTAGTGTCGATCCACACAGATCATATAACAATGTTTGTCGTACAACAGGATCGATTCTAATTGTATAGGCCAGCACAACCTGAAACAATCATAATCATCAATTTATGTAAAGTTATTATAGGACATAGTTTAACCTTTTGCTTAAGGCTGGTACAACATGTGTATAGCATGTGATGGTACATCATAGTACCCCGTAAACAAAGGGTAAAACTAAGAAAG
The DNA here is from genome assembly GCF_043381705.1 of Parasteatoda tepidariorum. Taxonomy (NCBI): domain Eukaryota; kingdom Metazoa; phylum Arthropoda; class Arachnida; order Araneae; family Theridiidae; genus Parasteatoda; species Parasteatoda tepidariorum. Next base: position 72,183,735 of record NC_092211.1, on the reverse strand, counting down.
AAATATAGGAGAAGCTTTTCATAGGACAGAGTGATGTTACCTCATTATCAGCTTTCAATCTCACAGATGTGTTGTGGAAAGTAATGTCCATTTTCACATTTATAGCTGAGCAACGTTCAGATAGTACTTGGTTTAATGAAGTATAGTGGGATCGGAGGTATACGATGTATTGATTCAAACATTGAGCAGAAACGGGTCCTTCAGAAGAATAATCAACTGTAGCCATTACATCATATGCTGCTTGATTTGTATCTGTAAAAAAAAATCATTGAATATATAAACTTGGGCGATTTAAGGGAAACAAATAGCTAATATTAAAGCGAGGAAAAAACAAAAACGGTGTTGAAATCTATGTACTAGGTAAGGAGACAGAGATGAGAAGCAACAAAACCGGTTTGATTGCCTGATTAAACATTGAGGAGTTTTTTATAATTGCTTTCTATATTCTATCTGCTTTCTTTGGCTATCAAACTGGTTCATCTGTCTTCATTCCCGGCTTTCTCATTTATGATGATTTCGATTATTTTGCGATGTATTCTTTTTTTACTTCATTTTTGACAAGGATTCCAGAAATAACTATTAAAGGGGATCATTACGGGAACACTTTGTATAAATGGAATGAAAAGCCAAAGTTTTTAAAATTTTTCCTCAGTCAAAACCGAAAATTTAACATCAAAATAACAAAACATAATTAAATATAAATACATAAACTCATAATAAAATTCAGAATTTTGATTTTTTTATCACTAGGCTATTATATTTCACCTCTCAATAAATTCAATTAATCTGAATTTAATCTGCTAGTTCCAATATACCATAAAATATAAAAGCTTAAATCAAATTTGCAGGACCTGGAAATTTAAGATATATATTTCTCTTAAACGAAACAAAAGAAGTCCTTATTTCTTTTTTTCGCGCTGGCATAGAAATATCAAGTGTGTGAGCTGTCATTATCATGAAAGCGTAAACATGCATATTTACAAATTTCTAAATGAAAATCCTTTTCTCGCTAGGACAACGAAAAGTTGAAACCAACTAAGTTATAAGTTAAAAGCGGATAGTTCATATCAACAAAGTGCTCGATATTAAGTTTAAATTATACTTAAGAAGGTTAAATAATAATAATTTTATTTAATGCTATTGTAATTGATTGAAAAATGAATGTTAGTCGTTCTGTGACACTTTTTAAGATGATAAAAAAAGCGTGCTCGAGGTGCCGAAGAAAGCGTGGACGATAGTTATGAAAAACATAACATTAAAAGAATGCGCAATAAATGTGCCATCATACATGTTGTTTTTTTAAAGCATAATTAATGTTGTGCTTTTGCAAGTTTTTCTATTGCATGTCACATATTTCAATTTAAACTTTTTTTATTTCAATAACTTATTGACTAAAAATTAGTTTTTTGAGAGAGAAATTAATTTTAAAAGATTTTCAAGTCATGTTTAAATTCCATAGATTTTACGCTAGAACACATTTCAAAGGGGGTTAAACTTAGTAATGAGTGAAGCGAGCATGATTAGCTAAACAAACCATGTTTAAGTTTGCATAGCAATCTTCCGGGGGGCTGGGGAGCCCTAGCGAACATTACTCTCAATTTTTGAGTTTTAAACTTGCGAATTAAATTAATATTTTACACTTTAACGCATTTCATATGGGTTTTACTCAGTAGCGTGGGAACCGAACATGATTTCCAAAACGAACCATATAAGATTTAATAGCAATCTTCAGGTATTTGTGGGCATAGAAAATCAGGGGTCGGAGTTCACTAGTTTTTTTTTAATGTATGTGCCTTACGATTGAAATATTAAAGAGTTTTCAAATTCAAATTAATAAATTAACTTTTAAACTACTATAGCCTTCCTGTTGTTCAAATATACAAGGATTTCGATACTGTTCTGTAGTTCATTTACGTCGCACTAGAGCTGCACAATGGGATATTGTTGATGGTCTGGGAAACATTCCTTAGGATGATCCGAAGACATGCCATCACAATTGTGATCCTCTGCAGAGGGGATGGCACCCACGCTTCGGTAGCCCAACGACCAGCACGCGAAGTCGAGCACTTTACGATAGAACAGTTTAACGAAGACCAATACCGCACACCCTCGCTTCCTACGCAGACTGATCCAAGTGGTCAACCACCAGCACACTGACCTCAGCCAGTGATGCTTGACTTCGGTCATCTGCTGGAAACCGTGTCTTAACGATCAGTCCACTGCGGGGCAAGGATTTAGATACACGAATTATTCAAAAGTTATAAAAAAAGTTTATTATTACCTTCAGGTACGCAATCAGGCACAATATTAGTCGGTGACCATTGTTGACCGCTCACACATGAAAAGGTTTTGGCTTGCTCGCCATCAGTGAACCTGAATCCAGTGCCGCAAGTGGCAAGACAGCGAAATCCATTTCTTTCTTCATTTGGCAAACAATTGACAATCCCATCAACAGGTGGTCTTAGAGACCACGCTACGCATGTGGAAGGTTGCACTGCGACTTGAAAGTGGCAAAAAGCTGAGTTTCCATGCACATCCGTTGCTGTTACAGTGACATTGCGAAATCCCCATAGAGGTATTATGGCAGTTTCAGGAGATAAGGTTATGGTGACAGGTCCAGAAGCATCAGTGGCGTTTATGAGGCGTCGAGTGTCGTTAAAATTGACGGCATAACTTTCTTGTTCTTCTACGAGTTCTACTACATAAGACTGGGGACAACTTAAGAATGGAGGTGTATAATCTAGAATAGTAATACATGTTTTAGATATAGTTTCACACAAAAAAATTTGACTCCATAAACTTACTATACACCTAAACAATAAACGAAAAGCATTCTTGGCATTTTTGAGTTTGATAATCAGAGGATTAAACATGAATAGACGGGTAGGATCATATTCGTGAATTAATTTCGAATGATAGATTAGATTTGGAATGTTGTTATCAAGAAAAAGTAAATTTTCAGAAAAATTCCAGCAAACAATGTTGGAGTTGTGGTTGTAAATAAATATAACTGATTTACGTAATACATAGTAATAAATTCACGTATATTTTATTTGAAATTGTTTTTAAAAAATAAACTTGCTGTTTAAGTCGACAGCTGAAATTAATTTTTCCTACCTCATTAATATTTGTGTGCCTATATGCTGTGCATAAAAAAATTTAATATGTTAAAGTTATGTCTTTTTGGTAAAAATGTATACGTTTTAACATATAAGATCTAAACATATAAGTTTTAAAATCAATACTCTATTTAAATCTATTGAATTATCTGTTGCTAACTATTTAGCTCTTAGAAACCTTTGTCAATAATCCTCCCAATTTTCTTAATGTTGTTAGACTCTTATTTATTTTTAAATGAATAAAAAATGTTAATTGTCTATGGAAAAAAGGCTCATTACTTTTTACAAAAATTATTTACACAAAATATTCTTAAGTACCTGGTACAGTGATATTGACCACGCATGAAGCAACATTTCCGTCCGTATCATGGGCAATATATTCAACACTCATATCTTCCACAACAACAGCTGGTAAAGAGAAACCAAGAGGCCGAACCTCAAATCTTGCAATATAGCCAGAGTTGTCCACAGCTACAGGTACTGAAAAATTTACTGGGAGTAGGCCAGATATCGTCCTCGTCACAACAATTGGTTTTGTTGGACAGTTGATAAACTGCGGCGGCTCTTTATCTGTAAACAGATTAAAAAAAATCATTAAGACATGAATCTAATTCATTTACAACAAGCAGTATTATGATATAAGATATTATTTTGAGAGCCGTTCAAAAAAATTATTTTATTTATAAATATTCAAAAAAGTCACAAATTCTTTTTCTAATTTGTATTTTACAAATTATTTCTCTCTCATTTTCAAATACATTAGTGTCCTTTAAATTTAAAAATAAAACTTAATTAAATCATGAAAGCTTCACTATGCTAAAGAAAGGTTCTTCGTCGTGGCTATTTGATGTCAATTATTTAAATAATACCTGCAAAATTCTATTGATGGGATTTATAGAGGATGGAGATTTGAAACTACTCATATTGAAATCGATAGATTCCAGCTAAACTGAGAAGTAAATGTGGTAGACGCGCAATGTTGACTTCATTGCCATCATACCACTGTGATATCTAAAAACTTTCATGACCATCTTGTCCGATAATTAACTGTTGACGGAGAACCTTTTGTGTTTAGTAATAAAGTTTGGTGATATATTACTATTTTGGGAAAAATTAGGTTATATCTTTTATTAGGTTAGATTATATATATTTTTTCTATGAATTGTTTAGTGTTCCACTGTTAGTTTGGCTGATCTTTAAGCGTTTTTTACTACTAAACATGATACATGATAAAAAACATATGTACTTTTACGTACTAAAAATGTATTTATTTTTACGAGCTTTTCTTTTGTTGAGAATATAGTTTCTTTTAAAGAATGAAATAATTGACTTCTTAAACTCTTAATTTATGGGAATATTTTATTATTTTCAATCGATAAACTTCTGCCCTTGATCTCGAAACAGCGACAAAGTTTCAATTTAGTTTTACAGGCTTTTTTTTTTTGGAAAATGTATTTTCTTTTCAAGAATAAAATAATTGACTTCTTAATCTCTTAATCTATAGGAATTTTTATTGTTTCTAATCAACAAACTTCTGCCTTTGGTCTCGAAACAGCAACAAAATTTGGTAACATCTAAAGAGTTCAAGAATGGATGGTTTCGCGATCTTCCACTGAGTTACAACTGAGGATCGCATTTAGAAATGTGTTCAGGCATTTCTTGTCAGTAATTCAACGTGCACAAAAAACTGTTTCAAAGTTTACAACAAAATGTAGGATGTTTAAAGGGAAATGTAGATTAAGTAGGATGCATATTTACCTATGCATACTGGATATCCTGAATGGTATCCTAGAAGTACAGGTTGCTTTGTTTCCTCACATCCTAACAGCTCGAACTTTAGGCATGGATTCCTATTGTATGACACGATTCCTAAAATAACGTATCTTGCTTTGACACTCAACGGTAACTGTATGACAGAGACGGCACCAAAGTTTCCTTCATTGTCGGTCAAGTTGAAGTTCTGAAATGAAATATGGTATTAAAGGATATGCGTTTTTGATATTAAATATTTCACAAAAAGAAACTAATTTGTCTTTTTTCAAGACATGACAATGCATAAGAAATCTATATGAAGGAAGTTTCTCGTGGGTAATAAAAATCTTATTATTAATATTACCAAGTGAGGATCGTGTTTAAGATAAGTGACAATATTCAGCGTCATTATCAAAATTACACAATTTTAGGAAGCTTCTTCGCTGCCTTCAACTCCATATAATAAATATATAAATTTTTTTATTACAGTTGTTGAACAGCCGACCCAATTTTTGGGTTTACGACTGCAAATGTTCAACTCCGTAGTCTTGTAATTTTGAACCCAATCCGGAAGACAAGGGAACTCCTGGAACAAGTATCGGGAGAATTTGCCTTCGCGGAGGACTTTTTAATGGAACTTAACCACATTTGCGTTACATGAAGAGGAGGACCAAGAGAACCTCCCGTGATTAGCCTGACGGAAAAGGAACTCTAACCCATGAACCGTCTACCACGGAGGATACTTCACGTCAGCATTGTGATCTGTGCAAGCTGGATACGGATTCGCATTGATCAGCTATCGCTGGGATTCGAACCCGGCTCACCTCATTGGTAGGCGAACGCTATATCCCCATAGGCATCACGGCTCATACAATAAATATTAAAGAAGAACTGATATTTAACTTCAAGAAAACTAACACTTGTAGTAAATGACTTCGAAGCTGCTATTTTTTATGCAAGTGATGAAGCCGAAGACGACGTTGGTTTTCTTCTTGAAATTACCGTTTTAGAAATCATACCAGAATTAAACTCAATGTAGAAAAATTGGCTCAAAACTGAACCATAATACTCATACTCTGAACCCTACTGAAGTGCAAATTTGTTGTTAAGTAAAGTTTTACGATAAACCATGTATCTGATTCAATTGAACTCCTTCTATGTATCCTCTATTTGCGTAAGAAATATGATTATATGGTTCAACTTATCACCATATTAAGATAGCAGTAAATTTGAACGATATTATGGTTCAAATGGCTCCAAATTTTTAACAGCGAACTGAGATACATTCGGTGAAAGATATTTTACATTATAACATCTTTTAGGTCTTGACTCAAAAAACCCTACTAAACAAACGATATATAGCACTTTTGAGGTAAAAATTGAAATTGTAAGGCAAAAAAATTTTTTTTCTTTTTGTGCTGAATAAATAAAAGTTTTTAAAAAATTGTACGAATTGTAAAGATTTAATGATTTTTAAAATTTTAACCAATTACGAAAAAATACAATTTGACAATTCATTTTTCCACTGTATCCAATTTCTAACCCCAAAAAAGTATTTCTTTTTTGTTTTTGTTGCTGGTGTCAAAATGTTCGAAAGAGGAAATAGAAAATATATATACATTCTCAGAAATATTTTCTTAATGTTGAACTGGAAAAAAAATTCGAATATGCTGTAACTTTAATAAAATGTCAGTTGCCCCATATTTCCGTTCAATTTGAACTTTAGTATCGTACAATCAAGTTTACGAAGTCAAGTATCACTTTAAGAAGCATGATAATATGGTTCAACTTAGCATCATATTAAGGTTGAAATAAATTTTATGATCCAAAATTTTTATCAGTGTTTAGAATTAAAATAAAAATTATAAAAAATATTTACTTACCGGAAAGTAAACAACAAAGTTATCTGATTCTTGAACTTTGTAGAAGAAACGAATTTCAGTAGGGCGTCCTACCACATCATTAGTTATCACACCTTTAACTAGCAAAGCCGTTATGACGAATGTTCGACCCAAATCAACTGTCACATAGGTGAATGGTTCCGTTTTCCCACACCACCCAGTAGCGCTGTTCAATCGGATATTCTGCACAGACGAAAAAGAATTTTCATGTATCATCTGTAATCAAATATCATTTGATATTTTTACTTTCTTTAAATAGGATGAATTACTTACCCTAGCTTCATAATTAAGTCTTTGAGATGTTGCGTTTATTGCAGAATCAGGTATGGCTCCACTGGATAATCCAATAGGTCTAACAACCTTACACTCAGCATCTATAACAATAAAAACAAATGTATTTTAGAATTAAGTGTCATAAATATGAAAATAGTATAAGATTTTTATTGCAAGCAACCCCTTCCCTAGCAATCGAACTCAACCATTAGAGTGGTATTGACGAAAACTAGATTTTAAACATGTTTGTAATGATTTTTGATTTAAATTTTAATGTATAAGCTAAAAATACTAAACTCAGTGGTGCGACAGCCCATAGAGGGCCAATGCCTACTGTGCCCAGCTCAGTTTTCTTGACCTTGGGCTCTGGGGTGCAGGAGCAGATGTTCCGGTCAGGTGGTCAGCCGAACGCGGAACCCCCAGTGTTTAGTTCCCAATCATGCTTGGTACTCATTTATCGACCCACTGAAGGGATGAAAGGCTGAGTCTACCTTTGCCCGGCCCGAGGATCGATCCAGGATCTGTGGCAAGGGAGGGCGAAGCGCTACCACTCAGCCACTGGGCATCAATGTATAAGCTGATGACTGATATTTTCTGGAATTTGTAGAATCTCTTAAAACATATTGTAACATGTATGAGTGAGAGATGTTTCTTAACTGCCGGCAGGATTCGAACCAAAAGTCCCTGGGCTCGCAATCGGATGCTCTTTGCACCATACATCCAGGGCGAGTTAGGGAAGCTTTATGTATAGTGGCAGCCGCACAATGTTACTTTTTTCAAAACAATCCCTCCAAAACAAGTCATCTGGTTCTTAACGGGTCACGGACCATTTCCAACCTTCTTTAATTACCTGCATATAACAGATACTCATCTTTGCACCTGCGGCCAACAAGGTTCGCCTGAACATTATCTCACTAGTTGTTCCTACGCTGTCTCCTGGCATAGTCGTCAACCTAGCCCAACAAATTTAGAAATTTGGCAGAAACCTTTTATTACAAACAATACTTTAACCAAAAGATTAATAGCAGTAATGAACTTCTTAGCGGGTAATGACTATCTATTAAAATTTTAATAATTTCCCATTTCACATGTATAATATTTTTTTTGTCTTATTTCTTCTTAAATTCCACACTTTCAGTAAAATCTTTTTTTTTTAAATTTTTTTATTTATTTATTTATTTTTAAATATCATGTTATTTAGGCTGGAGTGGAGCTGGACCAGTGGCCAAGTCCTGGGCTATATGGTTAAGTGTTTTCATAACCTAAGTACATGCTCAGGGCTTGGAGGAAAAGAAAAAAAGTGGCCGCCGCACAGTCCCCCTCCAGTGAGCGAGAAATCTGACTCGTTGTCAGTGGTGAGCGTCTTACAAGAGGCCGCGTGACCTTACAAGAGGCCGCGTGACCATCAGTGAAGTCGTCCTCCCAGTGCAGTTCGGGCCTTGGCGATATGGACACAGGCATTTTGCTTGCCGAATCAAGGCGAACCGTTGAGCGTCGTAACGTAGTGTGCCATTTGCCGAGGTATGAGACAGTTTCGCTCCGTGTTCGAGTGTTCGTAGTGACTAATGTGGAGGATAGTGACGAGGGAGGTGTTTGTTGGGTGCTGGCAGGATTTGAAACAAGGTAACTTAGGGGTCGCAGTTAGATGTTTTAATCACCGTAAAAAAGGGTGTACACCCCTATTCCAGGATGATTTTTGAAAATTTATATATAGTGGCTGTCACAATGTAAAGTATAATGTCATCCAATCAGAAAAATACCGAAAGTGTAATTGTAGAATTTCACAAGATTTTTCTTACAAAGTTATACAACTTACAATTTAGCAGTCATCACTGAAAAAAAAATAGTTTAGTATTAAAAATTTGCCCTTTTTTTATATTTCTGAAATATCTTTGTATTTGCGTAATCAACACTAAAAGAAACTTTTTAGTATCATCCAAGTTAAATTTTGTCAATTTAAATAAGAATAAACGTAATATTTAAAAAAACCCTAAATTAAGATCTACACACAGTATTAAATTACCCATCTAGAATTGCTAAACATTAAAATTTATCACTCTAAATTTTTGAGAAAAAATCCATAAAAGTTATCAAAAGTTAACCAAGTTATCCCCCAATCTAATGAGCGAAGGCTTTATTTCCCAGATTTTATGAAAGAAGTATTATGCTGTCAAATTACATTCCATCATAATTGTTTTAAAAATAAAAACGTTAATAAAATGAAAATAAAGCTTCTAACTTAACCTTTTGCTTACGGCTGGTACAACATGTGGACCACATGTGATGGTACAATATGGAACACCGTAAGCAAAGAGTTAAAGTCGAAGTTGGAGAGAGAAATATGTTCCTAAATTTTATAAAAGACCAAATCATTTTTGATAAAATGGTACATACTTTTATCACATTTAATCGGTTCAGTGCTGTATGGCTCATAACCAGGTCGCGAGCATGAGAATTGTACTTCTGCTCCTTGCTCGTAACTCGAAGCTATTTGAAGTCCATCAGGAGGGTGTCCAGGATCCTCACATACAGGACCTGAAAGTATTCAACCACTTATGTTGATATCCGTATTGATTTAAAACATTTGCGTTATAAGAACAACATTTTGTTTAAGGTCAATGAAACCAGCTTTTACTTACCTTCACATCTTAAATCTCCGAAATCCCAAATACCATCTTCTTGACAGCGGATGACGTTGTCATTCATTGCTGTTTTACCTGCTAAAGTGAACGTCTCTTCGCAGCCAAAGAAGAAACTTGCTTTGTAACGGGTGTCTGCGTAGAAACCATATGATGAACCAGGAGTTTCAGCTGGTTTACCGCAATCGATTCCTAAAATATTGTTTAAAAAAAATTAAAGCCATTGAGAAGAAATTGCGATGCCATTTTTAAATACTTTATGAACCCTTTTCGATTCATTCGAATTTTCGATTCGAAATAAATTTAAAATTTTTAACTGAAAATTGAAATAAAATATTTAAATACAATATTTATAGGCAATATTTTAACTAAAGATATTACCACATTGTGGAAAAGTTTTGAGTGCCACAGAAAAATTTAGATTCTGCAGAGAAGAGACCTTACAAGCATAACGGTCCTTCTTAATAATAAATACACCTGATGGGCTTTTTAATTAAAGGAAAATATAATGAAAATTAAGAATATATAGAAATATTTGATATGCAATTCCAATAACAATAATAATAAAACTGTCGAGTTTATGTATTTTAGACGCATTTCAACCAAAAAAAAAAAAAAAAGAAAGAAAAAATATGGCTAAAATGTTCACAAAAATTTATTCTCCTACACATGTTTTACGATTAAGAGCCCAGTGATTATGGTAAAATAAAGATAATATGTCGTGACAACAAGAATAGTGTTTAAAAAACAACATTTTAGATCACCATATCAGACAAAAATTAAGCAACGATCAAAGAAGTTCCAAGCATAGACGCGAGGCATATGACGCCCTCAAGAATTTATACCATTAACAATGCTATATAATTCCTTGAATCATAACAAAATCATAAAACACAATTATGATATTTTTGCGTCTTTCTCAATAATTCCGTTTTAAATTTTGATACGATGGTTGAAAAGAAAAGAGTATTTTGTGAACGATAAATAAATTATATTTATTGTTTATCAAAGTGAATATTGAATGAATTGAGTCTGTTTCGCACATCTGTTCTGCTTCTATAAAATTCATTGCCTTAAACCTACACATGCGTTTGTGACAATGCAGTTGCTTTGTAACTTCCACTATTTGGTGGTCAATTTCAGCAACATGTTATAACATTTCTCAAAATGTTTATAACACTTTACATTTCGATCACTTATCATTTTTCGGTCAGCGCCTTCATTTTCGATCTGAATTTTGAAGTTCGCCGGTACTATAACCTTACTGTAATCAAAAGGTGCAAGTCATACACACAAGTACTGCACTGAAAGTCAGTCGAAAAATATTTCTTAAAGAGTGCTCTCGCACAATGGATTAGACGTAAATCAATAATCCCTGTCTATACAACTTACTAGGGCGTGTCCAAAAATGACCCACCTTCATTTATATTTTGACTGAGAACTTATTTTTTGACTGAAATGTAAGGTTAGCTCCATCTACCCCTGGCGTTCGACTGTTGAGATCATCTTTTTCATGTGGACTGGAATCAAAATTATGTGATGTGTTTGTGCTCGTGTAAAAGATCCATTTGCTTTATTTTTTGACCGACTCTCGTAGGTGGTATAGATAGTGATGATTTATTTACATCTAGTCCATTGTATGAGCACACTCTTTAAAAAATATTTTTCTATTAATTTCTAGTTCAGTACTTTTGTGCATGATTTGCACCTTTTGATTATTGTGAAGGTTATAATTTTCTTTACCTCCATTTAAAGTATTTTTCATGATTCATATAGTATTAATTAACAATATTGCTAATGTATTTCAGTTAACTTACTTGGGCAAGATGGTCTTGCTCCAGCGAGCCAATGGCTTACCATTCCTTCATGAGGATCAAATACGCACTGTCTGAAGCCAGCTGTAGCAGTTGAGCGCAAAGGCATACCAACTTCATGGCAAGACACTGTTACATTTTCAAAGAATGGAATGTATTTCCCTTCCACTTCCGACTCAAAAAGAAGACCTTGAGAAGGATCGTCGGGTAATCTATCGCAATGTGCATCTGAAAAGAATAAATAATTAAGAACATAATTATTACCACAGAATGTTTTTTAGGATAAAACTTGCCTTTAACTTTCAATTAATAATCAAAGTTTTCTTAAAGAATGAAAAACTGGCTTCTTTTATGATTAGAACAATTTGATAATTTTAAAAGAACGATTTAGGATTGAATCGCGACCATATACATTAATGTTAAAAGCAATAGCTAAGCCTAATCGCAACCATAGACATCAATGCTAAAAGTAATAGCTAGGCCTAAACTTGGGGTATAAAAGCGAGTTCAACGGGCTTCATTGCGGCTGCTGTACCCAATCAGCAATTTATTAGTCTCTATACAGATCTGTGCGATTAATAGAAACTAGAGAGTGAAAAGGGAAAATACCCATTTTTTATTCTGATTATGTGAAAGATGAGTAATCTTGGACGATGTTTAAGTCTTGCGATAACATTTGAACTATCATAAACATGCAGGGTTTGGTTGTTCACTAAATTAATGAATATTATTGCAGGGTTAAAACATTTAAACTCTTGGTAAAGCGTTTTCTTTGAAACTGCACTCAAATAATTCGTGTAATAAAAAATACTCACATTCACAAGTTGGCACACTTCCATTCCAAGCCCCATTGCTCATACAAAGAATGATTGGATTGCCATTCATCACAAAGGCAAAATCACAGAGAAAATTGACAACATCACCATAATGAAACATCTTTTTCGTGTTCAGTAGAGCACCGTTTTCAGGAGCTGTCAGTTTTTGACACATCTTTGCTGTGAAGAAAAAAACAGAAAAGCTTTTAACGATACTAAACATTCTACAATTAAAAAGCTGGAAATTAAAAATAAATGGCAAAGAAGATAACGATGCAAAAGTAACTTACGCACGCAAGTCTTGTTAATACGATACACATCATCATCTTTTAATCCCGTTTCGCTCTCAGGAATTGTAAAACCTGATGTTCCATTTTCAGCGTAAAGATCGAATCCTACATTGCACAGACAATTGAAACTACCCGGACTGTTAATACATCTTTGGTCACATCCACCATTCTTCTCCGTGCATTCATTGATATCTAAAACAGAAACACATTGCGCATTTTAAATATCTCACAAATTTAAATGTAATGAATTTTTTTTATAGTAAAATACATAAAAATTGAAGACAATTAGCGCAAAATTTAAATGACCTCCTTGCTTTTTTCTCCATTTGGAAGGAAGCCCTAATTACATGTTCTAGCAATCACATTCTGGTTAGTAGATAGTTGGCCTTGTTTAATAAATACTTGACGCAGCATGGTATACATATTATGCAAATGTTGCATTGAACTAATTTATGGAACTATCTGAACTACGTTAGACTGAATAAACTTATGTAACTATTTGGTGCTAAATGATTAGGCTATAATGTTGTGCTAGTAATTAACTATGTAATTCTATAACTATAAAGCAGCTATGTTGTACGGAAATCATACACAAATTTAAATTTTTTAGCAAGTAGGAAAAAAATCATATACTATCAGATTGTATTAACAATTGAGATAAAATGAATCCCTATGTTTACAGAAAACGGTTTCCAACCATTCCTGAACTTATTATTAAGTATATTTAAACCAAAAGCCTGATAGATTTCGTCAAAAGGCTGTGCTTAGAACATGGTAAACATTGCCTAAACATTATTTCCATATTTAGCATATTTAATAGGAGTGCTTATTGTAGCATATTGCAGTATGAATTCATTTTGTAAATTTTTATTTGTTTTTCCCCCCGTTAATTTTGTACATTTAGATCTTGCATTAATTGTGGGTTTCTTTTAATCAAAAGAAAAATCTTATGAAAAAGCACAACAATCATAAACACTTAAATAAATATCAAATGTATTTTAAACATATTTAATATTATAAATTACAGTATTAATGCATCGTATGTTTTAATTTGGGAACTTACCAACGCAATCTTGCCTTGAGCAACCCATCAACTCCACTTTCAGGCAAGGTGCAACAACATATTCCATAACAACGATGCGAACATATCTGGCCTCCAGAGGTTGTTGTAAAGAGGTCATAGAAACTCCCGTTCTTCCATCAGGATTAGGTCTAAATTGAATTGGCTGTAAAAAAAAGATACGCAAGACAGAAATGTAAACTACGTCAAATATAAAATAACTGAATAAGAAACAGTCAGAGTTGAAGGAAAAAATCTTCTGTGATAACTAAAAATTATTATCTATTTCTCATATTTTCTTCTCGTAGTTTACTGAAACATTAATACATTTTAATAAAACGATTTATCTCTAATCGAATTCTAAGAAAATAATATCTTCAATTTGAAGGCAGTAGAGATACTGCCTTTTTCATGATTAGAGATATAGATCATGCGTCGTCAAGATGTATCTGTTAAAATAAACATTTAATTGCGATTGCATATAGAATATTGATTACACAGGGTGTCCCAGGATTATCGAAACAAATTTTAAGGGGATGCTTGGGACATCACAATGATTTAGAATTGCAGCCCATGGTCGGAAACGTCAAGGGAAAGTAGTCTAACAGGTACAAGAAACAAAAAAACACAAGACTGAGATCATATGAAATAATTGGTCTAAGTGCTGTGGGTATGTGTTACATGGTGCTGTGGAAGAAGATATGTGAAAATCTCAGAAAAAATATTCTAAGTTTCCACCCTTACCAGCGATGCATGCGTTACACCGTCGGGCTATGGATTTACGGACTCGGTCAAACACACCTGGATTTTATTGGATAATCGCAGCAACACAGACGATTCTTGAAACCAGATTGATTTCGGAATCTCCAGGTGTCGTGAACACAACACTTTTCAGTGCACCCCGAAGGAAAAAATCTATGCTGCTTAAATCAGGAGAGCGTGGTGATCATTAAACTGGCCTCCCACGCCTAGTCCATCTTGTGAACAAGACCACTTAGTTGCAGTAAAAATCTGAATCCTTGTGATATCCCCAACCTCCCTTTAAAGTTTATCCAATAATCCTAGGATACCCTGTATATTTAATTACTTATATATTGAACAGAGTTTCGAATGTTATTGAAAATCTTATTCAAGAATAAAATTAAGGCTTGCGATATAATTGAAATTACTAAATAAAAAATTTCACTTTAAGGCTTAAATTTTATTTTCAGAGAAATATATTCTTACCCTTCCAGCTTGGTCACTGTAAACCTTAAATGCATCCGTTAGATCATCCGTATAGTGTATCCGTAGGCTTATTGGGAAAGCACTAGATCCGTCAGATCGAATAACGGTCTGTATCCTGAATCCACGGATAACAGTTGGAGCACGAAGATCTATCTGGACCCAATTATGGCCTGGTCTTGGTACGTTTCCACACCATCCTATAGGACTGTCCAATCTGACATTCTGTTTCATAATAAACAAGAATTGTTAAATGTTTATTGCAACATATTTTATAAATACCTTTTCTTTTCTAAATAAAATAAATGGCAATTTATAAAAGGGAAAAAAATTAGGATTTAATTCATTTTCAGATCAAAACTTTTCACAAATGTAATGCAAAATTTTTTAGTATTTATTTTAAAAGTTATTAAAAATTAGTAGGAAAATAATGAAAATTCATGGGAACTCATTGATTTCAATTTTTTTCATTTTTATATTTCCTTTGAAAATAAAAATAATTTTTAAAGCTTTATTTTATGAATCATTAATGTGGATACATTAATGATTCATAAAAAATTAAAGTACGAAAGTGATTTTTGTACAAATAAAAAATAAGACTAGAAAATGACCATCTGAATTTTAATACACTTGCGATTGAAAATTTGAAATATTAAGCATGTCTACACACAAATGTTTCAAAACTAATGAAAAATAAATAGGCTGGTATGAATAAATGCTTTAATTCTAATGATTATACAGGTTGTAGTGCTTTTGTTCAAAATGTTGTTATTTTCTTTATTGCACTTCTGGTATTATGATTTAACATAAAAATTATATGTTTGAAAAATTAGAATTCAGTCATTTTTTAGTATTAGCGATTATCGTCGATATCGGAATTTTACATAAATCATACATTTTTGCCATATCCAGCTTCTACTCCTGAAACTTTAATGCTAGTGTCCGGAATAATGCCAGAACTCAGTCCTAAATCCCCAACTGGCTTGCAATCTGAAAAAGGATAAATAAAATTATTATTCATTAGCTTTTTATTTCGTAATAATTCAAAATTTAATAACGCCAGTGAAATAATACATACCAAAATTAGGCTCGAAACCTTCCTTGCATTTGCAAAAAAATCCACCGGCAGTGTTCGTGCAGACAGTAGATGCAGCATCACAAGTTGATGCTGAACATTCATTCATGTCTAAAAATAGAATTTGAGAAAAGAAAAAAAAGAGTAAATTCGAAGTTCATAAAATAAAATCTGCAGTATCCTACAGATATAATGATAACAGTTTATATTACCGTTGCATACAGGAACGTTCGTGAAATTTTGATCTGGACCACATGTTATTACAGGACTACCCTCAAGTCTGTAACCTCTATGACATTGTATTTTAGCCACATCTCCGAAGAAAAAGTTCCTTTGGGGTTCAACCACAAAACCATTCTCTATTTCAGGAAGAATTGGGCACTGGGCTCCTATTTAAATAGTTTTTTTTTAATAAATGAAATTGAAATATCTGCATTAGTTTTAAACACTGTATGCATGAAAAGTGCTTAAATATTATTTAGTTTAACATTAAAAGCTATTACCATTTGACAAAACAAATTGATTATTAAGCGTACAGTACGCAAAAAATAAATAGACCACCATAAATAACTTTTGATCTAATGATAGGATCCTTAAGTTCTAGGACTCGATCTTAATGGTTCGACAGGGTGACCTCTAACACGTTTATTCGTGCAGACGATATTTTAAGTCACGATATCAGGCACAAAAACGTACTTTCTATGAATAAACATACCTTTTTTCCGATGGGACTTATTTTCCAGATTGTGGTTACCCCCCATATTTTGGGGTCAGAAACCCAAAACCGTTGAAAAAAGGTATGTTTATTCAGAGAAAGTCGATTTTTGAGACTGATTTCGTAACTTAAAATATCGTCTGCACTTATTATTAAATAAGCATATCAGAGGTCACCCCCTCGAACCATTAAAATTGAGTCCTGGAACTGGAAGATCTGATCATTAATGACTCGTTTATTTTTTTGAGCACTGTGCATTATAACTTTAGTGATAAAGTTTATGTGATAGTTGTATGATAAAAAGATAAGTGAACTCATTTTGGAGTTTAGAATTATCTTTGGAACCCTTCAACCGTTGCGATTTTGAGCAAAATGTATGGAATTTTCACTGCTGTGTTCTACTTTCTAATGAAATAACAAGAGCAGAAACTAAATTGTTTATAGGAAAGATGTTAGTTTATAGTTTGAAAGAAATCATAGCCAATGCTTAGAGGATTAGGGGATAAATGGTTTCAAGAACAGGTAAGGTATCTAAGTATTTGAATTTTGGCTCAATTTTTCACCCTCCACTGTGCTACTAAAGAAAGTATGTCTTAAAGTTAAATTTTTCAAGTTAGCCCAAATAAAAGCTCAAACTAATCGTCACCGATTGTCTTCGAATTTAGACTGTATCTTTAAAATTACATTCTTTACTGAAATATGGAAGATTAATTTATTTTACTGTCTGTTTTTTTTCGTTACATAATAGATTTTCGGTCAATTTAGGTTTAAGGAATCCTGAATTTTATTAAAATAATGATAATCATACAAAAATGGGTTTATAAAAAAAACTCCTACGTAATTCTTTAACTGTTACATAATCGACAAAATCGAGATCGTCGAAGAGTAATCGATCGTCGACCGAGAATCGACATACATAATCGAGTCGAGAAGAAAATAGTGTGTCATCTTCAGATGTTTCTGATACCGTCATACAACCTTCAAAAATAAAGACTGCATTGGAAAAAAAAGCTGTCATAACTATACTTATTTGTTTTGAATCACTTTGGAAATTAAGTTTTTACAGTTCACTGGTTAGATAATAAAATACTTTTTTGGATTTATTCCATTGTCTTACTGAAGAAAATCTCCAAAATATGGTTTATTTCCGGCATTAGAGTGGTTTAACCTCTAGAAGCATTCCCGCAATCACCTATTGTGGGCCAAGGATTTCACAGGAAGTTAAGAATTCAGAATTTCGTGACCAACGGCAATGTGGTTAGCAATGCGCACAAGCCACCTTTATTTCCATGACAAATTGGTACCCATCGATCTGAAGATGGGTGTTCATCAAGCCGCCACTGAAGATCAAATCCCAGTCTTTCAGACTGGCAGCTAAGTGCCTGTATTCACAGAGTCCTTACCTAAATGTCCTTTTATCTTCCAAATTTTATTAGGAATCTAATAACACTATATATGTACCTTCCAATCAAAA
This sequence comes from Parasteatoda tepidariorum, assembly GCF_043381705.1. Lineage (NCBI taxonomy): Eukaryota > Metazoa > Arthropoda > Arachnida > Araneae > Theridiidae > Parasteatoda > Parasteatoda tepidariorum. The sequence continues at coordinate 72,165,584 of NC_092211.1, read as the reverse complement.
TTCTGTTACATTGCGCGCATGCGCTATTTTTTTTCGGATCATCATTGAGCATTCTAGAAAAGAGACATTGAGAATTCTGTCGCCAACAGTCTATTACTGTACTTCTTGTGTGGCGTTAACAAACAAGTCAGTCAAAATGCATTAAAATAAAAAAAATTTTAATTTAATATTATTGGAAAATAGTTTAACAGAGTTAAAATAATAAAGCTAGGACGGTGTTTTAAATTATCTTCCAAAAATATTTTTCTACTTACTTTCACACTGAGGTGGAGCACTCGACCAATGACCGTCTGTCATGCATAAAAGGACTGGTGCACCTATTCTGAAATATCCTGGTTCGCATTCGAATCTAACAACAGTTCCATAGCTGCGTCCTCCACCGTTCAATACAACCTGTGTTGCGTGAGGAGTTTCAGACAACAACGGACAAGATGACGCCAAGCACACTGGAAGTTTTTCCCATCGTCCATCTTCTGTGCAGCGTATTGTTTCTGTCGGTAATCCACTTGGGAAGGCAAAACCGGCGTAACACTGATAAGTGGCAACACCTTTGTAAGTCACGTTAGTTGCTTGAACAGCAAATCCACTATCAATTTGAGGAACAGGACCACAGTATCGCTCTAAAAATTCACACAAAAAATCCCTTTATAGCAAATTTATGAAAAAAATACTAAATTAACATCAGATAAAATATTTCTGATCAGAATTGTTCAGAAAATTATTTAGCAAACTTAGCTTGGTTGATCTCAATAAATGTATAAAGAGTTACAGTCTGTTAAAAAAAAACATACTTAAGTTTAGTCTGTACAATATAGTACAATATCTTATCATATCACCTGGTAATTATTAAGTGAAGTTGTTGAATATGGAAAGAAACATATTTAAAATAAAGTTATCGAACATGAGAGAAGAAGTTAGCAATAAAATAATGTTTTCATAAAATGTTGTAACATACCTTGACATTTCGGAATATGTGATACACTCCATTGGCCACTTTGAAGACACTCAATTTCAATTTCTGAAACTCCTGAGCTGAATTCTTGACCCATAGGACAAGAATATTTTACTTTAGCTCCAAAAGTTCTCTCACGACTTGAAGCTATAGCTCCTTTACCAACATTTATCGGTGGACAATCTAAATTCACAAAAATAATTGTTATATTAATTAAACGTGAAAATATTTCATAAAGAAAGTGACTGACTTGTTAAATTTGGTAAGATAGAGAACACAAAAGTAATTTTTTTAGCACATTAGTGAAATAATTATTATTGAAAATAATTATTATAAAGTGATTAAAAAAGTTCGTGTCGAAACTCAATCGCATCTCAAAAATAAGAATCGTTATGTGTCTTGAGAGATTGGAGAAGAATGAGACCAAAAAAGAATGAGAATGAGATATATTTTGAGCAATTAACTTAGCTTAATACTTAGCCTTATATCCTATCACTTAACTTAAATACTTGGTTAACTCACTTAACCAAGGAAAATGTTCGTATTCAGTCAGTTGAAAAGTATCTAATTCCCCAACTCGACACAGTAAAAATTTAGAATGACATAATAAATTTAAAACTGCAAATCCCCCGAATTCACCCGATTGTAACTTCATATATTTACACGTTCTGTTCTGAAGAAATTAATTTCAAGGATATAAAACTAGTTAAAAGAAATCAAAACTATTTTAATAGCTTTCTTTGAAGAAAAACTATGCAGTTTTGTTAAAAGTAAATAAAAAAAACGTGAAAACATTGAAAGACTTACTAGAAATGGTAGAAAGTACATAATTTAGGAAATTTTTTATTTATTTTTTATTAAAATGCATTTTATTTAGTTTAGTTTTAAAAAAAGGCACGTCATTTTGCAATCGAGTGGGAATTTAAGGATTCTTTGAACATAAATGATGGATTAATTGAAGGGTTTTAACCAGAAAAATTAGTTTAGTTTCAATAAGTTAGAGCCATACATTGTAAACATAATATAAAAGACAATATCAAATTACAATTTGTTAAACTTATGGAATATTTTACGAACCAGCACTAAAACTTGCTTTCCAACCACGAGCTGTGTTGACAGGGTTACTCGAGAATACTACCAACAAATTTCCACTGCTAGATGTCATGGTAATGGAAGGTTTTGACAAGCCGCTAAACCCATTTCCAGAATGAAGACGGATGCCATTGTCTGCCGATACTCCATCATAAACCTACCATAACAAGAATAACATTTTGAATTATAAATGAATAGCTAATTTATTCAATTTAGTTCTGTAAAAAGTTTTGGTGTACATTTGTCACCATTTTTGGTGTTGATATTTAAACATACATGCAATGGGTTTTTATACAGGAGATGTTTTATATGCTTCCTTTTCGTATTTACTTTTAACGTATTGCATTACAATGTTAACCAACTGATACACGAACGTAAACAAGTGCAAACCGGTTTCAGCAGCGTAAAAACAATAAAGCTGAGTAGTATCACCTGATAATTAAGATTTTACATAAAATCTCATAGTGCGTCCAATAATTTTGTCAGTCCTGCAAATACATTTTTTAATACAAAACTGTAGTTATTGCTCAAATAATTACATAAAATTGACAAGATAACAAACGTTAGAAAGAATATATTCCTAAAAATGCATCTTTTTTTTAAGAAATTGTTTTGAAAATGAAGTCGAAAATTGATTCTAGTGATCATGAAAATATGTGTTATCAGTAAGTAAATAAACAAAAATTGAATGAATAAATACATAAAACTATAGCAGTGAAAAAGTTTTAAAAAAAATGTAACTATACTCACTGTAAAACAATTAAAGTTTGCCTCAATAGCAAAAATAGAGGCAACTGTACTCCAAAATGGTTTACAGTGTACAGAAATTTAGAATAATAATAGACTCAACAAACAATACCTCTGTTAATTCGAACATTTTTCTGACTTTAAAATGTTGATATTTGGAAATAAAGATGACAATTAATATTATTTTAATTAGTTAAAACATTAATTCATGGTAAGAAATAAATTATTTGCCATTAAAATTTAATTACCATCTTAATGAAGACTTGTGCATGTTGTGTAAGTCACCGAGAGTTATTCAAGAGTCTATGAGTTATTCAGCTTTCAGACTTATTTAACATAGTATTGACATATAAATATGTGGTTGATAAACTGCCTATTATGTTTGGTAATAAACCTATCACTTTTTGTCTACAAGAACTATATTATAAAAAAAAGTAATTAATGAAAAAGAATGCTTACCTGCACAAAATCATCTGCAGCAACTTGGAATTCATCAAACTTTAGAGACACGGGTCCACCACCAAGTAAACTTATTCTGTATGAACACACTTGATTGGAAGGATAGTTAGAGATACCGTATGCAGGTGATGACAAATTACCAGCTAAAGCGACCTCCTCGATTTCACAGCCTGTGAAAGTTCATTTAATTTTAAATATTGTACAAATATTTTCAACTCAGGCATAAATATTTGCAAAGTGGAACTTAATCGTCTTACCAGCTCTGAATCTGATTGCAAAGCCCCGTCGACTATCACCAAAACTTGAATGGAAATAGATATACACCCTGTTTGATGTGGATAAGATGAACTTTGGATTGTTTTCAATTTCACCAGTCAGTTTAGCAAGTAAAGGATCAGATGGACTAGATCCATCTCGTATGTGAATAAAATCTTTCTCGGGCTCCAAATCAATATCAATTATCTGAAAGGCACAATGCATATGACAATATCAATATGTATATTAATGACTTTATAATATTAAAAAAACTTCTGCTGTTTTAAAAAGTTGTGAATGTAGGAAAAAATTGACGTGTTTCGAGAGCTAGACGTAGACGCTCATTCTCAAGACTAGTCAGACTTGAATGAAAAGGTGAGTTTTGAGAATGGATCGAACATGTTGTTGTTGTTGAATATTGTTTCTGAGCACTCGAAACATGTTTTTGAAACTTTATATAATTTTTGAAGTAAATGAACTTTTTATGTTATCAATCATATATTTTCGTTTTAGTTCATTGGGATTATTTAGGCGTCTCCTGGAGGCAGCAGTTGATTGAATAGGAGATTTTCGATGTTCTCAGACTATGGGGTCTTTTGGATCTGGTGTAGGATCTCCTATAGTTTGACTACTGTAAGAACTCTCCAGCTACAAAGTATGAGGCCGTCTGTTGCTATGGAAACAAGAATGGCACATTTCAGGGAGAGTAGCTTCTCTGCACTCTAGGGCTAACACAATAGAGCGAAGAAAAAGATTACCCTTCTCTCGCCGACCCGAGAGAAAAACCTGTCCCAAGCACTGACCTCACACCTCTACTTGAAGTAGTTATATGTCGTTACCATAGTCACCGCCACGGGTCCAGACGAATGGCTAGGGAAGTTCTTACTTTAGACAAACTATACAATAAGGGGATGAGTAACAACAACATCAACAACAGTTTAATGGGATAATTCATCACTTGGTTACTAAATAGAATATGATTAATTAATCAATGCATTGTTTGCATTCATGAAATAAAAATTACCTCAAGAGTAAGTATTTTTCCTGGTGGAGCTGTTAAGACGTAAAGGCACTCAAGACCCCCAGGATAGGGTTGAGGGTAAGTTGCAGAAGTCAGAACTTGAGCAGAGGGTTGTGCAAACAATTCGCCTCCACATCTGACAGGCTCTGTAAAAAATATGCATAAAAAATTATTTAATTTAAATTAAAAGATTTAAAAAAAAACAAATTTCATAATTTTTATGAATCACAAAATAGATCTTGGATGGAAAAATTGTTAAGATAGTATCTGTTTCATTTTAAACAGAACTATAGCATCTAAGATATCTATAATTAGGAACTATAGTTATCGATATAGTATAATATATCGATAACTAGGTAATAACTAGATCAATATAGTATACTATATCGATTTTCATCTCTTTTATTATCGATTTTTATCTCCTTTTATTAAAAGATTTTAAGACTGTTTTTCGAAGGCTCGATCGTCAGATGAAATGATGCTTTTTTTTCAAATAATATGCTACTCATATAACTGGTATGAGTTTGCAACAGTCATGACTGTTTGGTCAAGTTTAGTCTATCTAAAATCAACGCTGTCTATGCTTATATTGAAAATATTGCAAAACGTCAATATGGAGAAAAGCCACAGTTTTGTAAAATGAAAAGCATTTGTGGTCTAATTTTTTAATATTTAAATACTTACTCAATTACTGCATTACCTGGGCTCATACAAATTTACAAAAAATGAGAAAATGCAGTGATTTTGAAAATTTCCATCTAGGTGGAAAAATGTCGACAAATTGACTATTTTTTTAAAAAAAATTATTAACTTTTAAGATATTTAAGTTATTAGTCTGTTCTGAAGTCCAGATATTTCTTCACATCAAGGCTATACATATGTATAGTTGAAAATCATCACATTGCTTCAAGTGTAAGGCACTTAAACTATGATGTTTTCATTTTCCTTGGAGAAGCAGTGTTTAACGTAATTAAAAATATAGAACAGTAATTTAATGTCGCTAAAAAGTTACAACTCATTTTGCACAACGAATTTAATAAAAACCATGCCATATTCAAGTAACACAAACTGCGAAAATCGTAGATTAAGCAGAATAAAATATTTACAGAATATCTCCCGTTATAGATGAACAAAACCATAAATTTTAAAAAGACGTTATAAATCATCTCCTTTTACCTGTTTTCCAACTTGCTCTAAATCCTTTCTTTTCCACGGAGGCATCAGTTCGAAATTTAATTATCATGAGATTCGAAGCAGTTGTGTAAGCCATTGATGACAGGTCTTGATTACCTGACAAGGTGACCAGAGATACACTCTTCTCTTCTGTTCGACCGCCGACTTGAATTTGAACTGTGTCAAAACTTGATTCAGTATCAAAATCAGAAAACTATTAGAAAAATAAACCTCATATAAATAACTTTACATGTATAAGTTGCACACTAATGTAAAATATGAAAGAACGATTGAACAAGCGTTAAAAAATATACTTACGCCACATTCTATAGTTGAAAGCATGAAATATTTAAGACTTTCTTTCAATAAAAGTTTTCAAAAACGAACACGTATATAAAACTGTTAATTTACCTGTAAAACGATGCCAGTTCCAATCGGACCTTCCAGAGTCCATTTACAATTTGAATTAGCAAAGTATCTGTTTGGATAGTTAGGCGACTGAATAGCATCTCCAGAGCTTTGTAAATGAAAATGGCAAGATGCTGAAATAGAAAATGGGAAATGAAATTCCATAAAAATTGCTTCAACAACAAAATTATGGAGAAAAAAAATTTACTTCTGTACTTTATGTAAAGTGCGCAATAAATAAATAAAATACCCTTCTAACTTTTGGTATAATTACCGGATTTTCAAGTACTAAGGCTCATTTCGGTGACCTCATTTTAAATATAGGACTTTAAATATGCTAATGTTAATCGAATTTTAAATATACGACTTTTTAAAATTTGATTTTTCGGGAAATATACGACCGATTCCGTTCATTTTTTAAAATTTAGATTTGCTATTTAAAAATACGTTCTTTGAAATTATGTTTAAAGAAATTAATATCTTGCACGGCAAAAGTTATTCGGTCATTATTAAATAAAATAATAAATATTTTCTAAAAATTAAATTCCGTGGAATTATCTTTAGATAAAAGAATTTTATTATTGTGTGCAAAAATTTTTCAATTCGCTTTGTCGATGCGTGGCGAAATGCGTAAAAAAATAAAATTAATATTAAGGAGTCCAAACTTTTGTGAACTCTCCTGACTAAACTATTAAGAACATATTTCTTCGATTGTGGCTGCACCCTATATTTTGATTGTTATGAATAATAAATGGTTGAAAAAAATAGTGTTTATTCAGAGAAAGTACATTTTTGTGTCTGATATTGTAGCTTAAAATATCATCTGCTCTAACTAGTTAACATATTTGAGGTTGTCTCCTGGAACCTTTAAGATTGACTCCTAGTCCATGTTAATTCGATCATGAGATCATAAGTTATCCTGGGTGTTTCGTTTATATTTTTGAGCACTGTATCTAGGTCATCCGTTACGTACCTAACAGATTGAAAAGAATAAAGCGAAAACATTAAGTTTCCTATAGATATTTAGGTTTAGCTCAATGAAAATGAAAAGTTTCTTAAAGTCGACATTCTATGTTTATTTATAACCAATTATATAAACCCGTCTAGCTTTTAAGTTGCTTAGTATATTTTAAACTAAGCATTTATATTATTATAAAAATATTTTAAAAATTATGCGACAAAAATGGGTTTTTTTTTTATTACACTGATAGGTTGCGGATGACCTAAAAAACAGCTAAAACAGAGAAAAAAATTAATTTTCTTTAAACAAAACACAATTTTCCTTTTTCTCATTGTTTTAATTACAATTTATCAAATATTGCGATGAGATTATAACGAAGGTACCCAGGATGATGAAGGATTAGTTGCAAAAAGGATTCTTAGAATTTAAAAAGCAGATGAAGTTACGTAGGGAAAAAACAAACATAGTAGCAGAAACTCTCTAGCACGGCAGCGAGCTCTGCAGATTATAACAGAATCTGGAACTTATTTTTCATCCAATTTTTCTTCTTCTTTTTAAAAGGAAAACAAACAAATGACTACTGCCACCCATTTTTGAAATGTTTCTAATTGAAAGAAAGCCGCAAAGAACAAAAAGTTAAGAGTTTTTTTTTTACTACTTGATTATGGGCTTAACCGTTTAGTATTTATTCAATTTCTTTAAAGTATAATTAAATAAAATTCAACTTAAATTTAAGCAGTATAAAGTTCTTATGTACAATTTTTAAGGTCATTACATTCACAAATTTTATTGGATGGGATTAGATAAGTTATGTGGTTTTCTGCATCCTTCTACGATTTGTAGGGCCTTGCCTATTACAGTCTTACAATAACATGATATATCCTTACCTGGGCAATCTGTTTCATCTGACTGGTCGCCACAATCATCTTCTCCATCACATAAAAACTTTTTACTAATGCAGTGGCCATTGTTGCAATGAAATGAATCTGTAAACGAATACAAATTGATTGAAAAACTCTTATTCATACAAATCATCAAAATGATAGCCTATAACTTCGATTTAGAACGAAATGGGTTTCATACCTCTATGACAAGCTTTTAAATGGCAAATGAATGGTAAAAGTGTTTCACAAGGAGCCAGCTCCCAAACTTGCGATTCACCCTTAATTTTGGCACGGACGCATTCACCTTTTTGAGGTTGAGGTTGATCATGGTCCCAGAAACCAGTATATTTAGAAATAAAAGTACCACTAGATGATTCAAGCGTATTTGTAGATAAGCCATCAACGGACGTTAGACCTATAGAAAAGTTATGAATAAACTTTACAGAAAATCTTCATTGAACTATTTAATTTACTTAATTCAAAAATATTACTTGATATTTGATGTCTCAAAAATTACCAACAAACCAAAAAAAAAAGAATTTAAAAAAAAATACTAATAATGTGTTAGAAGTGTTAGGCTCTCTGTGTTTTGCTTAGGAGTTTCAACATTTTCACTAAGTTTCAAAATTAGTTTCTAAGTTTCTCAACAGATGACGCTGCTGATTAGAAAACATTTTTTTCAGAGAATTGTCTGTTAATTTTGTCCTCTAACTAAGCCACATTGTTGCTGTGAATGGCGATTTTTATTTTTAAAAAACGATTGTTTTATACCCTTCTTAACAGCGTCATTTGTTGACGAATTTTATAAATACTTCAAACTTAGTTAGAATAAATTACTTAAATTCCTTAAGCAGATCACAGCATAACAAACAAACTTTGGTCATTTTTGGGACATCTGGTACTAGTCAACATTGTTAATTTGTAAAATATTAATGCATACCTATCCAGTAAGATACTTCTCCAGTATCTCTTAAGCTCTTTATAGCAACTCTACTAGTAAAATTATTTTGACTATAATCTCCTATTAGAACAAGATCTCCACCGTACCTAAAAACATATTGAAATATTAAACAGATCACAATTGCAAGAACATATAGTTGCTATTACATACCCTAAAATTGAAAATAAATTATCAATTCTGGTAGCATTTTTTATCCGTTTGTTGGTTTCATACTACAAGAATCGTGGCAGTTTTTTTTTTCAATTTTCGCGACTTATCAAATTTGTTGTAAATTTTTTCATGCGTTATAAACATGCGTGTTTAATTTGCTTTAAATTTTTTTAGTCGTTACATACTTCAAACCAAAACGTTACAAATTTTTTAAACTGTTTTAGTATTATTATTATATACTAGCCACTAGCTGGCGAAAAGGCGACCAGCTGGTACGCCTTTTCGTGATTTAAAAACCTCTACTGTCTAAAATGAAGACAATTTGTAAGTATATAGCCTTGATCTCAACAGGGCAATATGAGTCACTTAAGCAAAAGTAACTCATATTGCTCAAGTCAGAGTGGGAAACGAGTTGACGAGTATTTGCGGCTATCTTCAATGTGCTTTTCAAATGCAAAATAACTAAAATTCTCCGTTAAATTATGCATGCATTATTTTAGTTATGCATTAAGGAGATTTATATTTCATTTTTTTAATATCTGTAAACTAAATTAAATATTTTTATAATGTATAATTTCTATCCTCTCTTACTCTGTTAAGCCTAATTCGAATTCACCTTAATATTCTGTTTGCTACGCGTTTGTTTTATTTACTAACTCATTTCGTATTTTATACTGTCCGATAAAAATAACTTAACTGATTCTTATGTGTATCATATCTTACAGTAATTCTAAATTTCAGTGTTATAAAATAACAAACATGGTGGTGACTACTTTATACCTAGTACTGTAAAAAACATTCTAAGTGTTCCACAGCACCAGGAATTATCCTTGGGTTTTGATGTAGTACAAAATATCTTTGGTGTAAAGTAGCTGTCACTATATTTGTTGCTCAGATGCATAAGAATATTCTACAGATAGTGCTACAGATAGTAATAGAGCATGCACCATACAGGTGGTACATATCCCACATTAAAGTTATTTTTCGAAGTCTGCCGATACGTGAAATAACACTTTTTAGTGAATAATATGCTAATTTTCTGCAGGTTGGAAGTTTGCGCAACAGCAATTCATGACCGTTAGAGATTTTCCTATCTTCTGCCTTCGCTCTCAATGCTAATTACGAAAAATGGCGCTAAACGTCAATATGAAGAAAAGCTACAGTTTTTTGAAAATAAAAGGAGTTCGTAATCTTAATTTTTATAATTGATAAGTTGCACTAACGTTACATTGTCTGGAACCTGAAATTGAAATGAAATAGAAAATAATAAATAATTAAAAACTACTCACCTCCCACATATTTCTGCAGCCTTCTTCCAAGAATGCCTAATATTAAATAACCTATAGCAGTGAATATCATCTTGTGTCCACCCTAAGTAGGAAAAACAGAAATATGAGATTCTTTAAAGTCACACTATCTTTACAAGTATTTATAAATTCTAATAACCATTTATATTTCGATTTAAACGAAAGGCAAGAAAAACAACGGGCACGTAAATAAATTGGGAAATAAAGTAGTGTTTTTTTATGTTTATGTAGCTTGAAGTTATAGCACCATGTAAATAGTTTGAAAAAATTTGCAACCGAAGAAATAATAATTGAGATTCTAGAATAAAATTGTAGCTTATAAACTGTTCTTTATTTTAGCATTTTTAATTCTTAACAAAATAAAGCTGTTAAAACATTTAGCTGTTAAAACAAATTTGTGCAAGGAATATTTTTGCTTCGCATTTAAATTTCAGTATAAATAAGTATAGTTTTTTTTCGTATATTTTATTAAATCAATTAGTTTACAGAAAATAAATTAAAAATGCATAGTATTATCTAAAAAAGAATGCATATTATTAAAGTTTGCGGCAACGCGACTGATGTGATTGCAAAATACTAAAAGTACACAAAGCGTTTTCAACAATTGTGGAAATTTTTTCGTTTTTAGTTCAAGTGCAAGCAAACATTTAGTGTTGCTCAATCATGAGTATCATACTATGCCTAGATAATTAATACATTTCTATTTCAAGTTGTGAATGCATTTTTATTTCGAGTTGTGAATGCATTTTTTATGATTAAATTACCTAGCTATAGATTTGAAGTTCTATCTGTAAGTTATTCTACAACTATCAATTTACAGATCATACATAGCAGTGGGTATTAAAACTAGACATAATTCTTAAAACACGACAAAATATCTATTTAATAATTTATTCTTTAAAGAAGTTGTTTTATAGTTATCTAGTTATAGTACAATAACCATGATATGCAATGAATGTTATCTATTTTTCTTTTGGTGATGGAATTAAATTAGAAACAATGTAATGGTAAATGAATCACTTAATTTATGCTAGTTTGCCTATGAATTATTAACGTATCAACTAATAGCGATAAATGATTTAATATAATATCTAACATAAATATCTAATGCAGATTTCATGTAAATATCTAATGCAAATCAAGATTGTTATTGGAGCATGTTAAGAAAATCAGAAGCCTAAAAATGTACTTCCGTATAGTGCAGAAAAAAGAAATAAGAGATATTTTCAAGTCCAAATATTTATATATTATTACCTATTGATAAAAATTAATCATTTTAAATACAACATCGTGATTAGGGACTGATGCATTAAATATCTTTCTTATAAATGGTATTTTGATTCAAAATCATCGCTGAATCGATTAGAATATTTTCCTGGACAACAATGGGTACATGGAGAAAAAAAAATTCTGGCAAAATTATCGTAAAGCATGGTAGTGACATGTCTGGTAAATATAAACATAATTCTGATAATAAAAACAAAAATATATAATATTTAAACCATTCATATGGCATTCCGTTCCTATAGCAACGATTTACAAAAAATTCTGGTTTTCAAAATTATAGTTCTGATTACCAAGCATTAAGAAAAATTAAAAGTAAATTAAACCAAATAAATGGCGTTTACACCATGATCTAAGGTATCATGACAAAAGTACCAAATTTTACCACATTTACTAAATTTCATTATGGATCATAAAACCATATTTTATTGTTTATTTTACCAAAATCTTCTCCAAAGCGCTTCGGTGAAAATTGCCGAGCTTTTTGGTGTTCCCATAGAGATAGAAACACATTAAATGTTACCATATTCTGGTAGTTTTGACCATTCTTTTTATTTTCGCCGTAGATTTGAAGGAGTACTAGGTGATTTTTCAAACGCGGCTAATATTTCAATATAATGAAACCAGCAAATAATATTTCTAGAAAATAATGTTTTACATTTTAACTGTTCGAGCAATAAAATTAAAATTCAGGAATTGATACTTAAAAGAAAAAAAATACAACCGACAAAGAATAGACGTCTCGAGTTTCAAAAGACTATCCAATTTATCAAAGTTTGATTGTCTTAAATCACGGGGATAATCTTCACCTACGACACATTTAAAGTAGATATCCTGCACCAAGATTGCACCTTGGATTAATGACAATACTTTGATACTAACATAAATTTTCGTTCTACATTTTTATAAGTAGTGACCCTGATAACCTATCAGAAACACAATAAAATGGATCCCCTTTGCTTAATATGTCACGTTTCTGTAGGATCATGTGTTATTTTACGATATTTAGTTTAGTAGCGACAAGAACAATTTCTGGCAAAGGTTTAACACTGAACAATAGGAGAGACGCCATCTTATGGCGGTGGAGCGTATTAGAGATAAAGCGGCTATCATTTGAAGTGTAATTAATCGTTTTACTTATAGAATACAAGAAAAATTTCATTTATTTAAACTTGGAAGGAGATTCTTAGAGACGATGTGGACATTTTGGGGAATTTGAGTAAATAAGCTTTCGCAGTAAAAGATTTCGGATCAAATTATGTAAAAGGTGCAGCATCCGTCAAATATACTTCCGGTAAAATTAATTTTTACCGTAAAATTTTAGGCTGTAATTTTTAAAACAATATTTATTTAATTGCAAGAATTAAGTGGTTTTCGGGTAAATAGTGATGTAAAAATTATGGTGTATCAGATTTTTTGTACCGTAAAATTTTTCGATAAAAATGGATTTTACTGTAAAAAGTACACACTTTTCCACCTCCTCACTTTTTATTGTGATTTGATTCGTAATTTTTCGCAGTATTAAGGCTTATATGTTGGCAATAGAAAATAAAGATTATGCCTAGCTTTTGTTTCTTGTCCGCGATTTTCTAAAATGTAATCTTATAACCTGGTTAATTAATCTTTTCATAGTTGACGTCGAGGAAATAAAGATTGCCACGTAGATAGTCAGATTGTCATATAATTTACCGAGACCTGCGAAATTTAAAAACTTGGCAAAATTAATGACTGTCGTAGGATCAAATAAGATTAAAATAGTAACTTTCTTTGGGGAATCTTAATTCTTTTCAAAAACGTCCAGAACTTCGTTACATCAAAGCTCTTTAATTATGTTTTACTTAACACACTCAATGTTAAATAGTATATCATATTCGCTATTTTTATGCTATATACACAGAGGAAAAAAATTCTGATAAAATAACCACACTGTATGGTAATGACACTTCTGGTTGAAAAAACATAATTCGGATTAATAAAACCAAAATATTTGGCATTTAAATTATTCATTTGGTTATGTTTTCCTTCATATGGTAACCGTTTAACGGAAATTTTGGTTTTTAATCTTATTATACCATACATTTAGCAAAAACAATGTAAATCGGAAAAGTAAATTTAACCGATTAAATGGTTTTTATGCCATGATCTAGGGCAATATGACAATATCACCAAATTTTACCATACTTCATCGCATATTATAGAACCATATTTTACTGTTAATTTTATGATAATCATTAACAAAATGCTCCAGAAAAAATTACCCAGTATTTTGCTATTACTATAGAGCTAGAATCACAGTAAATTTTACCATTTTCTGGTAGTTTTGACCATATTTTTTTCGCAATGCATAATTTTCTCGTTTGACATACAAGATTTAAATTTCTTTTTCAGTTTAATTTATATTTCGCGTGTTTAATTACTTACTACGGAATAAAATTGGAGAAATTGTTTCTATGCATTTAATTGTTATTTCATAAACAGGCAAAGTTACACGTTTCGTTCAGTAGAACTATCTTAATCACTTATTAGTACACGTGTGACTAAATTTGCATATTAAGTATAATTTTGTCTATTAAACATGAACTATTTATCTTGTTACACAAAATGACACAAGTAAGTGGATATTTTGTGTTAAAAACAAATTACTTAAAACAAATTTTATTGTTAAAGATTCCAAACCTTAAATTTGGGAATATGTGAAAAACCCCACTTCATGAATGCCATATTTTGCACAAGTTTAAAATTTCAGTCGAAGAAGTTTAACATAATAACTGAGAAAACACAAATAAGAAATAAAACTAATGGATGTGTAAATAGCAATAAGAGAATATCTTCAGATATAAAGCACGGAAAAAGTAAATTGTTTCAAGAATTTTTGGGAAAATTCTAATCTTTTTGCATTTTGAATTTTTAAGGAAGTAATTTGAGGAGCATTCAGGTGATAAATAAAAATTAATTTTTTTCGAAAAATACTCCTGTTAGGCTGCGGTATAATATAAATTTAGTTAAGGATTAAATTTGGTTAAGGATTTTCATACTAAGTCATGTCCTTCACTATAAAATTGTGAAGATTTTTGAAAATATAGCTGCATAATTTGTAGTTAAATAATTTATGGGTAGTAAAAATATTGAACAAGTGGTTTGAGTTGATTCGTTTGCTTTTACTTAGTATAAAATTAAGATATTTGTCTTGAATATATGATAATTTGTTTATATTAGTCCTCACCCCAAAAACCAATAAATCATAATTAATGTAGGAATGTCCATGCACAATATAAGGTTTGAAAAAAACTCATATTTTAATCTTGTATTTTATTTCTCCAATAAAGCTTAAGGAAGAAGAAAAAAGAAATTGGCGAAGCAATTTGATGTTTTCGTAAGCAAACTTTATGTTAGTTTTTATTAGATTAAATATGAACTAATGAAGTATGTATTGCAATGAAACTTTATGAGGGAGAAAAAATGTTGGCGAAGCAATTTGATGTTTTTGTAAACAAACTTTATGTTAGTTTTTATTACATTAAATATGAACTAATGAAGTATGTATTGCGATATGTAAGATGAGAAAAACTTCACCTTTCTTTAAGTTTTAAAAATTACTAGGGAACAAGGCCACGGTTTCAATTGAGATTAGTGTGGGAGCATCCTCTCCAATAACTACTTTTTTAGTCCTTCTTTTGAAAACCTTAATCACCGGAATCACTCAGAAATCATGTTTTGTCGTGCGGTTACGGTCACTCAATAATAGGATTGGTGCATCAGCTTTCCGGATCACTTCCTTCTTTTGAAATGACACAAATATTACAAGAAAATAACTTCTTAAGGAGATTTGCGGATCTTCATCCGATGATGACCAAATAGTGGTCACCAATATTTCCTAACTGCAGAAGAGAGATAAAATAATGCAAATGTGTTAACTCAATAGGAAAAATATTTCACTTCGGTTGTATCAGTCTGAGGAAATTCTTTTTGTCACGTCTTTGTCATGTCTCAAGTATGTTAACACATACTTGATGCATCTGATAAGATATGAGGCTATTTGTATACGAGATCTTTTTAAAAATCATAATTTTCATTGGCAATAAAAAAAAACTTGGAATGCAGAACTTAAGACTATTTTTAAATACAATTATATATTTTTCTTGTGCATCACTCAGTCGACTCTAAACACGTATAAATATGAATTGCTGGGATTTATTTCTGGATAAAATGTTTGAAAAAATTGACCAACGTTACAGCATCATTTCCGATCTTCTAAAGTTTGGAGATTCCCAAGTGGAGTTTTCGGATTTATTTTCATTTAAAAACAATTTGTGAAATGTTGAATAACGTTATAATATTATTTTCTTTCTAAAGTTAAAGATTCTCAAGTGGAATTTTCGGATTTTTTCTTCTAATTTAAAAACAATTTCCAAAAAGTTGAATAACGTTGTAGCATCATTTCCGTTCTTCTAAAGTTTGGAGATTCTCAAAAGGAATTTTCAGATTTTTTTTCAAATTTAAAATAAAATTTGCAAAGAGTTGAATAACGTTGTAGCATCATTTTTTTCTAAAGCTTGGAGATTCTCAAGTGAAAATGTAGGACTTTTTTCTCCTTTAAAATCAATTTGCAAAAAATTGAAAAACATTATAGCATTAATTTTTTTCTTCTAAGGCTTGGAGATTCTCATGTAGAAGTTTCGAATTCCTTTTCTTCATTTAAAAACAATTTGCAAAGAGTTGAATAACGTTATAGAATTTTTTTTCTAAAGCTTTGAGATTCTTAAATGGAGTTTACGGATTATTTTTTTCCCTTAAAAACAATTTGCTAAAAGTTTAACAATGTTATAGCATCATTTGTTTTTAAAGCTTAGAAATTTTAATTCTTTTTCAAAATTTTGACATTTTTTTTACTGCATTTAAAAACAATTTGCAAAAAAAGAATTGAAAAATGAATTTCCAAGTTTTGAACGATGAACCTTTGAGAATTTCCAAGTTTTAAATAAAAATTTGATGAACGGACGCACTAGTACATTCCTATTAAAAGCCACAAAGCCCCACACTGCAAGCATTTTCTTGGGTTGTCAACAAGGAAATTGCACCAAGAGCAAAATAAAATCTAGAAATTTTGTAACAATTATCTGTTTAAAAAGAGAAGGGAAATTTGTGACAGCGCTTTCTCCAATTTGTGACCCTAAACTGTTGGAATATTCTTATCCACACATAAATTTAAGCACCGTAAAGCTGCCTAACACAAAAAAACTATTATTTCTAATCTTTTACGATAGGTGAAACAACCAGATAAACTAATTAAACTACATTGTATGGCTTATTTGATAAATCACAACTCACCCACAACCTAACTCCAATACCCATTACCTAACGAAAAGCTTAGCACCAATGTTCAGTTAAATTTCCTTTTTGCGATTTTGAAATCATGGTAGTTTTAAATGATTAAATAAAACCATAGTTTTTTAACCACAATAGACGGTTTGAAAATCGTGAAGGTGAAATATGTTTTTTACTGTAAACTTTACAACTAATTGAATGGACAGACTACTGACGATTATTTGACAGTAATTTTAGATAGTGTGCAGCAGAAAACACTTTTGTGAAGTAACTAAAGAATAATTTAAGAAGCCTCAGATGTATAAAATATCCGAAATCAGCCCTCAAAATCTATTAATGAGTTTTGTTTCTCATCAAAATTTTATTTGATGCCATTTAATTGTTTCTTTTGTTGTTTCCTTTGTTTCGGGGAATAGAATATAAAAATTGTATAAATTTTTATTAAAAAATCTATTATGTTTTTTGTACAATCAGAATTATTTTTCACATTTTTAACAATCATTGAAATTTGTAAGAATCACCTCACTATTAATGGAAACGGCTACAAATCAAGGAAGAAGAAAAAAAAAATCTCCATGGGAATTTAAAAACAATCGTATTTCGAGTTTTATTTGAATAATGAAATTACGTATTTAAAAAGAAGTAAAAATCCAGCATTTCATTTCCTACTAGTCAACCAAAACAAAGAAGACCTCGAGAACTTTTTCTGGCTGACCGATTTCATCAAGTTCAAAGAAGTTTTTTTTCTTTCCTTTTGATAAAGTTATTGTTTTTCTTTTGATTTTTTTTTACAGAAATAGCATTATTATTATACATTGATTATATTGGGTTATGCGAGGCTTGTATACAAATTAAAATCAAGTTTTCATTTTTTCTTTAAATATTGTAAAGCAATTTCGATTACTGAAAAATAACAATTTTGTTTTAAGTTTCAAAATCTTAGTTTTTTTAACACCTTAATGAGAAACAATAATATTCTAGAAAAAGTTATTGAAAATGTTTATAGCTTTGATATTTTAAGTTGAGTTTATTGCTTTTTTAAATTTCTCTACTTCGTTTGATATAAAAGGTGTTTCACATACCTAAAGACACTGTAAAAAATTCCAAACCAAATTACAGTATAAAGTTTATTCTCCGTAAAATCCATTTCACCGTAAAATAATTATGAGGGGTGTAAATTCAAAGAAATATAATCAATCAACAATTTTCAGTATTATGAATATTACTTAAAAATTAATTGTATTTCATAAAACGTTGTTAAAAATGAAGCTTTGTTTAAAGTTTCAAGCTTTATAATATTTGTAACTAGGAATTGTAAAATAATATTGTTTTTTAAAATTGCTTAATGTTATGAATGCTATTTTTAAGTGTATATCTAAGAACTCTTCCCACTGCTGACATAAAAACTCACGGTTGCTACGCAATTATCTTTGTTTATTGACGATTTCGAAATTAAAAATTACTTGATTAGAAGATCAGCTTATTTTATTAACGTTGTTTTGTTTTCTCAGAATCAGGAGAAAATTTAAACCTAATCATTTTTCTAGCTTACCATTGCAACCTCATCTATAAACTTGTTTATAACTACTCGAATTTAATTTTTGGTAAATATAAAAACTTGTTAAATATTTTTCGCCGAAGAGATTAATTAGTAATACTGCGAAAAGTAAATTTCTAAAACAATAAGATAAATGAAGTTTAGTAAGTTTATAATGCAAGTTCAGTTTAGCATCTATTACGCATGCGCATAGCATTCATTGTTATTTTATAACCGTTGTTGAACAGCGGACCCAATTTTTGGGCTTACGACTACTAATGTTCAACTATGCAGCTTTGTTATTTTGAACCTAAATCCAGAAGACAAGGGAACTCCTGGATCAAGTATTGGGAGAAATGTGCTTTCGTGGAGGACTTTTTGATAGAACTAACCCGCATTTGAGTTACATGGAGAGGAAGACTACGAAAACCTCTCACGGCAAGGGGACTCTAACCTATGATCCGTCTACCCCGTTTCTTTTTCAATTACACGTTGATTTTTCTTAATAATGCGCGTCTGTTTTAAACACTTGCAACGTGTCTACTCTTTCGTCCCTAATTTTTAAGGCATCCGAAGTAAAAAGTTGGCATAACTATTTACTAACAGCCGTGGTGACTCAGGGGAAAGAGCGTCCGCATCCTAATTAGGTGGCTCAGGTTGGAATCTCATCGGTGGCTGGTGATACGAATTCTACTCTCACCGACCACAATTCTAACTTAAAAATATCTTCAGCAGCAGACACAGATCATGAGGTAGAATCTCCTTGCCGTTGGGCTAACCCTGAGAGGTTTTCATGGTTTTTCTCTCCATGCAACAAAATTACGGGTTAGTTCCATCAGAAAATCCTCCACGAAGGCTAGTTTGTCCCAGCTCTTGATTCAAGAGTTCCCTTGTTCTTTTGATTGGGTTCAAAATTACAAGGCTACGGAGTTGAGCATTGAGTCTTAAACTCAGAATTGAGTCAACTGTTCAACACCAGTTATAAAATAAAATTGCTTATTTAAGAGAAGATAACGGGACATCTTTGGAGTAACATTTATACCCAGCGTCGGAAAGAATATTTCAGTTTTCGTTGACAAAAAATGGTGGATTTTAATTACTAAAAGTGCCAATCACTGGTCTAGTGGTTACTGTACTGGACTACAGGGCCAGTGGTTGTGGGTTCGAATCCCACCGTAGGCATGGATGTTACTTTCTTTCTAAGTTCTATATCCTTTCTTCTGTGTGATTGTGTGAATGTAACCAGCCCTATAAGCGGATTTGTGGTTGTATGACGTGGACGACGCTACTCCACAGTCGTGACTTAGCCACAAGTGCCCACTGGGTAACGATAAGAGAGTAGCAATTCTGGCACTTCTGAGGCCAATAGGAAATAAACCCAAGTCTATTAAAAAAAATTACTAAAAGTAATAAAATGAATTGATAAATCTCGTTTGTGTCTTCTTGCCAAGCACACTCGTCCCATCTAGTCGGGTTAATTGTGCCATTAACTGTGTGGTTTTCTAAACTGGTCTAAACCAGCATCCACACTACAAAAAAAATTAGTATCATTTGATTCACTATTACAAAAGTAAAAAAAAAGAAAGAAAAAAAGGAGTTGTCGACCCCAGCAGAAGCTGTTGTAGGGTAACGGTTGGCAAGAATCGTTAAGGGTAATTCCGAAATAAAAACCAAAAGCGTAAAAAACGTTAAGCTCCGTTCAATTATTTATGTGAGTCACGTGCAAACAGTTTTCTCATGACCAGGAAACGAGACGGAGATGAGAAGGTAAGAACTGTCAAATTCCTTCTCTAAGGGTTTGAATTTTTTCGCTTGACTAATGATTTTACAGGTGCTCTTGAAACACTTCCGATTATTTTGTTCTATAATGCGATTATTGTTTGGGAAGATATAAGTATTCCTGGAATGACATCTAATCTAAAAAGATCTTATATAAGCAGCTTTAATGATTTAAATGCAGTTTTTAAGAGAAATATCCTATTTATACAATAGCGTAATAATAATAAAATTTTCAGCTATCGTTTTTTGTTGTTGTTGTATTTGTTTCATGAATGTCGTTTTCATTTATGTTATTGTTTTCTTTATATCCAGAGGCCTATTTCCACGTTCAGTTGAAAATCTGGATAGTGACGTCATTGTATATAAATCGTGCCATTTGTCGATTCATAAGCCAATCAGATTCGATACACACGCTTGACGTCGCTTACAGGTATCCAGTTAAATCTGATTTAAATCACATGGTTAAGCATAATCACTTCAGTTCCTTTCGAGTTGCAATACCCAATTTTAATTTCGAATTAAAAATATTTTCCTTGATTACGCTTTCCCGTTTGTAGAACACACTGCTTAATTTTGATGTAAAAATTTTTTCTTATGAAACTTTATTAAATATTTCTCGAAAATTATTTAGTTAATTACGATCAAAATTTGGTTTTTGTCTGTTGAAATGACTTAATTCAAAATTATGCGAAATTTCTGTGCTTTACAAAACAAAAATTTATCTGTCATAATAACTATCACAGCTTTGTTCGTTTCAGCTTTTCATTGTCCAAGTAAAAAAAAAAAAATCCATCAGAAATTTTTAGGCATATACGTTTACGCTTTCATGCTTATGAAAGCTTACACACTTGATGTTTCCGTTTTTTGTTGCCAAAACCTAAACGAAACGAGGACTTTATTTGTCGCCGTATTAGAAAAATATAAAAAAAATATGTTCTTTAAAATTCTTCGTCCATGTTTGGGCATTTTCGGTGTTGCAAGTTTGTTGTTTTCCAGCAATACAGAATGATGTGTATTGTTATGTAGTATTGTTATATATAACAATAAATATCGTTATTTATTGAAGAATATAACGGGAAAGTTGTAATATGCACGTGGTTTAACCAATAATAAAAAAAGTTTCAAAAAAATAGATCTGGCATTGAGGAAGCTAGTTATGTGACAACTAGAATTGATCGATATATTATGAAACATTGATATTTTTATTATTAATATTAATTAATTTATAATTTATTTTGTAACGATATTTTAAAGTGTTTTCTTAAGATAAAACATCGCTCCTTAACGATAAATATCACGATATGATAATACTGCAATCATTATCAACTATGATAAATAATGAACATGATAATATAATGATCAATATCGATAACGATAATTACCGAATATGATAACTTCATGATATTTATTGTATTTGATAACATGAAAGCTATTTAATGGGATGTTATGGTGTTTGTGTTAGTTTTCCCACTAGTTTTTTTCTTTTTAAAAAAATTAATTAAAATCATTAGGATAATTTTCAACAAAAAAAAAATATATGTTTGTTCTTCAATTTATTGAAGAAAGTTTTGTTCAAAGGAAAAATATTTCAAATGTGCAAAAACTGCAAATATCTCGATCAGTCATTAACTATCGATATTATTGACGATACATCACAATAATTATATTTGTATTTGCTTAGAAATAGCCACAACCAGCAGTCAGTAAATGTTTGATTAATTTTAAAAAATTGGGCTTTGTATTTACGTTGCCTAGTCAGTTTTAATTTTTATTAATGCATAATGATATTTTTATTTAATAATATAGTTTTGATAGTTATATTACTTTATAATTAATACCTTCATTTTTGTTAAGTTTGCATGAAGCGAAAGCTCTAACATTGAGTCCACCCAATAAAGCATTATGAAGCATTTTTTTTACTTTGTCATCCGGATTTAAAGTAGTCAGTAAATAATTCCAAAACCTTACATTTATACAATTAAGATATTCTTTTAGTTGTATAATATGTACCAAAGGAAAATTTAAGTTGTTTTTGGTTTCCCCTACTGAATGGTGTTAAAAAGGTCTAAACGAATAGTAATTTACCATTATACATTTTTTAAAGTGACCAGGATGAAAGTTTTTACTAATTTAAATCTTCATTAATTCCTTTATTGTAGTGATGCATGATATTATACACATATTTATTTACTTTCTCTTTTCAGAACATTCTAATTTACAACTATTTAATTCATGGAAAAGAACACATTTTTTCAATTTGAAGCTACATTTATTTGCCTAAAAGAGGTAACGAATTATAATATTTAAGAATTACATACATTTTACAGCAGGATTATATATTTTGAATTTTCTTAAATTATTTTTTAAAAAAATGAAAAACACGAGTGAAAGAATGAATGAAATCGGATAGAATGATCGGAAAGAATGAATGTTTGTAATCGCATAGATAATTTGGATAGATAATTTAAAAATATCAAAATCTGAGAGACCTCATTCTGATTTTATAGTACGTGCGTAATTAAAGTTCAAAATGAAACTTCTAAACACTAATATTATTATTTGAAGATTTAAATATATAAACTTAATATGTATTGCATAATTATTTGTGTATTAATCTACATTTATTATGCAGTTACATATCATTAGGTTGTAACGTTTATTATATATGTATTGCATAGCTATTTTCTTTAAAATTTTTAGGAGACGAAATCTATCTTTCACCCTTTGAAGCAGAATTTTTATAAACATATTTTTCATACTTTCTTTATTATTTTGTTTTACTTTTGGTCAAAATAAGTGAAAAATATTATCTTTAGCACTTTATGGTTACAAAATACAGCAATTTACGGTTACAAAATACAGCATGAAACACCAGTGTCTTTTTCTGCGTTAAAGGTAAAATTTTCTGAACACAGTTCCCTTTCAAACAATAATTTTTCAAATTTGCACTTATTTGCAGTTATTTAGGATTTAAGGGAAAACATTTTTCATCACTGAAATCTCTTTCATTTACAAAATCAGTTATTGATACATTTTTGATACATATATGAATCAAAAAACATTTCAAACTACATTTTTTTAATATTTTAATACAAATAAAATTCCGATAATCGAACAGATTTTTTTAGTATCTTTTACACTGCTTTTTTAAAATTAAAAAATTCTAAAATTATATTTTGGCTAGTTATTAGAACGTCAGAAAAAATATATATAAAAAGAACACCGAAGTCCCATCTTCGTCAAAAGGTGAAAGAAAACATTGAGGTTTAGTTTTTTCGTTATTATTCTTTTTAAATAATAATTTTGCATGCGTTTTATTGTGATAAGTGTGCTTTTATTAATAGTCTCAAGATACAAAAAGAAGAAAAAATACTGAAAAAATTAAAATATGTATAAATAACTAAATTATAATCTGAACATAGATGATTAGGTCTTAAGAATTCAGGTAATACAGAAATTTAATTTCGACTTTGAGCAACTTAGAAAGGAAACTTTTATAAACTAATTTCTTCTTAAATTGTTAAAATATTAATGAAAAAATCCTTTTTTTAACAGGAAGAGCTAAACTGCAATACGTAGTAAAGCAATGTATTCATGTAAGGACATAAAAAAAGCAAATATCATAATAAAACTCAAAAGAAAACTCTTCAAAAAAAAAAAAAAACATATAAAAATTTTACGGCTCCACCTTAGATTTGTACCCAAAAAAATTACTCATGGAAGGTTATCACGAAAAGTGAAAGTTATCCAAAACACACCAATTTCACCGAAATTCGAAATAAAGAAAGTAAAATTTCTTACCATCCGGGCATTTCAGTATATCATTTGCCTGCAAAGAGAAAAAAATGACACAGTTTAGTCCAAGAAGACAACAACAATAGGATGATAAATCAAAAAGCATCAAAAGTATCCAAACAATGATTGTATTGTCAGGTTGGGCTATGTGGGTCAAATACCCATTTTTGCGGGCTAGTGAAAGCGATTCAATGCGAATTTTCGAACGTGAAGATCATTAGAGCTTTTATTCAAGTTTATTTCGATAACGCTATTCTACAATAAACATTGCCGCGTTCTTACTGCAAACGATATGAAAAAGATTTCATTATTTTTTAATAAGCAACTGGTGAGCACTTTAGAACATTTTTTTTTTCTTTTGGAATACAAAGAAAATTTGTTATGTGCATTAAGAAATGAAGAAAGCATGAAGTGATTGTGTTTGCTGGAATCGGCCAATCAAATGGATATTTGTTAATATTGTATTTTGAGGATTGTGTATTATCGTTCTCTCCATTAAATAATAAAAATATATTTGACCTATATCAATGTTTTATTCTAGGGAGCGTGGATGTTAATCTTATTTTTGATGTTTTATGTCATGCAATATAAAGTATTCAAATGTGTTTGCTAGATTCGCTTTCAAATTTCGATTAAGGGAGTAAGATTTTCGCTTTAGACGATTTATTATTCACATATTCGTATCATCATTAAAGTTTATCATAATCAAGTAATTTTTTCCGGTACTTAACTATTTCAGAAGCCATAAAAATCTGTTACCAAAGCACTATAGTAACTACAATGAATCAGATTAAAACGTCAGTAGATTAAAACGGCACCTATTATCAGAATTCCAGCAATGCAAATTACCAAACATAATTAAACATCATTGGCGACAATTATAGTTTGGATATTTTTAAGGTCTCTCTTTTCTCCATTAACTTTATGTTTTATTACATAACTTAGTTTTTTTTTAAATTTTAATTGCCGTTGATTTTAAATTATTTAGTTTCGTAAAAACTCGCTTTATAAGCATAACTATAAACAAAATAAACACTTTTAAATTTTAAAGAACGTGTAATTAACTCCTTTTTTGATCAAATAGAGCTATAAGTTAGCAAAATCAGTTGTAATATATTTTTGAGTAATGAATAGAAAAAGAATCGTCAACAGATTTTGTTACAATCCCAAACGATTTAAGTTAAATGTTTGAACATCATTCAAGACTAAAATCAGGACGATAACAGAAACGATTCTAAGAGAGACACACAGACTAACTCTTCATTTTATTATTATAAATTATTTCTACAACGTACGTTTAAAAAAAATTAAAATGTATTTTTTCATGTTTTATGTTTTTAATATTTATGTTTTTAGATAGTAAAATTTATTTTCCTTTATAGAATATCTTCGTTTTCATTTTTATTCTAAAGTAATCCTCCTCCTCATAACTGTGAGAGTTAAGTTCGTAATAAACTCATAAAATATTAATCGTATTATCCGTACAAAGTAATGGGAAAATATAAAGTTTTATTTATGCGCGTAAACCGTGTTATAAAGTTTTATTATGCGTATTAATACATAAAACAACATGTAAAAAATGCAGAGAAATAAAAGTTTACATATTCCTTCTAATTGTTACAAGAGTATGTTTAAGTACTAACCTATTTTTTTTAAAAGTTTTATTGCTTATAAAAATGTAATAATTCCATACATTTTAAAATCGTACACTAGACGTAATAAATTTGGAGAAATCTTATTAAAATAATATTTTTAAATTAATACTCTTTGAATACTGTTTGACTAATCTCTTACAAAATTTTGATTTTGAAAAAAAAAATATGTTGATTATCAAAATGTGAGAAAAAGCATGCCCCAGAATTTGCGAATAAATAAAACTTATCGGAACAGGGTAAAAGTGAAAAACATAGTTGCTGCTTTTAACAAAAAGTTTAAATGAATTGTTTCTATATACTTTGAACACGGCCGGATTATCCTATAGGCACACTAGGCACGTGCCTAGGGCCTACGAAATTCAGGGGCCTACGAAAAACTTGGGAGAAAAAAATTTATTGACCAAAATAATTTAGCTTTAAAAACAACAAGTGTATTTTGCACAAAATTATGAAGATACAAATAAAAATATAATATTTTTCGGTAATAAATTATTTTGCAGAATCTTATGATCTAATATATTACTTTTTTGCGATTTTTGGATTCAACGAAATCTTGTATTATGCTGTCGAATTCCAAACTACGCAAAATGTCGTATTCAATAGACATAAGTGCGAGAGATGCCAAACGATCTTGATTCATTGTTGAACGCAAATAATTTTTTATAAATTTTAATCTGGAGAAAGATCTTTCTCCTTCTGCATTTGATCCAAGAATCGACAAATATATTCTTAATGCAATGTGAACGTTAGGAAAAGTATTCACAAGTTTATCTTTAATTTGAGCCTTCAACATTTCTTGTGCAGATTTATGCTCATACAAATTTGAAAATAGTAAAAATTCATCTACAAAGTTTTCCTCTAAATCGGAAGAGTAAATTTTCACCAAAAATGGTATTATCGATATCAACTGCAATATCGGCAGTATGTCGGTATTGCAGATAAAGTTAGATAAACAAATTCGTAAATTAAAACCCATATTAATAAAAATGTAAAAAAAAAATATGCAAGAAAATTTTAGCGGGGAAAGAGGGGAGGAATGGGGGGGGGCAAAAACGGCTATGCCTAGGGCCTACGAAAGGTATAATCCGGCTCTGTGCCTAGGGCCTACGAAAGGTATAATCCGGCCCTGACTTTGAATCTCAAAAGTTGCAATTTAATTTTAAATTAATAGCCAACCAACGTTTGATAATAAATGATAAAAACAAAAACAAAAAAATATATTTAAAAACCGTGAGAAAAAAAGTATTTGAATTACATATTTTTAGCTATGCATATTTTAAAATAAAATACAAAGCTGAGTTAGTTTATACACAATGGAGGGGTAAAAAATTAATCTTATAGCTATTCAAGGTTGAACTCCACCCATGTCAATCCCGCCCATATCTTTAAAAAACTATATAAACTTATTAAACAAACCTTTTACATTAATCACGTTCTTACAGCTAAAAACAAATAGTTTTGTTACCTCATAATATTAAGTGTAGGGTAAAAGAAGTTTCGATTTAAGAAGAAGGGGAAAAAAATCAGTCAAGGTCAGAGTGATTGGAGATAATGAAATATAGATGGTTAGAAGAAAAAAAAATGTTTGGTATGTGTAGAAGGTTATTAGCGGCGCCAGTAGAGGGCAAGAGGGCATATGGACTCTCCATCAAGTAAGGTGTGTTCTGGCATCAACGATAATCTGGCACAACTGGACAAAAAAAGATAGTAAATTCCTATCTCTAAAATTTTCAATACAAATGCATTATGGAAGGTTGTAGACATAAGCTTACCGTTTTCATTGATTGTTCGAATAATTTAATCTGTGACGCTTTCAATAATGTTAAATTACTAGGCCCTTAAAAAAAATTATTTTAACTAAATTGAAGATGGGGGAAGATTTAGTAAATATTAAATGCTCATAATTATCGGAAGCTACGCATATCGTGTCAAGCTTTTTCTCTACTTCAGAGCGAGTTCTTTTTTCTTCTTCTTTCATTACATCAATACAGTAGAAGAGTAGAAGATTATAAAGCAAACCTTGAAACACGAGACTTTGCATTATATATCAGTTTGTGTTATATAAATTATTTCATTTATCATTAAACTTGCCTACTAAGCATAGCAATATGTCTGTTAAAAAGTTAATAATTTAAAATATTTTTAAAATGCAAATACACTAAAATACAACAATATGCACTAAACTAACTATTATTTACGGAGAAAATTGCAACTTTTAAGAGTATTAGAAATGAAATCCATCAAATTTATTGATTTTGGATTGATTTGAAGATTGTAAAATTAATGCGGTATATGGAAAATTGCGGGTCATAGAATTACGATATATAGAAATTCTACTGTATTCTTTACCTACAATTTACTACTACATTTCTCATTTAGCGCGTTAACTTCATAGCGGTTCGCAGGCTTTGTAACTGGGATTTTAAACTGTATTGAAAGTTTATAAATTTCTTGATGTTAATTGGACATTCTAAGTGAACAGTTTGGAAGATAAGAACAGAAAAATTAATACCTATCGCTTTATAACTTCTTTGTAAAATCTACGATTTATTTTGTACAAAGGAGGGTTATTCAGTTTTAAGTAATATAAATAAATTAATAAACTGATAATCTCCCCACAAAATTACATAGCAAACTATTCTGGTCAGTTCTCCGAAAAGTGGGATAATTAGCTTAAAAGTTTTGCCACATTTAAGCTAAATTTGATATTAATTTAGATACTAAATTAATATCAAATTTAGCCGTATCGTTTTATGACATGTATTTTTCGACGGACTTTTGCTTCGATTCTTTTGAACAAGAAATATTTACAAGTATAAAGATATTATTACATTAATTATTTACTCATACTTCTCAAAACAAAGTTTTTTTAACGTGCTTTTTCTACTTAATTGACTTTTAAAACTGAAAACTGGAAGACAATTCTAAAAATTTTATTTTAAAAAAATCGTTTGCGCTGTCGTAAACTTGTGTTCTTAATGTTTTTAATCGTTTGCATTATCATAAACTTGTGTTCCTAACGTTTCTTCATTCAACAAATAAAAATTAAAACTGGAAAACAATTCAGATTATTCATAAAATTAGTTTTCTCTGCTATTAAAAAATGTTCTTTCCATTCTTTTGAAACATTTTTACCTTGCCCTACAAAACATTTTAGTTTTTTGGGTTAATTAACAGTTCCGTTATGTATTAGATGTGGTCATTCACAGACGTGGTCAATCTCATATAAAGGTAAGAAGTAGCTACAATATTATCGCTACATTACAAGACAAGCATATAATTTTTTGACAAAGTGAGTTATCAGTTCCAAATTAGAACTGGCCATTCACATGTAAAAGTAAGAATGCAACGAATGGCGTTGTAAACAGTCATTCTCTATAATTTTCTTCGCCAAGAATATTCACTCGCCACTCTCTTTTTTTGCACCTTTAACCTTTATTGCTTCCTCTTAGCCCTCATGCTCCACATTCTTAAATTACTTAAGAGAACATCAATATGAAAAACAGCTCAAGTGAATGAATGCGTGAAGTTGTGGTTATGAACTGGTCTATTTTAGGCTTGTTGTAGGAGGAAGACAATACATTTCGTAAAGAAATAGCAACGAACATAATCTAATATTCTTTTTCCGCTTCATGGTTTAAAATGGCTTTTAATTTCTCGCTTATTCAAGATATGAGTATGCATTTTTTTGTGTTCTGAAGACTTCGTTACATTAATTAACTTGTCATAAGAATTGTAAAAAACTATCTTAGTTCGTTTCTTATTTTATCCTTAGATAAGAATAATACAGCAATTCACTATAAATAAACGCTCACAAAAAAGAAATGCTTTTTTTTCAATTGTTTCTTTACCTAGAAGATTTGACCATTTTTTAAAATATACCAGTATATGAAAAACATATATAATAAGTGGCCATGTGCATTTAAATATTATTATTATTTACCAACATGGAATTATTGGAAATATTTTAGAATATTCTGAAAATTACTTTCATTTTACGGATGTTTCACAAAATTTTTCTTCGTTCTAAACAATATTTTGAAAAATGTTTACCATATTTCGAAAAATGCTTCGAAAGAAATGCCTTATAATTAATATCAACAATTTTTTAACCGTATAAATTTTTCAATTTTTGAAAAAGTGAGAACTTTTAAAAATGCTTCAACTGGTCACTAGCCAATAACAAAATATCTTAGTTTTGCTTATAATGTATGCTATAGTATACATTATGGCACAATTAAGATACTATAATTAGAACTTAAGTTAATAAACTTAAGTGTTAACATTTTAGGTTTAACACAGGTTTAAATTAGTTAAAACCTCAATTCATAGTTAAAACGAGAAAATATGCAAAATATATACAATTTAAAATGAATGAAAATGTTTACATCACGGTTCTCAATGCCTTTTATCATCTTCCGAATATATCGAACGAATTTTTGGACACTTTGTAAATCTTATTTTATTAAAAAATAATGCTTTAAAGTCTTAAAATGTTGTACAATATTTCAAGAAAATGGTTTTAAAATTTTTTTGGGATAATTTTATAATTTTCAGTTTCAATCCTTTGTTGTTAAACTGTTGTTATTGAGCAGCAATAGACTTCAGTTTATAGTTAACTTTAGTTTATAGTTAAAATAAGAAAATATGCAAAATATATACAATTTAAAATGAATGAAAATTTTTACATCACTGTTCTCAATGCCTTTTATCATCTTCCGAATATGTCGAATGAATTTTTGAACACTTTGTAAATCTTATTTTATTAAAAAACAATACTTTAAAGTCTTAAAAATAGTACAATATTTCAAGGAAACGGTTTTTAAATTTTTTTGGGGTCATTTTATAATTTTCAATTTCAATCTCTTGTTGCTAAACTGTTGTTATTGTACAGCAATGGATAAATTCTTTATAATTTAAAACTAATTTTAACATATCTCTTAGCGAAAGAAATGTCGAGTATTTATGTACTTAAATATTAAGAAACAGTCATAAAGGCGCAGTTTTCTTTCTAACGTTCAGCACATTTTATTGGTAGGTGTGGAAGAATACCTAGAAAATCTTTTTTATATGTTACATTTGAGAGGTAAATTCCGAATAAATAAAAGGAAAAATAAAACACGGTCAAGGTTAATATTGTTTTTAAAATAGTAATAAAATGTAAAGGAAGTTTCAAATAAATTATGAAACAAGTTTAGGTGAAAGCGTGACAGGTTAGATCTTCAGTCGTTTAAATGAAATTTTCCTAGTAATTAATCTATTTGTTAAGAAACACTTTTGAAAATAATATAGCTGTATTGTAACATAAAACTATATAGATTGATTGTTCTTGAAATAATTTGTATTTATATCGGAGTCATTTTATAATACTATCAAGATTCATTCTACAAAATCGAAGAAAACTTGTTAGAAGAGCTTAAGAAGGGAAAAATTTATTATTTTTCTTTTAAAATTTAAATTTTTGTTGCTTTGTTAGTTGTGCTTGGAAAGCAGTGGCTTAAATACTATTTACTGAAAACTATAATCCGCTGTAAGTCATTGATAATTTCCTGATTCATTTTTGGATAATTTTTTTTCTGCTAATTCATGCAAAAATTGCTCTCTGTGATAAATTTTCGAAAATTCAATAAATTAAAAGTTGTCACAAAAGTATATATAATTGGCAATTCTGAAGCTTGTATATTTGTTCATAAATTAAAGCATATATTAATAAAGTTTTATTACGAAATGTCTGTTTACATTTGTGGGTTCGAGAAAAACAATGAAATCACTAATTTATTATTTATTTCTTATATAAAATAACGTTGCCCATGATTTCTCTCGAAGCTGTTTTCCTAGCTTTTGTGCGATTCGTTGTCGAAACTTAAAATTCTCCGTTCATCGAAAATAATATTAATTGCAATTTGATGCAAACGATTTTTTGAACGGGAAATAGTGTTTAATGTTATTAAAAAAAGTTACGTTTAAGACGGAGAGTAAAATACAAATTACATAACAAATGTAAATTTATGGAACAAATTATTTATTGGTTATATAAATTAACATTGTCCACAATTTTTCTCGAGTCTGTTCTCTTATCCTTGGCGAAATTTAAAATTCTATGTTCATCGAGAATGTTTATCATCTATGTCCATCATCTATGATCATTATTGCAATTTTATGCAAACGATTTTTTTAATATAAGATATTGTTATATGCTAAAAAATTAAGGTTTCGTTTAAGAAAGTATGGCAACGACATGTAAAAAAACGGGTTATGTTATAATAAAAAGTTTTAATTATTAAAGTATTTCATTTTAATGCTACATAAATCGTATTGCAGGATTGAATCATAAGCTGATAAAATCTAATTTTTGAAAAATTGCGCTACCATTCTTTGAAAAATTGGATGCAATGAAATGTAACTCCCATATCTAGAAGAATATATTTCTAGAAGAATTTTCTATATTATTCATCAATGAAATTTAATTTTGAAAAAATTTAATAATCATTATTTACCGATGAAATTCAATTTCTGGAAAAGCAGTATAGGATTTTAGATTTATACAATCCAATTTCTTTTTACATTTTGACTAACTTTTCAATCTACTAATTCTCGACAGGGTTTTTTATAACAGTTGCCCATTTGCTTATTTTAATTATTGTTTTCTACAAACAAAAATATTTCAAATTCTTTAAAAAACAGTCATTCCAATTAAAAACAGAAAAAAGTCAAAGCATATTTTACAGGTTTTGCTTTAAATAAAAGCAAAGTTAAATTCTCTAATAAAGCACTTGAGTCATCAAGTTATAATTAATATATTAAATTTATATTCAAAATCGAATGTAAAAGTGAATGATTAAAGATAATGATAGTAAAATAATACAATGAAATTTATAGTTTCTAGCTTGTAGGTAGGTAGACATAAACAATAGCACTATTTACATTAATGTTTATGTTTAAAGGATTACATATTTTATAGTTTTTACATTTTTTTCTTGGAAAGAAGAATCAATGTTCCTTGTATTATTTAACCTAAACGAACAGTTAGGTTAACCAAGTTAGCTAAACGAACAGTTAGTAGAAACGAATTTAAAAAAACGAACAGTTTTCCAAACAGAGCTGATTAATGATTATTTGTTTTATTCAAAACGATATTTCTTAATTTTAGAGTCGCATTTCTCAAAATTTAATAAAGTTCAAAAGAAACCAAGTTTTACCATACACTGTGAAAAATAGTATGGTCAAAACTACAAGAATATGGTAAATACCATGTTCTGTCCACCGAAATGATCGGTATTTTTTATCGAAGCGGTTCAGTAAAATTAATAACAATATATGGTTGTATAATGTATGATAAAATTTGGTAAATGTGGTAAAATTTGGTAATTTTTTCATGATGCCTTAGAGCATGGGAAACGAACCATTTATTCGGTTAAATTGACTTTTCAGTTTTGCATTTTTCCCTTAATGTGGGGTAGTAAGAACTATAATTTTAAAAACTAGAATTTCCAGTAAAAGGTTAAAGTTTGAACAGAAAAATTACCAAATGAATGGTTTAAGTAACGTATATTTTGGTTTTGTTAACCAGTGTAATGTAATTTTTCTTTACCAGAAATGTCATTACATACAGTAATGACATACAAATGTCATTACACATTGACAAAGAATTCTGGTAATTCTACCAGAATTCTTTGTCAATGTGTATACACTTCATAAAAAATAATGATTAGCATGCGTATTTCTGATTTATTATTAAAAATTTGGGAGATAAAAATTAAAGCAAAAAATGGATACTTTCACTGCTTTTAAATATCATTTTAACTGAATGAATGATCATTAAAATGACCAAAACAACATACATGACTTAAAGACATGTTAGAAAGAAAAATAACCATATTAAATGTGCATAAGAACGGCATTTCATTACAAATATTTAAAATGTTCTAATTCCAAATTATATTTTAAATTTCCTTTTCCTTGGAGAAAATAGATGATGATTTATGTTTTGACCTAATTTTTAGACGCCTTTAAGCAATTTTCAAACAAAGTACCATTGAAATTTGAAAGTAAAACTGGAATATTTAAACCATTTTAAACGGTTTTATTTTTGAATAACTTAAGCGGTTTAAACTTGTTTCTACGTCATGCTAAATTAAACTGTGACGGACTATTGAAATTGAGGGTCAAAATCATCTTTCTACTTCTCGTTCGTAATATGTCCGGTTATTGCGCTACAATGCGCGTTTACATGCCTTGTAGGTAAGTTTATAATGGATTCGTGGTTAACAACAGCGTAACAAATTAGTCATCATCATATATAGCGCACATTCTTAATGGATTGAGGTCTCTCAAATAGTTATATAAATTAAATCAATTAAATTTTCTAAAAATATTAACTACGATGCACATCCGACTTTTTAAATGTCATGAAATGACGATAACAGTCGTAAAATATTCAAATAAAAATAATTAACATAATGATAAAAATTTGCAAATAAGCTTTGCATCTAATATACCGGATATTTGCTTTGAAATGAAAACTTAAGAATCATCATTTATTATATTTCAAGATCCAGAGATATTCATTATTATCTCTTAAAATATTATTTTAATCTAATAATG
This sequence comes from Parasteatoda tepidariorum, assembly GCF_043381705.1. NCBI lineage: Eukaryota > Metazoa > Arthropoda > Arachnida > Araneae > Theridiidae > Parasteatoda > Parasteatoda tepidariorum. The sequence continues at coordinate 72,131,235 of NC_092211.1, read as the reverse complement.
GAAGAGAAAGTAAAAATAAGCTTTAAATTATTTTTACCATCAATTTTCAAAAAATTCATTATTAATCATTTGAAAATCAAAAATAATGAGTATTATTTATGAGGCTTGCATAGAGTAAAAGCTGCCATATTTAGTTGAGTGAAACTAAATTCATCCAATAAATAGTAAATTAATATTGAAGCACTTTCAGGATTTGTGGAGAATATTTCAGGATTTTACAGTTTCTTTCCTAATGTTTCATAAATTCCTAAAAATATTATTCGGGAAATGTTAAAATTGGTAAAAACGATATTCTGCCTTTAAAGGTGCTAAGAGTGTATGCACCAATAAATTGATAGACATAAATAAAATCTTCATAATTCAGAAACCGATCTTAATCAAGATATCATGATAAAATTACCTAATTTTACCACATTTATCAAATTTTATTACATTTACCAAATTTTAACACTGATTAAAAAACCATATTTTATTTTCAATTTTAACCAAATCATTACCAAAGTGTTTCGCCAAAAATTACTGAGGTTCTTGGCTTTCCCATAGAGCCGGAAACACGGTAAATTTTAACACATTCTAGAGTAGTTTTAACCATACTTTTTTCTCAGTACAGATTAAAGTATAAATAGTTTGCACTTTTCAACGTACTGCCTTAAAATTTTTAAAAATATTTAACTTAAAAGAATAAATGATCAATTTTAATAAAAGATAATAACTTAATTCTTCTAGATATTTTTTAACTTTTAAAATTAAGAAAGCACATGCTGCAGCTTTCAAAAGTTCATAGAATAATTGCTTTTAAAATCATTATACATAGCGATCATTACAAATATCATATGAAAGATTAGTCTTGCATAATTGCATTGTTTTTTCTGTATAGTAGCTATCTTTAATGCTTAAAACATCTTTCCTAATTAAAATGCCATATATATATTACATTTAATCTTTAATTAAAGAACAAAAGCTTTTGTTTCAATCAGTAGTTTAACTTTCAGTTCAGGGTTTTAATTCTATACAATTTTATTTTTTAAACAGCAGATAAATATTATTTTTACGTGATGTTGATAACATATCAGCAACTAAAATAATAACTTTAAATATAAGTATATGACCAACTGTTCAATATCATTTAATGCCGATCTTTTAATTATAATAATTGAAAATTATTTGTTGGTGATTCAAGTTATACCGAAATACTGATTAAGAGATGATTCAGCAAATTATTATTTTTTGGGAACGGATTAATAGAGACAAATTATTTAATGAAATATGTTTTTTCCGTTTCAATAAAAGATTATAATCACTTGAGATCTTAAAAATTTAAATATTTCGTTGAAAAACTGAAAATTAAAAGGTGTGTTAATGGGTGATAATGTATAAAATCGTATTTGAGTTTTATCTAAACGGGTTTCTTGCAATGCTCTCGCACATAAAATATTTCTGGAATATAAATTTGCGATCAATTCGTTTCACTTCTAATTCATTTTATTTAGAATATCGTAAAGATATCGCTTTATTAATTTAGAATTAACTGTTGGAAATTTTATTGATTAAAAAGACTTTATAAAACTTTTTCAGTAGTTCAAATTCCAACAAAATTTCAAAACTTACACACTATATTGTAGCATTTTTTTTCTTCTTCGCAATGCTAAAACAAAATGAGCGAAATTTATTCTTAATAATTTCAAAATTTTTTTAAATAACAGTTTTTTATTTTTCAAGTAAAGTAAAATAATACAAAGCGTAAAAAACTTGAATACTGGTGTTCTTATAAGAAGTTTTAATCTTTTATAAACAAAACGTTATCATTTTTTAGACAAACAGTTTTTCATAATTTGATGTTCATGAGAATTTAAAAAAAACACATTTTTAAACGATATTTCGGTGTTATAAAAAATATATATATATCGGATAAAAACTTGAAGATTGGATGATTATTTTTACGGAGAAAAATAAATTTTGTAAATTTACCGTACTCTATGAAACATTTCTGGTAAATGAAACTATAATTCTAGATAATAAAATGATATTTAAACCATTCATTTGGTAATCTTTTCCTTTATATATTGACGGTTTACTTGAAATTCTGATTTTCAAAATTATAGATCTTATTACAACACGTTTAGCAATAAATACAAAACTGAGAAGTAAATTTAAATGAATAAGTAGTTTTTATGCTATGCTTTAAGGTATCATTATAAAATTACCAAATTTTTTCACACTTAATAAAAATTTTTTAATTTCACCAAAATCATTCCCAAAGTGCTTCAGAAAAATTAAGCTTTTTGTTGTTCCCATAGAGCCAGAAACACGATAACTTTCATTATATTCTGCTAATATAGACCACATTTTTTTCTCAACGTTAAAGCATGTTATTTGTGTTTTTACAGATAACAATTTATTACTTATATTTTTTGGTGAGGTTATGCAATTTTTTTGAAATTTGAATTTCATTAAGATTTAAATAAGAAATAGAAAGTTTTAATATAAATGGAAAAATTACTACAAATTCCATCGTTTGGCAGGGAATTTTTATTCTCTTTTTAAGTTTACTAAAATCATTAGAATAAATCAAATCGTATAAAAAATCATAAAAGCAGATTAACAGTAAAAACAAATAAAGCCATCTTTATGTCCATATTTCTGTATTTAATTTCAGTTTTTTTTTAAAAATTAAATCAGCGCACAAATTTTTAAAATACCTGATTTTTGTTCTTAACTTAAAAATAAATATACATTAAATACTTTTTGACCTTTTATATTTAAATTTCTAAACTTTTTTTAAAATTTTTTTTGTTGTTAATTTGGTGTCTATAAGTATTAAAAGAAAGAGGCAGAGATATATAAATGTCGATTAAACGTTATCATTTCTTCTGTGAAGTCGCATTTTGGAAATCTGTTTACTTAAACCATTAAATCCATAAAAATAGATAAGACTATCTTAATTCCCTTAAATTTCCCGCACTAAATTCCAATTAATAGATTTTTAGAAAGAAAAAGTTCGTACGATGCAGACACCAGACCAAATTGTTCACATACAATCATAAACTAAAATCATCTTATGCACTCAATCTTTTTTTTATTTTTTATTATTACCCGAAAGGCATTGGGCAACAAGTTTGCGCAAATTTCTTTCCAGATCAATCACCGCAACTAAGTAAAACGGAAGAAAAAAAGAAAGAAAGAAATCGGAACTATCTTGTATTTTAATAATCTGCCATGACCGGAATTATTCATAGGCTGGAACGATTTCTTCAATGACGCATTGTATGTGCAGAAATAGAACGCTGATGGGTTTCCAATTCCTCTGTTATTTCGTAAATGGCAATCGGTATAATTTTTAGCTCATGAGATTACAGTTTAGAGTGGCATTTCCTTAAGATTACTGATTTTAAAATGTTTCATACAACCACGAGCAGTATTTTTCTTGCAAGTCGGTTTTGCAATTTTGTGAAAATTAAAATGTTGTGATTTCATTTTGTTGTATTTCAAGATGTTTATGGGTTATTAGATCAATAGCTGTTTTAAACACTTTTTCCTTTTTTCCCTTAGGATTATTTATTTATTAAAAAAAAAAAAAACTTTAAGTGATCATTAAAAGGAATTGGGTTTATTCATTCGACTTACACATTGACTATCAGAATTTTTTTGGTTCTTTCGACTCTTAAATTCGAACGTTTAATTCCAATTTGTTTGATAAACTAATGATGAAAAACACTTGGAGTTGTTTAGTTATAACACTAAAAATATGATTTCTAAACATTCTTAGAAACTGTTATTTATGGAAACAAAACAATTAGAATTGTTTAGAAATATCGTTAAAAATACGAATTTTAAATATCCTTAAGAAATGTTATTTATTTAAAATTAGTTTTAATATTTTTGTAAAAATATTAAAACTAATTTGAAAAGAAATTAAATTTTTTTTCCAAAAACGAAAGTTTATACATATAAATTGATTGAATTATAATTGTTTCAGAATATAAATTTGAGAGTTACTAAAACTTTATTCAATGTCCTTACTCAACGCGAATCGTTACTTATAAAGGCTTAATTTATTTATTTCATTACTTATTTTATTACAATTATTTATTTATTGTTGTAAAAGACATGATTTCTAAATATTATTGATAATTACATTCATCATTAATTTCAAAGTTAGCTGTGGTATATTTTTAGTGAAGTCAGTTGTTTCTATCGCCAAAAATATAGTTTAAAAAACTTACGACTGTGAGTATTTTTGGGGTTAACTGCAAAAAAAGTTGAAATTCATTTCTAAAAATAAGTTTTTTAATGATTATAGAATTTAAGTTCGAAACTTGCTGAAAGCTTTATTCAATTAGCCAGTCTGAAATACAACTTATTTATGAAGTCTAATTTATTAAATTCTTTAAAAAGGAATTTTTAAAATAACATTGTATGATAAAGTTGTGAATGAAAAACTAATTAAAAAGTTTAATTGTTGAAACATAATTTACCCCAAAGTCAAGCTTTTATAACTGTACCGTGAGTAATTCGAGGCATTTTTAAGTATCAGATCCAATGCATTAGCTTAAACAATAAATATTTTGTCAGAACTCCAGGAACAAAAAGTTGAAACAGTTGAAGTTTCACGGATGTCTATGCGTCTATTTATCAATATTACTCTTAAATTTAAACAATATACACTTTAAACTAACCTAGGTATTGAAATACTTAACTATTTTTATATTGAACAAATTGAATTTTTGCAATTTCAAGCATACAAACTTATTCTGCTTTATATATCTTATTGATATTTCTTATTGATTTTTTACTGCATATTTTTAAAATAAGATTCATCACAACTAAAGGTTTCAATTTTTTCATCACGTGTTTTAACAACTGAAAAAAGCCGTAAAAATAACTGCAACAGTAAAAAAGAACATACTTTTAAAAGATTAGACTATATTATTTAATTTAAAAGATTATATTATTATATAATAAAAGATTTGATACTTTTATTATACTATATTATTTGGCTATATTATTAGACTATATGTTTTGATGGTCATTTTTTATTACTATATTATTTGGAAGAGGAAAGTTATAACTAACATCGTACTGAAAGTTCAAATATTTATGAATTATTAATAAAAAATTTAAGAATTAATTGTTAATCAATTAACTATGAATTAAAATTAAATTACTAAGAAACAATCGAAACTAAGTGGCTAATGAAAAGTAATGAATCCAAGTCAGTCCGTTAGAAAAAAGAATTAATAAACCCCCAGAAAAGAAGTGGTATAGCATATAATTTTCTTAAATAAAAGTTAAATACATTTACATAAGGATTAAGCAATCAAGCTGTGAAAAAATAGCTATTTTTTAATTTGAAAATATACTTTATAAACTTATTTTATCCACATTTTAGAATTTAAGCACTTGGATGTTATTCTTATTTTTAAGTAATTATTAATATGAATAATCCGAATGTTAAATTGAAATTTAGTTAATCCGATATAACAAATAACTTTTAGAAAATTGAAAGCAGAAAAAAATCTCTTTAAAGGCACACATGTTGCTTTATAACTGAAATTAATTCTGGAAAGATGCACGGAAAAAAAATCTGGTACAATTACCATACTGTATGGTGATAACATTTTTGGTGAAATAAAAATTTCACAATTTCTGGTTAATAACCTTTAATTTAAACAAACGCATTAATCCATTCCTCAAATAATTTTTCCGTTCATATGGCAACGGTTTACCAGAAATTTTGGTTTTAAAAGTTATAATTCTTATCACCAAATATTTAGTAAAAAATACGAAACTGAAAAGAAAATTTAATCGATTCAATAGTTTTTGTGCCATTCTCTAATGAATCATGATAAAAATTACTAAACTTTACCATTTTTAACCAATTTTTTATCAGTTTTTATATAACTGCACTTTTTTGTTACTTTTACCTGAATCGTTACTTAAGAGCTTCGGTAAAAATTACCGAGATTTTCTTTGTCCCCATAGAGGCAGAAACGCGGTGAATTTTACCTTATACTAATAGTTTTGACCATGCTTTTCTTCTCGGTGCTGCAGCAAAATATAATTAGCATATTTCTTTCTTATTAGTTTGCATTTTATCTCATTTTAATATTAAGATGATAAAAAATTTGAATGTGAATAGCATGAAAAAGAAAACTTAACTACAATGAGTTTCGTTTTTAAGTCAAATGTGAAATGCAATGCATACAAAGCAGCCGCTAGACAATTAAGGGTTAATAAACCGCTTGAGAAGGAGTGGTATGGCATGTAAACTTTTTGTTTAATAAAACAAAATAACCATGTTGCTATAAAGGATAAGATAATCTCTGTGTGAAACAGTAGCCAAATCTCCCATTGAAAGAGTTACGCGTCATTAAATAAGCATTTGGAGATTTCATATCCCTCTTTCTTAATGGCGTTGCAAAATGTTGTCTAAATTTGAATTCTTTTATCTCAATTTATATAAAATATACTTGTTTATGGAAATCGAAAAAAAAACTAGTTAATAAAATATAAATAATGAAAATTAATTAGTGTTAATAAATAAAAGGAAATAAGAAATTTAAAGAAAAAGGATAATAAATAAAATAGCTATTATATGAGCGATTTATTTATTGATTATCTTTATTTATTTAAAATAAACTTGTTTATAGAAATCGAAAAAAAAACTAGTTAATAAAATATAAATAATGAAAATTAATTACGGTTAATAAATAAAATGAAATAAGGAATTTAAAGAAAAAGGATAATAAATAAAATAGCTATTCTATGAGCGATTTATTTATTGATTATCTCTATTTATTTAAAATAAACTTGTTTATAGAAATCGGAAAAAAAAACTAGTTAATAAAATATAAATAATGAAAATTAATTAAAGTTAATAAATAAAATGAAATAAGGAATTTAAAGAAAAAGAATAATAAATAAAATAGCTATTATATGAGCTATTTTATTTATTGATATTTGAAGAGTCACACACCATTTAATAAACATTTTGGCGCTTAATATTCCTCTTGTTCAATGTAATAAAATGTTTCTGAAATTTGTATTTTTTTATCTTAATATTTACAAAAGAAAAAAAAACATACTTGCATATCGATACAAAAAAATACTTATGAACTACAAATGAAGTAATAATGAAATTTGAAACAAAAGGATAATAAATAAAAAATAAAATCAATTTGTTTTCATGCGTTGTTTATTTATTGAACTGAAAAAAAGTTACACGCTTTAATAAGCATTTTGGCATACTTCGCCTTTTCGAGGGAGTTAAATGATTCTGAAAAAAGTATTTTTTAATCCTAATTTTTTCCAAAAAAGAAAAAAACATGCTAGCGTACTGAAATTAAAAAGGATTATAAATAAAATTGAAATAACAATGAAATTTAAGAGAAAAGGATAATAAATAAAAAAAAGGTAACTAAGTTTTGTACATGTAGTTAGTACTTATTTAATGAATCATGAGTCACGTGCTCTTTACTAAGCATTTTGATGTTTCACTATTTTCCTTTTCAATGGAGTAAAATTTTGCTGAATTTTTGTATTTTTTAATCATAATTTTTTTCAAACAAAAGTATACTCGTGTATTGAATAAAAAGAAGTTTAAAAGAATTATATAAAATTATTTCTTAATATAAAAATAAATAAGCATTTGTGACGTTTCATGTCCATCCTTCAAAATAGAACTGTAAAATATTTATGAAATTTGTATCATTCAATCTGAATTTTTTCAAAAAAATACTTGCGTAATTAAAAAAAATGATGATAAATAAAAAAAAAAACAGATAAATAAAAATAGTAATAACTAAGTCTTTTAAAATGGGTCATAAATTGAATGATACTTAAATATAATAGAAAATGAAAAAAAGAAATAGAAAAGCACAATAAATAAAAATAATAATTTTAAATTTGCGTTATTTATTAATTGAGTTTTAAAAAAAAGGTCCGCGTCATTTAAAAAGCATTTTCACATTTCATATTCTTTCTCACTTGAGTTGTTTCTAAAATCTGTAATTTTAACTTCTGATTTTTAAAAAAAATTCTTTCTCTGAAGCTTATTAACTAAGCAAAAATTAGTTTATTATTTGTATTATTCATTTATTGAATCAAAATCAAGCTTCATTAAATAAAAGTATTTTGTCATTTTAAATTCATCAGGATTAAAAATAAAAAGTTGTATTTTTTTCTAATCAAAATATATTTCAATTATTGTAATAATTGAACAAAAATAAATATTAAAATTTTTCAGTCGTATGTAGGACGTTATGTTTCAAAATCTTGTTTATCAAATAGGTATTTACTATACAACCTGCATAACTTAACACAAAAACTGGCCTCTGAAAATTATCAATATGTCAAGGTTTCAATTGTTTCAGAAAAAAAAGAAAAAAAAAATTTTTTTTGTAACTAGTTATTAACACACAATGCCAGACTAAATATTAGGATGCCTTACATATAATAGCTAAAACGTGACGCATGCGTGAAGGATAATTTGGAACGTAATTTTAAATTGTATTTCTTCTTTTCTTTCTTGATACTATAAAAAAAAGTAAATGCGGAAAACAATTAAATTTCTGCTTTTCAAAATCTAATTGGGTATTCCTTTTTACAGTGTATAATATCCTGCCAGTGTATAATATTGAACTATATTTATTACATACACTGAAAAAATTCAGGAAGAAGTTACGGTAAAAAGTACAGACACTCAGGGTGCTGGTACTTTTTACCGTAAAATACATTTTTACCGGAACATGCTTCAGAAAAAAAAATTAATATTCTATAATTTTTACAGTAATAATTAGCCTAAAATAATTCAATCACTATAATTAAATAGATATTACTGCAAAAATTACTGTGAAATATTTTACGGTAAATTGGATTTTGCAGATGATACACCGAAATTGTCAGTACTTTATTCCGTAATTTGATCAGATATATTTTTTTTAAAAGTTTTCAGATTTGTGAAGTTTCCATTCAAATAGATTTTTTTTACCAAAATGTGAATAATACGCAAGGAATTTTTATATATCTTGTATATTTGTTTTATTCATACTAATAGTTTAAGTGATTAAACTATTTGTCCTTTAAAATAAAGTATTGGAAATAATTATTAATTTTTTATAATGAAAATTTCAAAATAAGTTTCTAAAAATTATTCGGAAATCATACATTGAGAAAGCTTGTACGAATTCTCCAAACTATATTTTAAAGGTTTAAAAATAATATATTTTTGAATTTTTTTTTAAAATCCAAACCCAAATATTTTAGATCAAAAGAATGGGAGAAAATTATAACAAACTGTACTACAGTAACAACATATTATATAGGATTTTCCTTTCAAAATTAAGATAATAAGCAAAAATTTTATTTAAAAAAAAATTGATTTTATTGTTAAAATTTTTTTAAAAAATACTAAGAGTGAGTGAAAGTAAGTACCAGAGACAGTTAAGAGCGAGATTAAAAATAGAGAAAAGGAGACAATATGGAAAAACTACCTTCATAAGTCCTCTCACAAAATGTCTAATGTTTAAATTTATAAAATTTAGAACATATTTTAATATTTCCTTTTCAACACAGATAAGAACTAAAATAGGGATAAGACAATTATAACAGAATTTTCCCCCATATGCCTTCCAAACCAAAAGAGCCAAAGATAACTTATGTTCACCAAGAAGCTGATGCATTTATGACATTGAAAATTATACATTTAATTCATTTTGAAAAATGATACATTTAATTCATGATTGATAAAATGATACATTAATTTATAATCCATCATTGATAAATGATGATACATGCAATTCATATTTTTAAAAAATGTAGTTCCCCGGTTTTAAAACCATTCGATTCTCAAAACGTGATTTTTTTTCTTAATAATCAATAATAAAAGTAAAGGAGTAAAAAGTAAATGCTCAATAATTGAAGTAAATGATTCGATTGCTGTCGCAGCAACTCGTTCAACTCTAGTCTGTTATGCGTTCTGTCAATGAAATCGTGCGTTCATCATTTTTAGACTTCGTTAATCATAACGCATCACAAATTTTAATCTTCAAATGAATGTTCCATCTTTGACTTAAGAGGTATTAACTTTAAGCTGGTGTGGAAGGTCTACGTTCGTAAATTAATCATCATTTTCGTAAGTGAAAGTGCCATGGAAGATTACTGCTTGAGACCAATGAAGCGCTTCCATCTGACTGCAAAGTACGTTGACTGCATACTGCTTCGCTCACAATGACTAATACATGTTTAACACCAAAATAGTTTTATGTAATATGGAGGTTAGGGGTGGAATTACATTTTTCAAAGAATTCAAAATCTTGAAAACTTTTACAAATATTTAAGACGTAAACAGTTCCGAGCGTTTTCATGTTCAACGCTTTTAAATGGAAGAGATTGTGGCAATAAAGTGATCTGCCATACTTTTTGAGAAGGTAAAACCTTTAAATAAAACTGTTTCTTAGTATCATTACCTGAGGTATGCTATTACAAATTTCTAGAATATCCTCTAAAAAGAGTGCAATACATATAAATATCTTATGGATTACTTGAAAACTGTTTAATTTCTCTCCCAAGAGCTCACAAAAACTTAAAAACGTACTGTTGTACAATTTAAAATGTGGCTTATCATTTTATTTCTCCAAGGCCCTCAATTTTAAAATTTCAAACAACTACATGGCTTCTTTTTAATTATTCAATAATGACTCAATTTTGATTTGTGTTATTAATACTACTTTTTTATTAACAGTTCTGTTAGCATTCCTTTTAATACAAAAATGCTTATTACTTTCAGTAAAATGTGGATATTTTTAAAATTTCTTTTATTAAATTTTATCCAATTCAGATTTTAAATACTCCCGCTACTTCATACACACTTTTACATTAATAATTTATTGATGATCTAAAATTAATAAAGTTAAAAACTATACGACAGCGTTCTTATATGAAAAAATCTTCAGAATTACCCACCCGTGTAGACCAGTAATAGGAAACTACAAATTAAAAATAAAATGAAAAACGATACAATATTGATGAATGAAGTGTTCTGATATCAAAGAAATCTTTAAAGTTACCCATATAGACCTACAATGGGAGTCTACAAATCAGAAATTAAAAAGAAAAATTAAAATTATACAATATTGCTAAATGAAGTGTTCTAATATCAAAGAAATCTTTAAAATTACCCGTTTACATCAGCAATCAGAATCCACAAATTAGAGATCAATAAAATCAAAAACAAATCAATATGGATAAAAACTTTTGTAATTTTAAAGAAATGCTTAGAATTGTCCGTATATACCTGTAAACAAAACCATAAACGGGAAATCAGAAAAGTTGAAAATGATATGATATTAATGAATGAAGTTTTCTTGAATGAAGGAATTCCTTAAAATTCATCATAAATCAAAGATCAAAACAACAAAAATCAAAAGAAAAAAGCAAAAAGAAAACACGACCAACAAGAATCAAAACTGTCAACATCGATACATCACTGATGATTTAAGTTTTTTTTTATGGGAAGTTTTTGAATCAAATAGTATTAATTTGAATCTATTAATTTTATTTGATTCAAAAATGCCCCATTAGAAGATTTGATTCTTCATCAGTAACGTATTCATTGCTGATAGTTTTGATTCTTAATTATTTATCTTAAATGCAAATATGTTGAAAGTAGTGAAACTACTCAAAAATGTGAAATATTATTTTGGCAATGTCTGTTTTCTTTTATAAAATGAATATAGCTTATTGGATTCAATTGTAAAGTAATTTTTATTAAAAGACAATGCAAATGACATTTGACACACTAATTAGAGTCACTGTCCTATTTATACATTCAAAAACAATTCATTCCCATTAAAAAAAGTAAGAAAGAAATGCTGCATAAATCTGTCTGATCAACAAAAGAAACATTAAGAAAAGTAGATAATAAAATTAATGTAGCACCAATAGGATGGGCATGACTTCTGGTCATAGGTCACACGGATGTCTAGACCAATTTCAAGCTCTATTGACTATATAATTGTAAATTCTTCTCAAACACTATAGTCATATATTGTTGGTGAAGATAGTCTGAAGTGTCTAAGGCTGAAATTAAGCGATTCTTAATCAGGTGAATGAATCAACAGCATTTGAATCCCGTGTGAGACAGAAAACAATAAGAAACATTTTAAATTAAGTAATTAAAAAAAACCTCTCTTAAAAGTTATTTTTCTTATCTTCTTCTAAATTATCTTCAGACAAACAAGCTTTATAATTAAGTACAATGAGTTTTTTTTATTAGATTAGTTTAAGAGGTATGCAAAAAGTGGAATTAACATTAAGGGGTTCCGAGATTTCAACCACTTTCCTGATCAGATTTTTTAGATTGCGGCTACCCCTCATATTTTGGGGGTCGATAAGAAAAGGAAAAGTCATGGTGGCTCAAGAGATAGAGCACTCGCCTCTCAATGAGGAGACCCAAGTTTGAATCTCAGCGATTACTGGTCGATAGCACCCGGCTTGTAACGATTATAGTGCTGACGTAAAATATATCCAGTTGTAGACGGATCATGGGTTAGACTCCTGCTGTTGGGCTAACAATGGGAAGTTTATGTTATTTTCCTCTCCATGTAACGCAAATGTGGGTTAGTTTCATTAAAAAGTCCTCCACGAAGGCTATTTTGTTCCAATGCTTGATCAAGAAGCTCCCTAGTCTTCTGAGTTGGGTTCAAAATTACAAGGTTACGGAGTTGAACATTGGTAGTCGTAAACTCTAAAATTGCGTCTAATGTTCAACGACGATTATAAAATAAAATAAAATTTCATTACTTGACGTATCGTTTGCAAAGATTAGTTGGAATATTTAAAGTTAAGTTCTCGAACTATTTAAGCTTAAATCATAGTACGAAAAAATCCAAACATTAAATCAAAAGTTTTTAAGGTGTGTGTTTTTTTGTGCACTGTGCATCTGATATATAATATTGTATATTGTATTGTATACAATATTCCTTTCTCATTCAAGTATATCATTGGTAGTAATGTAAAATCATCGGAAGTGTGACATGGCCAATCTTTGTAGATCGTCCCAATGTCTATTCGAATTTTTCAAGCTCTATTGACTCTAGCCACTAATACTCTAACAACATCGTATCCAATATTAGAACCACAGATAGCAATATTAAAACCACAGATAGTCTTTGGAGGTCAGGTGAAGTGGTTCATAACCTCGTGAATCAACGATGTTGGAATCTAGAGGAAGACAGAAAAAGAAATCGTCGCCTCTACCTTAGAAGACGAAAAAATGACCTGCAGAGGTGAAAGAAACAAGTTGAAGGGGAATAAAAAAAAAATATTCAGAAACACCTCTATGAGATATTTCGTCAATGGGCACGACTCATCTAAGGTTGATCGACTCCAACGACCTGTCTTTACCTTTCCGTTTGTGACAATGCAGAGGATGGGCTTCTTGTTGAAACAGATGATGCATATTAGAACGATATGTTTGTTTCTACAATTGCGGACTTCATCAAGTTATGGAATTGTTACAATAAGATTATTCGAATGACGGACAGGAAGCCAGATTATTCAAATTTCCGATTGCATTGACCAGAAAGTAGGTCGTGGTAAAGAAGTCTCTAATTGAGTGTATTGAAATAGGATTTATGTTAAAAATGAGTACTCAAATATGTTGTGCTTATTGCAAAATTAGTCGTATTTTAGTTTAAAATTTATTTTTACGACCTCAGCTTTTACTCAGTAGAATATAAATGTAAGAATAATATTAAAAAAAAAACAACTTTGACTTGTGCTTTGAAAATTTCTCTAATCTCTAGATACAAAGATGATAAAAAAGTTAGTAAACTAATAATGTTATAATTTTAATCAATTTTCTTTTTTCTAAAAAAAAGTTGATAGTTAAACCTGTACTGTAAAAAAATTAATCGCTAATTAACTTAAATTAAATAATAGCTTGAACTTTTTCACTAATATACTATATATTATAGCACTTCTATTGGATTAGAGTAAATAATAAGAATAAAATCATAATGAATTTAGCAGTTCTCATGGAACAGAGTAAATAATAAGAATAAAATCATCAGAAATATAGTTTCAGTTTAAAAACCGCTATTGGTAAATAACTTTTTAGCGTTAATAACGCCACTAGCAGAAATGATACACATTGCATTAAAAATATAATTTTTCGGACATTATAGTTTATTTGATAATGTATTTGAGCGATATGTTATTTTTATTTGAAAAGAATAAATGAAGAGTATCTCGGCAATTATAAATTTCATACAATCAAGTAACATGTATGATTCATTTAATTTATGGCGCAATATGTACTATTTCTGCATCAAAAAATCTGGACATTAAATGTAAAATTGTTAAATTGAGAGAAAATATAATCTTTAAATTTTCTTATATTCATACCAAATTTTTTTTTTCTTACTGTTTTTATGCTTACTTAACATGACTTTTCGAGATTTGTCGACAAGGAAAATAATAATAATAAAAAAAAACATTGTTAAAGTGTTTTACACTAGAAGCAAATCGATTATTTTAAATTATTTATATCCTATTGACATGAAGAATTATTTGAGATTTAGAACCAACAAATAATTTAAATATTTTAAATGTCATTAAACTTTCTTAACAAATCGTCAATTTAGTGACATTTTTCCAAATTATCAAAATCACTGCCTTATTCTCATTTTTTTTTACAAATTTTTATGTGTCCAGATAATACAGCGTTGGGATAAGTTTTTAATATTGAAAAATTAGACCACAGACGCTTTTTATTTTCACAAAACTGTGGCTTTACTCGATATTGACGTTTTGCGCCATTTTAAGAATCAGTGATTGACAGCGCTGGCTTTAGATAGGCTAAACTTGACTTATCAGTTATAAGTAACTACTGAAAACTCACAGAAGTTATGAAAATCTACGACATTATTGTCTATTCTATGCATTTTAATTAAAATTTCATGAAAAAAAATTTTCAATTTGGAAATACTTTGATTACTAGGAATAAATAAAATGAAAATATAAAGCTATTTCAGATCATATTTTAGTTTTCTTGTGAACAATACACCCTGAAACTTAATTACTTTATTACAAAACTGGCCAGTAAATCTATTTAAAAAGAGTTTTTTAAGGTGTTAACTCTTATGTTAATCGTAATTTAAACATTTTCACATTAAAAGCACTGGCGTAAATGGTGTGAAGAAACTTATGACTTATTTTTTCTTTGTTTTAAAGTTGAATTTCTTGAAATTCAAGATGGAATATATTCCTTTTGAATTTAGAAATCGAGTTTTATTCTATGATGTTTGTAATAAAAATGCAAATTTTNAAAAAAAAAAAAAAAGAAAAAAAAAAAATCCCATCTTTTGCAAAAGAGAAAGCAATCTATTTTGAATCCTCAAGATTTTAACTATTTCCATTCAGTCTTTAGAGTTAGAGGACAAAAAATTTTTTTTAACAAGTTAGAAATTGAGTTCCATGCAAAAACATTCCGTGCTTTTTGAAAACATAAATAAAACAACATTTCAGATCATGTTTAAAGTGATTTTGACATCAATGAAATATCTTACAGAATTCAACCGCGTAATTCTATCTTACAACAGTCTTTTCTAACAATTAACAAACTTTCTTTTTTGTGTCCAATAAACAAACAAGCAACTTCATTTCTTAAAAAAGTCATTTACTCTTGAAAAGTGGGTGTAAATGTATGAGGTAAGATTGGAATTGAAAGTTTTGAATGCTGTGGGCGAAGTCGCTTAAAAAGTATTGAATAAAAAGGGAGTTAACCGTGATCAAGGTTGGAAAGCAAGTCTGATGAGTGTAACATAAGTAAATGTCTTAAGGTCGTGCGTGAGATTTTACTGACAAACCCTTTTTTTGGAAGAAGGTCATTGTCTCATATAATTAAGTGAAAGTTTCAAATCAAGTATGTCTTAATTAGATAATTTGAAATGCTTTCTTTTTTCATCTTTGACTTCAAATGTAGATGCGTTTCATACAATTTGAAAGAATTCCAAAGTTTTTAGTTTCCGTCTTCGGATTATATACTTAATTACGTACTTAATACTATAATTATAAGATTTTGATTATTTACCAGGTCATAAACTCTAGATGAGTGCAATTCAAATAGATTTCTATAGGTGGTGTGTTTGTTTTTCTGACAGACCCCTTTTTGGAAGAAGATCATTATCTCACTTGTGAAAGTTTCAAATCAAGCATCGTAATTAGATTATTAGAAATGCTTTCTTTTTTCAACAATTACTTCAAATGTATATTATTTCACTCTATTTAAAAGCATTTTAAGGTTTTTATACTCTGTTGCAAGTTAAGAAAAAACCATCATTGCTATGGAGAAAGCCTGTTTGCATCTAAGTCCACGCTAAATGGATGTCAAACCCCCTGCACAAACATATATCAGCATCGCCAACTCTTGAAATGACGTTGCACAGCCTCTTTTTTGCTTGATTTCTTATTAACAAAAATAAGCAATAAACAAGTAATAAAAATTATATCTAAAAATCATAACAAATACACGTCTTTCTGCGCATGTAAAGAAAGAGAATAATAAACATTGTTTCTTGTTTGCATGTGTTCTTGCAGATAATTTTTTTCCTACAGCGAAATAAAAGTAAAAATTCCTTATCTCGTATTTGATCTGCTAAGAGCATGTTAACGTAAAACGCGCCATTTTTAGAGGTCCAATCAAACCCAATACTCTTGTAACGTTATATAGTAGTTTCGTTTTCAAGAACGAATGTTCTTAGTACTTATCGAAATACGTCGCCAAGTCTAGGATTCTAACAAGACTAATGACCCGTTTTTAATAATTCTGTAATATATATCATAAAAGACAG
Organism: Parasteatoda tepidariorum; assembly: GCF_043381705.1. Classification (NCBI taxonomy): domain Eukaryota; kingdom Metazoa; phylum Arthropoda; class Arachnida; order Araneae; family Theridiidae; genus Parasteatoda; species Parasteatoda tepidariorum. The sequence continues at coordinate 72,114,382 of NC_092211.1, read as the reverse complement.
CTCGAATTGAATTTCTACCTGACGTGTTTAACTTTTAAAAGCTTTTATATTATTTTGAAAGCATATTTGCATAATTTGATAACGAAATAAAACGGAACTATATGCAGTCGTGGATGAGTACTTAAATCCTAAATCACAATAGTCTTTTCTTAATTTGCAACGGAGTGTAGTTTATTTCTCCAGATTATGTACTTAATATTAAGAGATTTTGATCATGAAGAAGATAATGTAATGCAGATGAATGTAATTTAAGTAAATACCTTACGGACGCACGTGCGATTTTTTGACAAACCAAATTTTTTCGGGAAGTAGATCATTGTCTCACTATTAAGTGAAAGTTTCAAACCAAGTGTGTCTTAATCAATAGCATTAGATTATTCAAATGAAGCTAAGTAATTCTAAAATTAGATTAATGTTGAAGAAATCTCCTTTTTTTCAAAATTTCATTTAGAATCTTTTTACACTGATATTTAATGTGTATTTAATCGTTCTGCCATTTGTTTACTCCATTATAGTAATATCTATTGTTTCCAAAAATGAAAAAGGAATTGAAATATTAAATAAACTATATGTACATTCCACAATTTATCAAAAGGTATTTTAATGCGCCAAAAAAAAATTAAAATTAGATTTTATTGCACCTTCGCGGTAACATTATTTGTGTATATTTTTGAAAAATATTTCCTGTACTTAAGTTTGAAAATATATTTATTATTATAACAGAAATTCTTTGATACAAATAAGTAGAATATATATAAGTGTTTATTCTTTAGGCTACGAGCCTAAAGAATGGATATACAACAACAATGATTAAGTTATTTAAGTCTAAAGTAAATAAATAGAATGTTTTCAAAATATCACTTAAAACATGTTTTTTCACTGAAGTCCTCAATTACGAACCAGTTTCCAAACTATACTTAAAATCATTTCCGCTTCTATCCTTCTCTTTATAACAGTGAAGATTTCCGTTTTGCGTTAAATTGTATTTTTTAATCATCTTAACAAGAAATAGTTTTTAAACGCTTGGATGAACTTTCTTTTTTTACCCATCTGGCAATGGATGAAACGTCAACTTTTAACCTCATTCAAACGACCAGGACTTGTTTACCGGTTGAAGAACGTGGTATCTAACGAAGGTGAAAAGAACAGCTCATTTGCTCTGAAGAGAGAGACAAGAACGTTTTGAGAAACGTGAGTAAAAACATACCCGGAAAAAGGCTTCAATTCAAATAAACAAAAAGAAAAGAATATTCAAAAAAAACAAAACGATTATTTTGCATCGCTTTTTACGATAAAAAACTTTTTTGTGGCAACCGTAATACTGCTGCCAACACTTCGAAGAGTAACAGTTTGTTTTCATCTCTCAGTCTGATAAATATCGTTTGACAATAGCTCTTACTTCACTTCACTTCCTTCAAAGATCTAATTAATTGAAAGAGAGATACTAAATATTAGTTAGCGTTCTTTTGTTTTTATTTTCTTTCAAATCTTTTGTTACGGTGGCGATTCATTGTATGTCATCAAACAATAGTGATTCCAGGGGTGAAACTTCACAAATCAATGGAATAAAATTGGTACACAGAGCAGAGGCTGTTTCAGAGTTTCAGTTTCGTGGTAGAGCTTTGATTCAACCTCTTTCTAAAGGGAATTGTTTGATTCTGATTAAGAATTAGAGCCGTGAATAATCAAAAATCTTCTTATCATTAATAAAAGATCTAGGTTAGAAAATGAAAGTAAATTTAAAAAACTGAGAAAATTCAGAATGCTTAGAAAATTTGTTAATTATGATTGTTTGTGCAAAAACATTCCCGAGATTGAAAGATAAAATGTTTCGTAATATTTGAACAAAAATGAATGTTTCAGAATTTCTCCATTCACTATCTTTACTAAAGAAGTGTTTAAAAAAATTGCAATTATACAATCATATTCAATATTAACACTGTTTACTTAGATAATATAACAAACGAGAAATGAATGTAAGTTGAAATTACACTTATCCAAATATTGATGATTGTTTAACCATATTATTGTGCAAAAGTGCTGTAACCATAATGCGGTGTTAGGTTTAAGCTAATCATAGTCAAGATTAAAACACACAACGAAATATTATCATTTGCTCCAACCGACAATAAAAATCATTTAATTTTAACATGATATCAACAAGCGTTTTTCAATAATTTTTATCAAAATACATAAGCTATGAAATTCAAACATATTACGGAAAAAACGGTGGAAATCCTGTTTCTGAAATTTGTAATAATTAGAAAAGAAAGAAGATGGCTGAAAGTAGTACACATTTAGAAATTCCGGTAAGTAGTACCGGGACTCAGCGTGCCAGTACATACCGGAGAATCAATTTCTACAGTAACATTTTACGAAACCAAAATCTGATATACTTTTAAAGTAATATTTACTCCTATATCACGGTAAAAAAATTAATTCTACTGTTAAAATTACGGTATAAAATTTTACGGTAAAAATATATTTTTAATTAAAATAGATTTTACGGATACTGCACTCAGGGAGGCAGTTCGGAATTTTTTTTACAGTGTCTGCACAATGACAGGCACTGTAAAAAAAAATTCTAAAATTTGCAGTAACTGAAAAATAGAATGATCCAAAATATTATGCATAAAGCCCATTTTATTTTTTTTTAAAAAAATGATCAAAAGTCGTAACTATAAACGACATTGATTTAAGGCAATTCAAATATAGAGCACATTAAGAGCAATCAATCACAATTTATTGCAATAATATTTGTTGGAATTTGTAATGATTGGGAAAAAATGATGGTTGAAAGTAGTACACTATAAAAAATTCCGGATCAACTTTCCGGTAAGTAGTACCGATACTCAGGGAATCAGAACTTTTTACTGTAAAATTAATTTTTACTGCAACGTTTTACGAGAACAAAAATTCTGGCTTACTTTTAATAAAGTATTATTTACTGTAAAATCACTGAATCACTGAAATAAAGTAAATTCCACTGTTCAAATCGCGGTAAAAATTCTACGGTAAAAATGTATTTTATATTAGAATGGATTTTATGAATGCTGCCCTCAGGGTGCCAGGTTTTTACCATAGTTTAATTCAGATTCATAACTTAATTCAGACATTTTAATTAATTAATAATTTAATTTTACCATAATTTAATTTATTTCTGTCATAATTTTTTACAGTGTTTGCGCAATGTATGTTTTCAAAATTTGCAATAACTGAAAAATAGAATAATCGAAAATATTATGCATAAAGCCCATTTTATTTTTTAAAAAAAGAAAATGGCCGAAAGTAGTATGCATAAACGACAGTGATTAAGGACAGTTCAAAAATAGAGTACATTACGAGCAATCAATCACAATTTTCTGCAATAATATTAGGGTCATCTTAGAGGAATATGAAAACTCCTTTAGGGGGTACATAGACCTAAAATTTTAAAACCGCAAATGGAACACTGTCTGCAAAAACGAATCTAAAACCAATTTTAGGCGAAACTGCGTCATATTAATATACTTTAAATTCTTTTTCAACCAATAATGCTTCTAAACAACTCAACTTTAATTTTTCTAAATGTTCTTTTTGGTTCCAGGAGGAATTTTTCTTTCTTTTTTACTCTTCTGTTAATGTAGTAGCTTCTACTTTTACGTGTAATGAATATAACCTGTATTGATTCGATCATTGTTTAAAAGCTGATAAAGAGTTATTTGTCGATATTTGCCATTTGTATGAACAAAAATTAAACTGTTGGAAATTTCAAAACATATTGAACCTTAACATCGTTCTAACTGATGGTATGATAATATAATGCTGGGTTTAATCATATTATCGTATTTCTTAAAATTTATTACACAGCACTTGAACGGAAACAATGGTTTAATTTTGCACCTGATTAAGGAATAAAGCAAATTAAGGAATTATTGAGGAGGTTGCAACAAATTTATACCGTAATATGGTTTAAAGTATAGTAATACTATGGCTAAAAATTTAATTGATTTTTTTAAGGGTGTAAGTTCAACAAAAGCAACAAAGACTTTTCATTTTAATTCTGTGATTTGATAGCTTTTAATTAAACAAATTAATCAATTTTTTTCACTTCAACAACTATCAATTCGGTGTGTTTATAAAAAATAGGAAAATCTAGTATAAAATAAAATTCATTTACTTATGAAAAATGGAATGGAACGAAGGTCAAATAGAAGAGATTAAATGAAAAGAAAAATAATGAATTTTCATTTCAATTTATGTGAGGAAAAAAAACTGTACTGTGCGCAAAATAAGAAACGGACCACCCTGTATAACTTTTGATCTAATGATCGGATTTTCACGTTTTAGGACTCAATCTTAATGGTTACATGGGATGACGACAAATAAGTGAATTAAATAGTGAAGACGATCTTTTAAGTTACGAAATCAAATACAAAATCGTACTTTCTCTGAATAAACATACTTTTTTTTCCGACAAACTTGAAGTTTGATTTCTGGCCTACAAAATATACGGAGTAGCCGCAATCTGAAAAATATGGTTCATATAGTTTGGTCAGGGGAGCTGTCCAAAGTTTGGTTAATTTTACTTTTTGTGTATTCGCCATATTTCTTTTAGAGAACCTTTTAGGAGAGTTTAATAATTTTTGCTCACAATTAGGAAATTTTTTTATGCACAGATAATTTCATAAATGATTCATATAATTTTTAGCAAATATTTATTATTCTATTTAATAACGCTCAAAAGCCAGTTTGTATTGAAAAGCATAGATTTTTTACACTATTTTAAAGAATTTAATTTTGAATGGCAAAATACAAAATTTGAGCGAAATCGGTCGAATAGTTCCTGAGAAATTGAATTTTAAAGAACTACTCTCTATATTTTGGGGGTCAGAAATTCGAATCCGTTATTAGAGAGAAAAGATGTCTATTCAGAAAAAGTACGTTTTTGTGTCTGATTTCGTAACTTAAAATATCGTCTGCACTCATTAGTTAGCATAGTTGAAATCACCCTCCTGACTCCTAAAACGTGAAGATCTGATCATTAGATCAAAAGTATTCAGTGTGGTGCTTATTTTTTTATCGTGCGCACACAGTACTTAAAGTACAGCTTGTGTACATACAAATATAGAAAAATTGAAAGGAAAATGAATTTTTATTTTTGCGTTATTGAAAATTTCATGGAATTCCCACTAAAACATTGAAAAAGAATTTAATGAAGCTTTTAAGGAGATCGTCAATTTCATAAAATCCTTTTAAATTCCATTTCTTTTGTGAATGAAAGATCATAACAAGAAATACACAATAGATATAGTAGATAGCACTGTGTCCAGTCAGGAAATATCTTCTCCATTTATAATCAGAAAACAAATAAACAGGATTCGTATTTCCCTAAATTAATTATTTCTATTGATTCATTGTCTTTGATTCTGACGCATTGTTCTTATTTTTAAAAGACCATCGCCAAGAATGTGAAGGACGCCAAGTTCTTTGCAAACAAAAATCTGTTGTCGGAACACCATCCTTTTATTAAGATTTGCAACCGGTATTAAAAACAAATAAACATCTTGCCGCATATTGTTTTTCCCTTATAACAACCAATTCTCCAAGTTTACATTAGTTTTTACTCAATATTCTCAAGGATTTTATCATCAAGGATTTCAAGAATCATGCTTTGTCAATATACAAGCAAATCAGTGAAGCATCAAAGATGTAATATTGGTCGTCTTTTCTTATTTCATATGAAGTTAATAACACCAAATAAATAATAATTTTTTTAACTAATGCAATTCATTCAATTTCATGCAATTAATTAATGGGAATTTGAAGTTTTTGTACACACATTAATGAATCACAAGAATATTACTTAATGATAAAGCAAAAAATCAATTCCAAAAGTTCATGGAGGTCCCAACCGCCATTGCTTTCCGTACAAGCTAATACCAATAGATCTGAATCTGGGTGAGCTTCAAATCTTCACTGGGGATCGGACCGTAACCCGGACCCTAGTCCTTCACACAAACAGCTCAGTACCAAATAAAATTCCATCGCTCTTTTAGTAGCAGATAAGTTTTATTATTAAACAAAATCTTGACCCCATTTAATAATCAAAAAATTTTCTTTATTGAAAATTCGCTCATCCTAAAAAAAAAACAACTAGTCAGTGCGTTACAACTTGGGAAAGTACAAGCAAATTGAATAATTTTTCTTGAGTATGGGCCTAGTTTTCATCCCTTCAGTGGGTCGATAAATGAGTACCAAGCATGCTTGGGAACTAAACACTGGGGGTTCCGCGTTCGACTGACCACCTAACCAGAACATCTGCTCTCGCACCCCAGAGCCTAAGGTCAAGAAAAGTGAGATGGGCACAGTAGGCATTGGCCCTCTATGGGCTGTAGCGCCACTGAGTTTAGTTTTTTATGGGCCTTTAGAGAGTAATGTCCAGTCCTCAACGAAAATTGAGTCCTAGTTGATACAGTAGTTTTCGACTCATGGTATTTGAAATTGCGAAGGGACCAAAGAGAGGGAGCTTATATCTAAATGAGGTGACCCAGGTTTGAATCCCATCGTTGGTTAATTGATACAAATTCTGCACCTGTCTCTCACAGACCACAGTGCTGATGTAAAATATCCTAGATGGTAAACGGAGAATGGATTAGAATTCCCTTGTTGCTAGGCTAATTGTGGGAGAATTTTAGTTGTTTTCCTTTTCTTGTAAAGCAAATGCGGATTGGTTCCATCAAAAAGTCCTCTACGAAGTCAATTTTGTCCTAATGCTTAATCCATGACTTCCCTTGTTTTCTGGATTGGGTTCAGAACTACAAGACTACGAAGTTGAACCATGATAGTCATAAACTTAGAAAAGGATTTGCTGTTCAATGCCGGTTATAAATAAAATATAAATGGTATTCAAAATATCTGACCCTAAAACCATAAATATTTGTATTTTTACAGTTTTAAGTATGAAAGGGTCATAAACAAAACTGATACAGTACCTCCAGATGCTTTGCAAAGATACATTTTGAAGGGGGTCTTAGAAAAAGTGAGGCAAGATCGGGTAGCTAAGATTCGAAGGCCAGTAGAAGCTGAACTGTTCGAAACTGTTAGATTAAATCTAGATATTCATTGTTTATTTGTGTACTATACATCATTCCTGAAAATTCATGGATATACTTTTTTCAAAAATGTTTTTTTTTTATTAAAAAAGTCAAATTATCCTGTCTGCTAGTATAAGACCGGATGCACACGTTAACTGTACAGGAAAATTGCAAATACTGGAATTTCAGGGAAAAAGTAGCGGGTATTTTTATTTTATAGGACATTTTAAGAGTATTATGCATGTAATTTACAAGTAGTTATTTTCTTCTTACTCCGCTGCACTACAGCTTTTGTGGGTTTAGAATAAAGAAAATTCCAGCTAGTGGCAAGAACGAGTGGTAACCGGTCTTACCCAGGGAGCTGAAATTTTATTTTTATTTTATAACCATCGTTGAACAGCAGACCGAATTTTATGGGTTTACGACTACTAATGTTCAAATCCGTAACCTTGTAATTTTGAGCCTAATCCAGAAGACAAGGGAACTCCTGGATCAAGTATTGGGAGAAATTTACTTTCGTGGAGGACTTTCTGATGGAGCTAATCCGCATTTGCGCTACATGGAAAGGAAAGCCACGAGAACCTCCCACGGTCAGCCTGACGGCAAGGGGACTCTAACCCATGATCCATCTACCACTGGGGATATTTCACGTCAGCACTGTGGACGGCGCAAGCCGGATGCGGAATTCGTATCTATTGGGATTCGAGCCCGGTTCACCTCACTGAAAGGCGAACGCTCTATCCCCTGAGTCATCGCTGCTCAGGGAGCTGAGATTATCGAAACGAAGCAGGTCAGGGCTACAATAGGACTAAATCCTTATTTGGATAAAAAAGTTTTAATTATGTGAAAATATTTAAGGCACGGAAATAATTATAATAATTACAAAAAAAAACAAATAACTAAATAGAAAACTTTTTTTGGAATAAAACATGAAACAAATAAGCTGTTTTATTTTTATTTTGTATCTTCAATGGTTGACTACAATAGATATAAAAAGAAATTGGACTACATCTAAGAAAGATTAAAAAAAATTATTTTACATCTGGTTTAAAGTTAGTTTCATTTACTTAATAAAAACAATAAAATTGTTTTTATTGGTCACGAGGTTCCATTTTAAAAGCAATTGGGCATTCCTTCACGGAATTCTATTTCGTGAAGGGTTATAAAAAGTTCTATTCCTATTTGCATACCATTATTAGTGAACCGTTTCCAAGAAAAACAGATTAATTCTAGTTTCCACAATAGAGGTAAACTTCAAATGAAATAATAATTGTTTTGGTAACCTGACTTTTTTAAGTAATTAACATCTTTTCTAAACAAAATATTTAAATTAGACTCATTTTTAGCGGCATAAAAAAGAAGAAAAACTTTAAACTTTTGTTTAATAAGCATGCAGTTACAGTTAACTAACTTTTTAATTTAATCTAAATAGATTTTTAAATGTTGATTTCAAGAATTGCCAACTGTTTATATTTCAATATGTCAATGATCGTCTTTTGCTTTTAACTAATAAAAATTGAATTTAGTTAAAAAAAACTTTTGTGCTCAGTTTTCTTTATACCATAACTTTCGGTGAGCAGCCGACCCAATGTTGAGTTTACGACTACCGATGTTCAACTCCGTAGCCTTGTAATTTTGAGCCCAATCCAAAAGACGAGGGAACTCCTGGATCAAGTATTGGGAGAAATTTGCCTTCGAGTTTTTTTTTTTTTTTTTATAGAACTAACCCGTATTTGTGTTAAACCATGAAAACCTCCCACAAGTAGTCTGATGTCTAGTGGAGTCTAACCCATGATCCGTTTAACACTGAGGATATTTTGCGTCTGTTCTGTGGTCGGTGCGAGTCGTGTGCGGAATTCGTATCGACGAGCCATCACTGGGGTTCGATTGCTCTCGACCCGATTACATCATTAGGAGGCGAGCGTTCTACCCCCCCCCCGAGCTTCCCCTGCTCTAAGTACTCATTGTGAAACAATGACAAACCAGAAGAAAGTCGACAAACTGTGTTTCAAAGATTTGTAAAAAAGTCTTTAATATCAGTTTTTGAAAATATTTCGGTGTTATATTCAGCCGAAATGTAACATTGTGTTTGAAATATATAATTATAAATCCTACAAATTGATTTACGAATATGTATTTCTAAATCAAAAACTAAATATTTTCAATATCAATGTTATTAAAAAAGTTTTAAACGCTTTGCTCACATTACAGTTAAAACGAATTTTATGGGCAGATACTTATTTGAAATTTTACATTTTAAATACAAAATAGGAAGAAAAAAAAAATTCCGAGCAGTTACAATGGGAGATATAGAGAGTTACCATAACAGTAATACACTGTTAGAATTTTCCTTCTAAAATTATGATAAAATAACCGGTATCAGTCTGTCTATCCGATTAACCGTGAAGTTTACGGTAAAGAATATTTTTTACCTTTACGATTTTGAAACCGTTTACAACTAGTATGGTTATAAGACCATGAATACAAAACTATACGGTTTTTCAACCATTTACAACTAGAAGGGTTTCAAAACAGTAAAAAGGAAATTTAGCTGGACATAGGAGCTCGTCTTTTCATTAGGTAATTGGCTTTCGATAGTACAGAATACAAATTAAGTATTGTAGGACACTGGAAACTCTTCGTGTGTTGAAAAGAATGGAGGAAATATTGTGGTGTCAATGCTGGGAATCGAACCTCAGTTCTGCCTGTCATGGAAATGACAGATTTGCCCTCTCGGTTTCATTAGGTGAACTTAGATGGCGCGATGAAATTCTGGTTCTTTAACAGTATTAAGAGAAAGCAGTTAATAGACAATTTTTCTCACAGTTAATAGTTCGGATACCATCTTATTTATGGTTATCTGACTGTTTTCTTTGAATACGGTAAAATAACAATTAAATAAATTGTAATTTACCCATTTTTTTCCTAGAAATTACTGACAGCGTAGTAAACCTAATTTTTCTATTTTAGGAGCTTAATATTACATGATATTAACTTCCATGTTTTTTTTTAATAAAATCAATTGTTATATTCGATATTTAAAGAAAATAGGAAGAAAAAAATCATATTTTTATTATTTTTCACAAACTTTTTGAGATTTACCGACCAAGATCAATGATCTAAATTTATCTTGCTCAAATTATTAATCTATATATAATGATAGATTAGAGGTGTGTTAGTTACCCTAGAAACTAGTTAAATAATCGAAATACCTCTTTTTCTAGCTTTAAACCTCTCATGATGTTTTTATTTCTTTCCAGACGTATATTTGCGAATTTATTGTTGATTTTATAACAACTATTGAAACCTTACTTTATGTCTACGCGAAAGCTTTTACGTTATTACATTTACGATGATTTTAAAATTTAACTTTTTTTCATCTTAAAATGTGAGAAGAACGGCTTCTTTTTAGAAAAACCAGTCAATTTAAATAGACGAATTCAAATTTTATTTTGTAAGTAACTACAACGTGTATTTTAAATAATTTTTAATGCAGCGCAATTTGGTACAGTTGAATTCGGTAAGTTGCAAAGCTTAATGCACGTGGGTAAAGTTGTTTAAGTTGAATAACATATATATAAGTATATAGTTGAATAACATATATACGTTATAAAGTTAAACAGGTAAAGTTGAATGCACTTTGGAACAATTACTGCTTCACTCGAATAAGGTAAGTTGTAAACTAAAATTGATAAAGTTGAACAAAGAGGGATGTAAACTTAATTTGATAAATTGAATAAGTTACATTAAAAATTTCAGTTGTAAAGTTACTGCACGGAGGTAACATTCTTGTCAAATTAAATTTTCAAATGTTTTTAATTTAAGTTAGTAAAATTATTCATGAATACTCAATAATATTATTAAATGAATAGAATTCTGAGAACATTAATTAAAAAAATTATTAGGTTAAAAAAATTTCAAATTGTTATTCGAGAAAATTTTTTTACGGAGTAATAATATGGCTGTAATTTTTATCAGCATTGTGATCAGATGTGATATTAGAATATTCATTAAATATATGAAAGAAGCAGGAATTATTGAGTTTAAATTTTTAACAGGTATTTTTTTTTTCTAGTCATAATTGGCGTAACCTGACCATGCTGGAATAAGCAATTAAATATCGTCTTTATTTACCTTTTTTAGTGTTATTTATTCAATAACAGTATTCATTTCTTATTTTATTCATTTATTTCTTCGTATTTATTTATTTATTATTATATTATTTTTATTATAATCGGCATAGTCTTAATATTCTATGAATATTATGACAAACAATTGCTAGAAAATTACACCGGATTAAATTTGATTAACACTAGATTGCAAAAGGAAGTCATTTTGACTGCTTTTTAATTTCAATTAGGAAAACAATGATGACACAATTTCTTAGAATTTTGTGACTTTTTGTGCAACATATAATTTTTTTAGTGTTAATATTTACAAATAATTTGTTATATAACCGAAAATAATATCAAAAATATTAAAAATTAATATTAAACAAATTTCTTTATACATTAGTTATTCTTTCACAATGCAGTCCTTTTGACTGCTTTTGGGCAATATAGGTATTTCGGTCATTATAGTGTTAAAAAGCTTTATTTCTGAAATGGCTATGAAGAGAGCGTTATACTGCTGATTAAAAAAACTACAACTAATTAAACTAATTAAATTAAAAACTAGTGAAGTTCACAGTTTTTAATAACGTATTTAAAATGATATTACAAGTGCGAAAGAAAGAAACTGAATTCAAAATAGTTAAGTNTGGGATAAAATAATCTTCAGAACTTAGTGAGGACTTGTATGAAATAAACTTGCATTTACGTTACATCAACACAAAAAAACATGCTCACCAACAAAAGGATTAGTCATGTTTGTCTATAAGAGCCGTGGGTTGAAAATATGACAACCTTTTAATTTTATATAACACCGTTTAAAAAAACTAAAACACCTTCGCTAAAAAAAAAAGTCTAAAACACCGTTGTTACAAAAAGTCTAAAAACACCGTTACTAAAAAAAGAGCTAAATACACCATAGTTAAAAAAAAACCTTAAAGACACAGTTTAAAAAGAAAAAAACCTAAAAGCACCGTTGTTAAAAAAAATTTTAAAAAACCGTTGTTAAGAAAACCCTTAAAACACAGTTAAAAAATCTAAAAGCATCGTTGTTGAAAAAAACTAAAAGCACCGTTTTTAAAAATTCATAAAAAAACTGTTGTTAAAAATACATAAAAAAAACTGTTGTTAAAAAAAACACCGCTATTAAAAAAAACGTTAAAAACACCGTTGTTAAAAAAACTAAAAAACACATTGTTAAAAAAAACTATGCTATTTCATCCTCAAATCGACAATAGAGAGCCTCGGTGGCTCAGGGAATAGAGCGTTCACCTCCCAATGAGGTGACCGAGGGTTCAAATCCCAGAAGTGACTGGCTGCTCCCGTCTCGACCGACCACAGTGCACAGTGTCAGACGAATCATGGGTTAGATACCCCTTGCAGTCGGGGTAACCGTTGGAGGTTTTCGTAGTTTTCTTCTCCATGAAATGCAAAAACGGGTAAGTTCCAAAAAAAAATTTCCAATATACTTCAATGCTTGATCCAGGTTTTCTGGGTTGGGTTCAAAACTACAAGGCTACGGAGTTGAATAGTCGTAAACTAAGAATTGGGTTGACTTTTCAAAGCCGGTTATAAAATAAAATTTAAAAAAGGACAATAAAGAACTGAAATATCATGTGAGTGAACATGAAATTAAATACCTATAAATGACATGAATACAAATAGTTAAACAGGCCAATATCGATAGTTTACGGAGTTGTGAAATAAAATAACTTATTTAATTTTTTTGTAACATGCAAAGTAAAACCTACTACATTTGTTTTTAAAACTTTATGAACGAGGAAAAAGTTAAGTAAAATAAGTACTTAAATATCAAAGGAAAACGCATTAGCTGTATATTTAGTTTTCTTTAAAAGATTAAATTCTTATTGCATTCTGGATTCCCATCTTAACTTCATAGAGAAACCTTTTGGATACTACATTAAGGACTTCTTTTGAAAAAATATCTGGGCAAGAAAATATGTAGAACAAAACTTCGTATCTCCTCATCTGTTACAGTATTTTGTAGTGTATTTTATGAAAAAACTATGCACTGTTAACTAAAGTAATTAAAATAATCATTGCAAAATAAATATTTAAAATTGCCAACGCACGAGTAATAGGAATTATTTTTTCGCTGAATGATATCTCTGGCGAAAAACACTTTATAAGTTAATACAGTAAACGAAAACTAAACAAGAAATTAAAAAACAAATCTGTGATTGAAATTGCTATAGTAAACTCAGCAAAAAGTTAAATGTTATATCAATAGAATCTGAAACTAAATCTGTGAAACCGATTCTGTGTTGGATAGAATTATTTTGTATTTGGAATCTTGATTGGAAAGTTCTTTAACTTTAATTTCAAGCTCGGAAAATTTCGTAAAACAAAAACGATTGCAAAGCAATAGGGGGTTGATGAGCAGCAGGGATTGAAGCACCTTAGTTAAATGAAGTTTTTTATTTAGCTAGGAAAGTTTTCTCCTCCTAACAGTTGTAATACTAAATCTCTTCGTGTCCTTAGATTTGTTTTCCTATTACGAACATTAAGTAGTTGATTCTTTTCAAATTGACGTTTTTCAATGTCACTCTCTGTAGAGTAATTTCCAACCCTTCCAAGAAGACAAGGGAACTTCTGGATTAAGGAGTGGAACAAATTCTTTTTTTCAGGATGCTAACCAACACTTGCGTTATGCGGGGTGGGAAACAACGAAAAACCTCTTATGTCTGTCCCGATAGCAAAGGGATTTTAACCCATGATTCATATACCACTGAGGCGTGCAAATCAACAGCAAAATACCAATCAATCGAACTTCCGTTCGCCTCATTGGATTCGGAGCTCTAAGCTCTGAATAAACCCTGTTTTTTCGTGCTAGTGCTTTAGATTGTAATTATTACTTGTGTCTAGATTAGTAACCCTTGATTGAATGTTAAATTTAGTGGTCGAATAGCACAAGTGCAGTCTGACACAAAAACCAAAGTTAAAAGAAAAAAGCAAACAAGAGAGAAGGAAATTGATCACTGGAACGCAGTGAGGAAATTAAATAAAAAACAAAGTAAAATAAAAATAATTATAATGGTTTTAAAAACAATAATAATTGAAGATTAAGGTCGAAGGACTGTTTATGTACATTTTTTCCCTAAAAATATCGATAGAATCGTCACCTTTGCATTTTATAGATAACTAAGTTATCACAAATCAATAACGTGGAAAATTGGTTCCTCTTGAGAATTATTACACAGTGCTGGGAAATAAGAACCAATAAAAGTGCAGTGAAAAAGACGACGGGAATAATAGTGAGTAAGTATTGAGTGGGAAGAATTTTTGAGTAAAAGAAACCATTCTTGTTCAAACCGAATTTCAAATTTTATTTATTCTCAACATTAAAAAATTTGAATTTTGTTTAGAAATTTTTAGGGATACAAATAAATATCGGTGGCAATCATATGTATTTTTATATAAATGAGTTCAATGACATTGCTTACTCCAGAAAATTCTCAAAACCTAGCTCGAAAAAAAAAATAAATAAATATATA